>NC_021163.2:2771333-2827665 GCF_000331145.2 Cicer arietinum
TCCCTAGTTATGAAATTTACCCTAGATTTAAACTTTCCCCTCTTCTCTTTCAAATACACTAAATGTGCCTTTCTGTCTCTTTCAAAATACACATAGCTAACTTATTTCTTTTTATGCATATGATTTTTGAATGTGCTATAGTTTGCCATCTACTTGATCTTTTTTTTTTTCACAGTCTTATTAAATTTCAATAGTTAGTACTTAGGGAAATTAATCTTGTAGTTATTATTGCAACGTGTGGAGGTTTGCATCAATAATTTGGAACCAAGATAGATGTGATAGTCAAAGATAAAACTAATGGTAATTGACATTATGATATAATTGTTGAAACGAAATGGAAGGTATTATACAGAGGCGTATATAGAGCCTTTATTTGCAGGAAACGCACATTGTGCTTTACATCTTAGAAGAGCTTTTAAAACAAAAAGGAAAAAACGGAAATTAAAATCTTCATACAACAAACATAACAAACGACCATTCTTACATTTTTGTTCACCAAAATATATTCAACGTTCTTCGGTAGTAGTCATTATTAATTCTTGAATGGTGGGTAGTGGCTATATGGTAAAGGGTTGTAGTGAGGGGGTTTCTCCATTTTTTGAGGCTTCACTATAGGAGGTGGCTCATAAATAGGTGGTTTAACATGAGGAGGAGTGTGAAAGATCGGACGTCGGTGCTTTGGTGGTGGTTTTTCATAAGGGGTATGATACGTTGGTGGTGGTAGTGACTTCTCATAAGGTGGTTTATATATTGGTGGTAGTTTCTCATGAGGGTGTTGGTATTTTGGTGGTGGCTTTTCATGATGAGGTGGTTGATACTTTGATGGTGGTTTTTCATGATGAGGTGGTTGATATTCTGATGGTGGCTTCTCATGAGGCGGCTTATATTCTGGTGGTGGATTTTCATGTGGTGGTTTCTCGTGAGGAGGTTGGTACTCTGGTGGTGGATTCTCATGTGGAGGTTTTTCATACGGTGATTTCTCGTGAGGAGGTTGATGTTCTGGTGGTGATTTCTCATGAGGTGGTGGATACACTGGCGGTGGACTTTCATGTGGTGGTTGATACACTGGCGGTGGTTTCTCATGAGGAAGTTGGTACTCTGGTGGTGGTTTTTCGTGAGGTGGTTGAAATTCTGGTGGTGGCTTTTCATGAGGTGATTGATATTTTGGTGGTGGCTTTTCATGAGGTGGTTGGTACTCTGGTGGTGTATTCTCATGTGGTGGTTTCTCGTGAGGTGGTTGGTATTCTGGCGGTGGCTTTTCATGAGGTGGTTTCTCATGAGGAGGTTGGTACTCTGGTGGTGGTTTCTCGTGAGGTGGTTGAAATTCTGGTAGTGGTTTTTCATGAGGTGGTTGATATTCTGGTGGTGGCTTTTCATGAGGTGGTTGGTACTCTGGTGGTGTATTCTCATGTGGTGGTTTCTCGTGAGGTGGTTGGTATTCTGGCGGTGGCTTTTCATGAGGTGGTTTCTCATGAGGAGGTTGGTACTCTGGTGGTGGTTTCTCGTGAGGTGGTTGAAATTCTGGTGGTGGCTTTTCATGAGGTGGTTGATATTCTGGTGGTGGCTTTTCATGAGGTGGTTGGTACTCTGGTGGTGTATTCTCATGTGGTGGTTTCTCGTGAGGTGGATGGTATTCTGGCGGTGGCTTTTCATGAGGTGTTTTCTCATGAGGAGGTTGGTACTCTGGTGGTGGTTTCTCGTGAGGTGGCTGATATTCTGGTGGCGGGTTTTCATGTGGTGGTTTTTCATGAGGTGGCTGGTACTCTGGTGGTGGTTTTGCATGCGGTGGTTTCTCATGAGGTGGTTGATACTCTGGTGGTGGATTTTCATACGGTGGTTTCACATGAGGTGGTTGGTATTCTGGTGCTGGATTCTCACGAGGTGGCTCATGTTCTGGTGGCGGTTTCTCAAAAGGTGGAGGTAGATGCTCTGGTGGTGGTTTCTCATATGGTGGCTGGTACACTGGTGGTGGCTTTTCATGTGGAGGATGGTATACTGGTGGTGGGTATATTGGGGGCTTATATATTGGTGGTGGGTGAATTATTGGAGGTTTATAAACGGGCGATGGTTGATATTCTGGTGGTGTTTTTTCATGCGGTGGTTTCTCAATAGGTGGAGGTAGATACTCTGGTGGTGGTTTTTCATGTGGAGGATGATAAATTGGTGGTGGATAAATTATCGGAGGCTTATAAACGGGTGGTGGTATCTCTATTGGTGGAGGCTCATAAATAGGTGGTTTCTCGATTGGTGGAAGTTCATAAGTGGGTGGTTTGTAATTAGCGAACACTGGAGCGGTGAACATCACCACTCCAATAAGAAGTAATGTTAGATAGTTGAAAGAGACCATGTTTCGATTGTGATGAACATAAATGGAATGAGTGAACAAGTATTTATAAGGAATCAATGAGTGAAAATTTTGTGTGGAGGTCACCATCAAGTCCATGTGAATTCATTACATATAGTATTAAAATTAAAATATTCGACTAAGGTGAAAAGAGAGTATGTATTATCTGGAATTATTTTTAAGATTAAATAAGTTTTTAATTTTTTAAAATATCAATATTTTACTTTTAGTTGATAATTTTTTTTTTTAATTTTTTAGTCTCTAAATTTTTTTCATTTTTACTACTAACATAATTTAAATAATAATAATAATAATAATAATAATAATAATAATAATAATAATAATAATAATAATAATAATATTTGAATTGTGACCGAGGTGATCATTTTGAATCACGTCAAATTAATATATGATCTAATGATAGATTTGGATCTATTATTGAAAAAAATCAAAGTAATTTCATTGATTGGGATTGATTTAATGAGTCTTTATTGGTTTTATTTTTACACCTATATTGTGACATTTTGTAAGTTATCTTAAAATATCTTAAACAAGGAGGTGAATCATCTAGTCCATGGTGATGATGTTACGGAGGACGGACACATCTATTGGTTGTGTGGATAACTGTTTGCACTAAGTTAAAAAAAAAAATCAAATCTTTGTTAATACACTAAAAAATAAATAACATAATAAAGACAAAGAATACAGATAAATTTATATTATGGAGTGTGTCTTTATTTTATATTTTAATGTTTTTTAAAGGGTCATGCTAATAAGTGTTTCAATGACATTTTTTAAGGAATCAAAAAGGGAAATTAAAAATAATTTTTGAGTGCAAATTTTCTTTTTTAAATTTTCAAAGTATAAATTATACAATTTCTAATATTTTTTGTTTACATTTGAATGTTTAACTAATGCTCCAAATTATTGTTATAATAGTCTTTAAATATATTAAAATTTCAAAAACAAATCAATCTTAAGTTCTAGCATAATTGGCAAATACTCAATTTGTTATGTTGGACATCATTTCTTATTTCTGTAGTTATTTTGATGATAATTATATCATCTCTTATATATACCAAAACAAATTTAAAATATATTTTTTATTGATTTTTTTATCTTTAAATTTGTCTATAGTTTATTAATTTAATCTTCAAAATATTTTTTTTAATCAATTTGATCGATAAAATTATTAATAAAAAGTTATTTGATAATATGTTTATAGTTTTAATAAATTCAGAGAGTATAGCAACAATATATTACACATTTTAAAAGAAAAAATAATAGTTTTTTTTATTTTTTTTAAGTATTATACACATGTCAATAGATAAAAGAGATATATAGAACTCCTCTGCCAAAAGTTTTTGGGTCGGTCCTCTTTGTTGCAAGATCTTGTCATTTCTTGCTATCGACCAAAGGACATCTCCCACTCTTTACCTATGTGATTCTTCTAGGGCTAACCACAACAGTTGAGACCCACTATTTGAAATCATTAAACCATTCGTTTTGAGATAATCATAAAGGCACAAGGCCACTATTTGATGATAATTTTTTTATATTTGACTTCTTAACATGTGAGGACACATGATAACATTTACGATCTAAGAAAATTAAATTTTAGATCACTTTTGAAAAATTGTGAGAGGACAACCTAACTCTCTCTTATAATCTTAATATGTAATTTAATTATCACAATTTTCTAAACACAATCTAACTAACTCTCAATTTTTAATAATGACAAAAGTGTGATAGAAAAACTAAGAATGAAAAATGACACAAACTAATATAGAATAATAAATAAATTTGTATTTTTTTGTCTTACGATAGATATTATTTAAGATTTTTTACATACATATTAAAAAACTCATAACTATAAAAAAGAGAAAAATTATTTTATCATCTTAATTAATTATGTATTTGTTTTTCGTTATAATAATTAATATAAAATATAATAATATTTTAGAAGTTGTATATAAAATAATAATTGAACTGTATTATAAAAAAAATTTAAAATTTTAATGAAATTTGATAATAAATTAATAATAATCATTATAAGATTTTTTTTTTGGCTAAATTACATCTGTGGTCCCTTAACCTAATTTCAGGTTACGTTTTAGTCATTTATCTTATTTTTTTCCCGATTTAGTCCTTTATTCCTAATAATATTTAATAAAGTATGAAAATATGAGTTTATTTGAAGATTTGCTTTACGAATTTGATGAAATTTGTATTATATTGAAGAATATAATTAATTTTATGAGTTTTGATTACATTTTTTTTTTAATTTTTGTATAAAAAAGGATAACATTATTGAAATTTTAAAATATAAAATATCAAATTGTCACTTAAAATTAAAATAAAGGACCAAGTTGAGAAAAAAAAAAGATAAAGGACTAAAACGTTACCTAAAATTAAGTTAAAGGACCACAAATGTAATTTAGCCTTTTTTTTTTTTACAAAATGACGTCAGTGAGACAGAGGGATTAAAAGTTTAGGTCTCAACGCAGTGCGATACACGAGGAGTCACACACCCTAAATAATCAATAAACTTAAAAATTCAAAAAGAATCGTGTAGAAAGGGACAATTTTTTTTTCTTCTTTCAAAAGTGTCTTTTATTTAAGAAAAGAGGTAATAGACGTTATTATTATCAAAATATATATATATATATATATATATATATATATATATATATAAATGAATGATTATATTTGCTATTTATTACATGTAAATAATAAAGCATTTTAAATATATTTTTATTTTTTATAAAATTTCACCTTTTAATTTTTAATATTTATAAAATAAAATTTAACTTTTATTCTCTATAAAATTATTTAATACTGAAATGAAACATGTTTAAATATTTTTCAACTATAAAATTTTGAATAATTTTTTAACAGCTTATTTAGAATATTATAAAAAGTTTTTCAATAAAAATTTAGAATTTTTACTTTAGAATAAATTAAATATGATTTTTTAAATTAAAAAACATAAGATAAAAAGTAAATAAAAAATCAACTAAAAATGAAATTTTAAGTTTAATTTTTATGGAAGAACTTTTATAATAATATAAATGTTTTTGCAAATTTTTTTTGAAAAACATATATTAACTTAACAACAAAATCTAAATATTCATGATATTTTTATAGAAATTAACGATTGTATTTTTTATGAAGACTTAAATTAAAAAATTGAAATTTTATAGAGACCAATAATTTATTTTTAATAATAAATTAAAATTCTGTTGATTGTTAAGACGCATTGCAATTTGCAAGGGACGGTTCTCATCATTGATGTTTATAAATTTGATATGGTGGGTCAAATTTACATTAAGAATTCCAAATTTAATAATTAACAAATTTCACATTTGCCGTTCAGCCAAATAATTGTTTTAAACGGTCAAAATTAATAATTAGTTATTAATTATGTTAGTAATTTTTTCTTCATTCAGCTAAATTATGATTAATAATTTAATTTCATCAAATAATAAATTTAAGATTAACTAATTTTTTTTCAAAATAAGCATAATTTAAGAATTGTGATATTTATAATAAAAATTATAAAATATTATGCATTTAATGTCATAAAGCAATGTGAACCATAGAGAATTATTATTGCAAAAAAAGAAGAGCAAAAATATTATCTGTAAAACTTAATTTAACTGATAAATATGATAAATATCATATTATTATGATTAATACTTTATATGGAATCTATTATTGTGTGTATAAATTTTAGGGGTATTTGTCACTCTGTTAGAGATTAAATTTATAAATGAAGAGGAAAAATCATCACATATTCACATACAAGGATTAATGTATAAATTTTTATTATGATAAATTATTGGATTATAAATTATAAAAATAAAACTATAAAATAAATATGCATTTTAAAAATAGAAACTTTAAATATATTTTTGGTATCATTTTAATTAAACACAATTTTTGTCTTCTATTTTTAAATCATGGATTTTTATCCCTTAACTCGCTAGTTTTAAGTTTTTTTTTTTCGGTCAACCAAGTTTTAGGTTTATTTTTATGTCATCTATTCATTAATAACGTAGAATTATATTTAATAATGTGACATTGTTAATTTAAAATAGAAATAATTGATTTATAATAATAATAATAATAATAATTTATATGTCTTCAAATTCGGTATTTTGTAGTTGTGTGTGTGAGTGAAACTCTAATGATATTTACCATTTCTTTTACAAGATGAATAAACAAAAAAGAATAATATTTATATATTTTTTATTTTGAATAATGGTGGTCTATAATTTATATTTGAATAATAGTAGTAACTCTAGAATGAGAGATATGTCTTGTATGTGATCCTAAGCAATAGTCGGGATTTACATTGATCGTCACACTTATTGGAGAATCTAAGAGAGTGTCGAGAGTAGCAAGGGACTAAATGTTTTAAGATTCCTATGAGAACTTGAAACTACATATCTATTAAAAAAAATTAAAGTATTACATATATATGGGTCACCACTTTTATATATATAATCAACATTTGACTCATTCGTAATCAATATGGAACTTAGCCACTCACACTTAAACCCAACAATTTCTCCTCAATTACTAGTCTTTCACCTCCTATATTTGCATCACCGTTATTGCCAACAAAATACACATTTTGAATACATTGTTAATTTCGATTCAAGGATCCAATACACCAAGATCCACTACCACTCCTCTCTAAGTCAAACTAGAGCTCTAACGTCACTTATTGAAAAGACGAGAGGAGTGTCAGAAACAACAACAATCCAAATACTTCAGGACTACAAGAGACTTTGACACCACATCTCAATCCAAAAACACAAGGCAACAAATTATAGATATATGGATCACCACTCTTATATATTCAATATTTAACTCATTCTTAGTCAACCTGAGAGATAATCACTTACATTTGGTTTGGAACACTTAAAGAAAAGAAAACACACAAATTTAAACTTTTTTTATTGTTTGGTTTTAAACTATAGTAGAAAAGAAGGAAGAAGAAAAAAAAGAATATGTGACCCACAAAAATTCAATCTTTTTAAATTAATAAGAAAAAATGAATGTGAGAGAAAAGGTTGCAAAAAGACAATAATTTTTATTTGTTTTCAGTGTTGGCTTTTTATTTTTCTTTTTTAAAGGTTACTTATGTCATCTTGTAATGTTATTTATTTTATTCCTTTCACTTTCTACACTATCAAACAAGAGAAGATAATATATCTACCTTTCCTTTCTTCTATTTTCTCTTAAACCAAACAACTAAAAAATCATCGCACTTTCGACTTTCTTTCTTTGCTTCTATTCAGTGGTGGATCCAAGTTTTTCCTTCGATGGGGCAATCAAATGGTATATATATTTAAGTTAAAGAAAAATATTACTAACTCTTCAAACATTCATAATTATAATAATTAAACAAATTCAAAACGAAATGAGTTTATATAAATTACAATTATCGTCTACAAAATTTTATATTATGAAACTGTTTAATAATTTTTTTATTGTCAATACAATGAAAAATATTAATATATATATATAACGGATCATTTAATTAATTATTTTTAATATCATTTGCATTTAATTCTTCACAAAATTCATAGTATGGACACATCTTTTAATAGTTACAGTTGCTACAAACAAAATTAAAACTAACTTTAGAAATAAATATATCATTAGATTATATGCACAATATTATTTTTAAAACTATAAGATTTTTTAAAACTTAATAAAAATAATAGTGTTATTAAACTGATATTTTATTTTCTTGTGTGGACAACAGCCTGTTTACTCCATAGTTGATCGTCCTGTGCTTCTATTTTTTTCCCCTCACATTTCCTTCTTACTTTTTTATAAACCAAAGATAACTCAGCTTCATCTGATTTTTTTAATAAACAAAAATAAAGGGTTAGTTTAGCTCCATCTGATTTTTGATTTATTTTTATAAGCAAGCTCCATCTAACTCTTGATGCGTGATAGTAAGTACCAAATCAAACACGTAATAATAATTTATCAATCTTAATTTTGATAGTAAGTGTTTAATTTGAAAAAAGGGGAAGGTTCTTGACCTTTCGCAGATAACAAATATGACTACATATAAATAAATACTCATATATACTATTTTTGAAAGATTAATTTTTTTTAGTTTAGATAAAATTTAAAAGATTAGTTCACATATCACTTTCTCCGACAAAACATATACATGTTGAAACTAAGGTTAAATTTTGAAGTTTCGAAGAGGATAACGGAGTGGTTTATGAAACAGGATGATATCCACATACATCAACTTTATTGCGTTGGATAAACTGTTTGATATTGTAAAAAATAAAATACTGTTTTCAATCATTGCAACTATATACTTTTTATCAAATCCAAAATTGGCGAACACAACATGGGCTTTCTTGATACTTATCATCGGATCGGAGGACTCTACTAGCTACTCCTACACTTAATTTTCACACTACAATTTTTCTAAATTTTATTTTTGTCCACTTAAATTTCTGAAAATTAAATTGTTGAAATTTTTAGAATTTTTTCCTTTGACATTATGAAAATTCCAGACTAAAAAGTGAGTACCTAACATATTCGGAACACGTATAGATATTCCAATTTGTTTTTTTAAATTAAAATATTCTGTATTCCAAAAAAATTTAAAATTGAAATATAATTAATTTTTGAATCTTTCAAAATTGTATTTTTCAATTTTTAAAAAGCTCTAAACACTAAAAGATGGATAATGTAAAATTTTGCCAAAGTGTATTGTACCGAAGATTTCATAAGACTAAAAATTTGGAATATAAAAATTTGATCTAATATATTTGAGTTAAAAACATTTGTAAATCAAACTCTGTAATTTTTTATTTTGAAGATTTGAAAAAGTATTTTAAAAAATTTGGAATTAAAATATTTTGGAACTTATTTTTTATAGGAAAAATATTAAAAACTAAAATGTTTGTACTGAATATTTCACTTTTAAAATATCCAAAATTAAAAAAAGAGTTTAGACATATTAATCTGCAAAACTTTTGAGTTTTTTAAAATTTACTTTTTTAAATTTTGTGATTAAAAAAGTTATATCGATATTTTCATATAAAGTGTAGGGGTGAAATGACTAAGTACATAGGTGACAAGTAAATTCTCTTAGTTATGATTAGGATAGAAATAGGTCAGATTGAACTATTTATGGCTTTATCTACGATAGATTTAGATCATACTTTTTTTATATATAAATCAAAAGAATATTATTTTAAAAGTTTATTTAATTAAAAAATCAGGCTAAAACTGTTGAAAAAGTCTTTTAAATTATAAATTTATTATTATTTTATGTAATTTAAACATATTGTTCTACATTAATGTTTGAAATATTTAAAGGTATTATTTTAAATAAAATTAAAATTTGATATGTAATTTATGTTAAATACTCTAAAAATTTAGGTTAGATATCAAAATAAAACATAAGTTTGTTGTTATATTAACTTATTTGTCTATTTATAAAATCTTAACGATAAATGGTATAGATTTTTATAAAATAATAATAAAATAGACTTTTAAAAAAAAATTATTGGACTTTAAAAAATGTCAAGTCAAACCTTAAAATTAGGTATTTGAGAAATAATAAATCATATTTAAACTTAAATTTTTTAATGTAAGTCAAACTTCAACATTATAATATCTAACTTGGTTTAGTCTCTTTTCACTAGTAATTATTATCCTATGACACACAAACACTACAAGCAAATTGAGTTTGGTGTTATGACTCTTTGGTGCTATGAGCCGTGTTATATTGATCGTTGAAATTATAGGCTAAATTACATTTGTGGTTCTTTAACTTAATTTCAGGTAACGTTTTAGTCATTTATCTTTTTTTTTTCCGACTTGGTCCTTTATTTTAATTTTAAGTGATAATTTGATATTTTATGTTTTAAAATTTCAACAATGATATCCTTTTTTATACAAAAATTCAAAAAAAAATTCAATCAAAATTCATAAAATTAATTATATTCTTCAATATAATACAAATTTTATCAAATTCGTAACGCAAATCTTCAAATAAACTCATATTTTCATACTTTATTTGATATTTTTAGGAATAAATGACTAAATCGAAAAAAAAAAGAAGATAAAGGACTAAAACGTTACCTGAAATTAAGTTAAGGACCACATATGTAATTTAACCTGAAATTATATTACTACGTGAAATTGATCGCGTGATTTGACTTGTCGTATTTTAAATTAACGACTTAGAATAATTATAGAATGAACTGTGGTTATTCTCCAGCAAACAATCCAAATTCCGCTGCAAGTGACTAGATCCTTGTGAGTTGTGAGTGAACATATGGTGGTTGAACTATTATGCGGATATAATAATAATTATGTATTATTTATCATAGAAAATGAAATTTAATAAGTCAAATTTGATAACAAGAAAAATGCCATTTGACGTAAAAACAAGAAAAAAACAAGCAAATGGTATCTGTTAACCATGTCTTGGCTAGAATTGAGTATTTATATATTTTAAATTCTTGATATTCGATCTATATATAAATTCTATTAAGTGTTGTAGATGCATTCTATATCACGATTTTATGGTAGCAACATCTGTTAATAGATGCTTCAAAATATTTTTTATATGGTTGAAAAAGTAAAGGAGTTGGTTTATCGGTATTTCTATATTAATTATACGGTGAATATTTAGTCAATCATTAATTTTTTATTGAAATTTAATTTTTTATAGTATAAAATATACTTTTGAATTTTAACTTTCAATGATATATTTAGAAGTAGAGAATCAAAATCAGGAAGGTAGATTAATCATGGCCATTAAGCCAACTCTATGCCTATTGAGATTTGGTTGGAGGAGGTTCCTGACTCTATTAGTATATCAAGTGACTCACTATTAGTGGAATTTTTCAGATTAAATAAAAACTATTAATATATTAAAGATTTTTGCAAGAAAAATTAAGAAAGATTGTGAGTCGTTGATTATATAATTACCATCCTTTTTTTCGCCAAAAACCATAATTAGTGTAAGTTCAGTTGTTTAAAGTCACCCTCTTGTTGATTATTTCATTTCGTTTTTAAATAGTTCGTAACAAATATCCCTTTTTACCTTAGGCAATACTAAACATGTTCGCAAAAATAAACTGTGGACTAAAATTATAACAGAATTTTCTTACAAAGTTTAACTATCGTTTACATATTTAGTTATGTACCCTCTCTTATCTTCTAAAAGTAAATTGCCTATTTCGTTTAGACAAAGTTAGGCAAGGGATCATAAAATGATGACGTTATAGACCACATAACAAATATTTGTTTAACACATTAATAATAACTTATTATACAAATCGTACATTGACTGTGATTGTCAATTAATTACCAAGTTTTTTTTTTTGAGAATCAATTAGTTAAATGATAAATCTGTAATTGATTGTTGTGTCTTTGAATATCTATATAAAAATGTGGAAAAAAATATAATATAATAATTTTAATTTATTGTAAAAATTATATATGGGACAATTATTTATTAGTACTGACCTACAAGTTCAAATATAATATTTCACTAATTAATTAGTCAAAAGAAAAATATGTATTTGATTATTAGTATAATATTTCACTAATTAATTAGTAAAAAAAAATGTATTTAATTATTAATGTGTATGTTGAAATATTTTAAATAAAAGTGTGCCTAAAATTATTATACTTATTATAGTTTGTTGTACAAATTATACTGGAGATACATGTTAATCACTAACCAATTAATTAAAAAATGGTCATTTAGAAAACAAACAATTAAAAAACAAATATACATTTCATTATTAGTAATTTAGTATGTCTCTTGAATATTTTTTAGATAAAATTGAAGAAAATTATAATATACTAATTTTGACCAATGTTTGATATTTATTGGTCAGTGAACTAAAATATGCTCGTTCACTTATCAATTTGGTAAGAGAAGAATATGTATATAATGCTCCGTGACTCACTTATTTACTCATTTACTATAAAAAGAGATAATTATATAAAAAATACCATTAAATAGAAAAACTATATATTGAGATTTGAATAGTCATTTTTTCTATAGATAAAATAGTATAATTATCATTAAAAATTTATACAACTAGGTTTGAACATGAGACACAATGTTTAACTTAAGAATATCAAAATTCACTCTTTGATGAACATATTTGTATGGTAAAACACATGTTCAATACATGAATAATATATTAATTATAATTTTCTACAAAAGTTGCACAGATGATGAATGTTTATTTTGATTAATTTTTGTTAAAAATAATTTTTCACAAGTTATATGGTTAAAAGATAAATGTGTAGTTAATTATCTTCGTGTCTCTTCAACGTCTATTTGATAAAAATGTGAGAAAAATGTAATGTATAGTTTATTGTACGAATATATATAAGACAAATATTTATTGCGAATTTATAATTAGTTAAAAAGACAATCCTTCACAAATTAATTAATTAAAAAATAAATTTGTATTTGTATATTAGTGATCTCTTGAAAATTTGTCACTAACACATAAAAAAATATATAAAAAATTATAATTCATATTATAAAAATAAATGTTTGTCATTCACAAAATAGATAATTAAAAAATAAATATACATTTAATTTTTAGTATGTTTTTTTGAAAATTTTACAGATAATAAACTGAGGAACTTATAATATATTATTCAAGATTTATTGTTCAAACTATATAGACAGATTAAATATTGTCACTTATACATAAAATGGAAATTCTGAATAACGATTGCAACTTTTAATACACAAGAACTATATCGATAAATTAATTTTCTATTGTGATTTTTTTCATCAATTAGATTTTTTTTTTGACAGAATACTCAGATGATTTTATAAACCACTTCTACCAATTATATCAATTTAATTTAATTTCTTTCCATATATTTTCTATTCAAATATGTTGTCCAAATTATTTATATATTGTCTATTTTAATATTTTAACCAATCTCACGCAACATACCCACGTAATCCATGCAAATGAATATGTATTTACTACAAATTATTTTACCTTTATTGATAATATAAATTTGTAGGTAAAAGTATAAAAGTTTTAAGGATAATCAAAATTATTTATATTAACAAAGTTTTTTTTCGTGGTATATAATTATTCAATACATTTGGACTCTCGTTATTGCTATAGGATATAGTGACAGACTATTGTCCGTTGCTTTAAAGATTTGATTTTACCTACGGACATTTCAACGTTGATATATAGTTTAGCCATAATTTATAAAAGTTATAAATACGATTTTGATTTTGTTGGTATACATTTGAGTGACAATTTATTTGTGTTGGTATAAATTTTAACAAAAATAAATTTGCTATAAATATTAATTTTTTGTTATAAAAAAAAATTATGTGATAATTTAAAATTTTATTTTATAAAATTAACCAAATATAAATACACAATAAAATATATATAAAGAGTCAAAATAAAATAAAAGGTGTTCATCGTATATATTAAAAATTTACATAAAAGTCTTACAACGATAAACCAATAGTTAAACAATGTTCACCATAGTGCAGTGTAGAATATTTTTACTTAGTAGTGGAAAACATTATCTTACTAACATTTAAAATAGACATATTATGTCATACATAACAATCTCAAAAAACATTAAGAAATTGAGTCCACTAAATTGCCAAGATTCCACCTTCAACAACAAAATAGCTTTAAATCTTCACCTACAATCAATAAAATTATATATATATATATTTAAGAGTCAAAATAAAATAAAAGGTATTCATTATATATATTGAAAATTAACATAAAAATCTTACAATTAAATCATATATAACAGTAGTTAAACAATGTTCACCATAGTATAATACAATGTAGAGTATTTTTCTTAGTAGTGGAAAATATTGTCTTATTAACATTTAAAATAAACATATTATGTCATACATAATAATCTTAAAAAACATTAAGAAAATGAGTCTACTAAATTGTCAAGATTCCATCTTCAATAATAAATTAACTTTTAATTTTCAAATACAATCAATAAAATAAAAAATAAATAAATGCACAATTCAACAAAAACAAAAACAAAAATATTACAACTTCACCATAGTTATGTTAAACCTTCCACAACTTGCCATACCCAAATCGACAGACCTAAGGTTTGGTAAACAATTAGGCATTTTTAATGAAAAGGCCTCAGATCGGCCCAAACATAAGCCTTTCCTTTAGAACTCTAAAATTTGATTTTAAAACATCTCCACAAAATAAGTTTTCCTAATTGTAATAGAAAGTTATAATGTTTTATAAAAGTATTAAATAAATTTTTAGTTCTTATCAAATTTTAAAATTTTGTTTTTGGCTTCCATAAAAAAGTACATTAGTCCCTATAAAATTATCATGAACATATTTTTAATTTATGTTGGAATGTCAATATATACATTTGAATGATATTTTACAAGCATTCTAGAATATTATAAAATTTTCATCAATAAAAATTTAGAATTTATTTACTTGAGATGAATTAAATATGAAAATTTTAAGAGCTATAAACTCAAGATAAAAGTAACAAAAATATAAACTTAGAAGTTGAATTTTGAACTCATTTTTTATTGAAGAACTTTTTAAAATATTATAAACATGTCTGCTAAAAATTTATTAAAAAAATATTTGATCAACAATTCTAGCAGGGGTGAAAATTATTTGCATGACAAATTTATAAGAATTAAAAAATCTGATTTTTTTACAAGAAATATAAAAGAAATGTTAAAATTTTATATGAACATAAAACTTAGGTTTACTTCTATATTTTTACTGATTCACGAAATTGGTTTCTCTATTTTAAAAGTCGATAATTTTTTTTCATCTCTCTGATTTTTTAACTAAAAAACAATGATGTGAGATACTTTAAATTATGTGACATATGATACGATGATGTAGAATGATCAACACTCATGAAATTGTAATAAAACACCATAAAAACTTAATTTCCAACTTCAGAAATTTTTTATATTTTTAATTTAAGGCTTAATTGTAGTTTTAGTCCCTATATTTTTACTGATTTATGACATTTGTCCTCTTATTTTAAAAGTCGACAATTTTGGTCTCTCTTTCTGATTTTTTAATTAAAATTGATGATGTGAGATATTTTAAATAATGTGACATATGATACGATGCTGTAGAATGATTAACACCCATGAAATTAGAATAAAACACCGTAAAAACATAACTTTCAACTGCAAATTTTTTTTTCATATTTTTAATTTATATATTTATGTATGAATAATTAATGCATTTAGATGATTCTATATCATATAATTTGATGCCATGTCATTTAAAATAGGTCAAATTATTATTTTTTTTAGTCCAAATATCTGATGGAGGAATCAAAACTATCGATTTTTAAAATAGGAGGACCAATTTTGTGAATTGGTAATAATAAATTGATCAAAATAACAATTAACATTTAAAATATGTAAAATCATTATTTTTTAGTTTAAAAATCTAATAAATGAGTCAAAATTATCGATTTTTAAAATAAAAAAAAAAAATTAATTTCAATAATCAGGAATCAAAACTAGACTCAAGCCAAAAACTTATTTAACATTTTATAAAATTACACCATGGTTAACTTAGTTGGTAGATTGAAAGACTTTTAATTATAGTCTTGGTAATGGATATCCATCGATGGATTTGTTTTTTAGTAATATTCTTTCTTAATAAAAATCGTCCCTTTAAAGTTGTAAAAACAAGTCATTATAAACTTTACTTAAACCTACAAATACGATGGTCCAATGATGCATTATTGAAGCACCATCAGAAAAAGGAAGGCATGCCTAAAAAAAGAAAAAATATTGGAGATGAAACCAACTGCCTGGTGCTTATAAAATTCCAAGAATAAGTGTTTACGGTAAATTAATTATTAGTTATCATTGTAACGATTTAAAGTTTGAAATCATAATTAATTAATTTATAAACAAGAAGGAATTTGTTGTCATAGCCAAAATCACTATAATTAACATTAATTATTCATATATATTGCTAAAATGGAAGATATTATATATACAGAAGTCTATATATATATATATATACTCACACATAGTTTTTATTCAAAATAAAGGGGCAAATTTTATTTCACATCTTATAAGAGCATTTTAAACGTAAAAGGAAAAATAAATATAATAAGAAAAGAAAATTTCACATGACAAACAATTGCTCTTACAATTTTAGTAGACTAAATTTTTCCATGTGTGTTCACTTGTAGTAGTATGTAACTTTTTTATTATTGACTATTTCACGAGATTAAGGTAGAGGATTTTCGATATATAATAATTTCAAAGGTTTATAGTTTAGTACATCAGGTGGAGAATTGTAGGTATTTAATAATTTAAAAGGTTTATGTGATGTTTTAGGTAGATGATTGTTGGTATTTAACGATTTAAAAAGGTATATGTGCTGCTTCAGGTGGAGGATTGTTGATACTCAAGGATTTAAAAGGTATATGTGCTGCCTCAGGCGGAGGGTTGTTGATACTCAACGATTTAAAAGGTGTATGTGCTGCTTCAGGCGGAGGGTTGTTGATATTCAACGATTTAAAAGGTGTATATGCTACTGTAGGTGGAGCACGATTGATATACAATGATTTAAAAGGTTTATGATCTCGTCTCCAAAGGATTTTAGAGAGTAATTTTTCATCATAAGGTTGGTATTTTGGTAATAGGTTGTTGTGTAGTGCATTTTCAAGAGTATGTTTTGGTATTTGTTGTTCTATAGCCAATACCAGAGTGATGTGCATTGACATTCCAAGAACGAGTAACACTAATGAGTATATAGAGGACATATTTTAGATTTTGAATGATTGATGCACAAATGAAATAAACAAAGTACCTATTTATATAAAAATTAAAAAAAAATACATGAGAATTTTTTTGTGTTGCCATCAATTTAATAAATATTATTTTATTGTTCATAGTATAAAAATCTTCAAATGTACATTGGTTCGGATTATTTTTGTGAAAAGTAATTATTTGTTATCATTGTTATTCTAAACCTGCACACGGGAATAATATTTCCATCAATTTAAATATATAATAATAGATTTAACTTATTATTTTATATTTGTCAAAAAAAAAAAAAAAAACTTCACTATCTTGTCTGTTGTTTTCAGGTTATATATGGGATAATCAATTGTAGTGTACGCAAAGTTTATACATGTTTTACGTGTAGAAAATTAACTTATCATAATTGTTTAGCTAAAAATAAAAAGAAATATTCTTTCTTACAATGATACGCTAACAATAATTGATAATTATTTTGATATTTACATTGTAAAAATACTTTATCTTTTTAATTTTTTAAAATTATGTTTATTTTATTTTGATAAGAGTTTATTGAATTAAATAATTATCATAAAAATAAGATGAATCTTCATTAACAAATAATTTATGTTTTCTTCATAAAAATAATTTATTTAAAAAGTTTTTATTAAAGTAAAATAAATATATATTAAAAAATAAAAACATAGTATTTTTACAAAATAAATTCAAATCAATTCAAATTTATAGAAAAGTTTTAGTGTAACCACAATAAATTTAACAACAAATCACAATATTGATGCGATATGCATAAATTAATATTGTGTATTATTTGTCATTATAATATTGTATATCATATTTCTTTCTATTTTGTACTAACTTAGGATAACTTTAACTACCCTAAATAATATTATTTTTTAAAATACAAAGTATACGTTTACACTTAGCTACCCCAACAATATATATATTTAAAGACTATAATAAAAAAAAATTAATATGATTTGATACCATTAAATTAAACTATTAATAGTTGAATGACATATATTATTTATTAATGAGTTTAATCATATTTTAAATTTAACTCAGTTAAGTTTTAAGTTTTATTTTTTAGGTCTATTTTAAAATAACATTTTTTGTTATAATTTTAAATAAATTTTTAATTTTAATTTAATTATAGAAACAATTTATTTAATTACTAGTGTAAAATTGAATAGATAAATACACTAAAACTCTTAATTTAGTCAACTTTAATAAATATTCATAGAACTTTTGTGTGTGTTAATAATACCATAGAACTTAGCTATATTTAACTATCTTAAATAAATTTATTCATAAAACATTAAGAGAAACAACAAATTTATAAAATATCAATTAATTAATACATCTATCATAATATTTTAATATTTTTAATCTCTATCGCAACTTCAAATAAAATCAAATAAAATATTTTGAACAATAAAAGTAGTCGACATGCCTCATGAATAAAATTGGTGATAAAATTCTTAGAGTATAGAGATAATGTGCACTACCGGTGTAAAACAATTTTACATTATCTTACAATCATAACCATTAAATCTACTGTATCATAATGTATAATTTTTTTTAATCAAAGACAGTTATTTCATTAGTTGTTGTTGTGGCAAAATGTTATTGGTTGTCAATTAGGCATCTCTTTTATTCTCAAATTTCCTATTAATAGTTTAGTTGGTTACATTGAAAAAGACATGGATATTTATCATAGATTTAATAATGGATAAATTTAATTTCTTAAAGCATATACGAGCGTTACTTTTTTAAATAAGGCAAAAATACATATTTCTTTATTTAAGTTTAACTCAATTTTCGTTTAAGTCATTTAAATTTATTTATTTTCTATTTTTTCACTTAAGTTACAGTCGTTTGCATCATCAGTCTTTAAGAAATATTAAATTATGCACGCAGTCTTGTAAGTTTGAAAATTTTCTCGATTTATTGTCATGAAATTTTAAGATTTAATCGAAACATCGCAATAAAGTCATTGTCCAAGCTACTTTGTATGTGAAACAAGTTCAAAACATTGATTATGAAAATAAACATTTATTACCTTGCTTTTAAGGTTATATGTTTGTTTAAATTGTTTTAGAGAAAATCAATAAATATATATCATTTTTAAGATTTGATAATTGTTTTATAAAAGATTAGTACGAGGGACACGATGTTGCAACATTTGATAGTCTTAAATGATTAAAAAAACCTTTCAATTAAGTTAATTATTGTCAAAATTGAGATAAATGACTAACGGATATAATGTAATTTAAATGACCAAATTAAGATAAAATAAACTTAAATAACCAAAGAAAGAATTAAGTTTAACTTACAGGACTATAAAAATATTTTAACTTTTAAATAACAATTGGCGATTTTATTTTCTTTATTTTGATTTTATTTTACATTTTATATAACTAAAAATTATTTTGAATTTTTCACTCACTAGTTATATTTAAAATATTATATATATATATATATATATATATATATATATATATATATTATATTTGGTCCCACATATATAGAAATTAAACTAGTTTCGGCAGTTTTACTATTTTTCTCACTTCTTACTTTATTTTCAATATACTCTTTATATATAATATATTTATAGTATATAAAAATAAGATTTATTTCATTATATTTAAATTTTATATATATTATGTCTCTAATCTAAGATATAGAAGACTTTTGTATTCACTAAATATTTACAAAAGGATTTATAAAGTAATTGATAAAAACTATGAAAAATGAGGACTTTATTCAAACTTCTTCTAAAGGTTGTTGGCCATATCAACAAACAAGTAGCATCACGAGTACATATCTCTGTGTTACGTGACTAATGACTTATCGAAATGATAAATAATGTGACTCTAAAATCAAATAAAGTGTACAATAAAACACACGTTTTCTAAGATGATGACTATAAAAATTTGTTTATGATTTAGAAGTCTCGGATACTATAAAAAATGATCTCTATATTTCAAAAGTGGTTTAAAATGATATGGTAATTGATAAACAAAAAGAGAAAGAGACATAATTAGATTAAAAAAATGTTCAATATGATTGGAAAATTAAAATTATTCTCGTGTCTACTTTTAAACGACATAAATTTTAAAGGGTTTTGTTTATTGTAAAGTAGTCAACAAAACGTAAAATATTTTTGAAATTACAGGTAAAGAAAAAACTTTTTTTATATATCTTCTAAAGTAGATACTATAGATTAATACGGTAGATACTGTAGCAGATTCGTATGACTCTTGGTGCATGACATTATATGCACCAAAAAAGTATTTATTTATCTTTTAATCTGCTACTTGTTAGACACAGCCATACAGGTGACGGATAATAAATTTTTAACTAATTTAAAAAATGGAAGGGTTATTAACTTTTCACATAACGTTTCACTTTCTCCAACAAAAAATAAATTATATATGCATCAGACCGACATATATATGTTTATATTTTTTTGGATTAAAATATATGTTTATATTTTGAACTTGAATAGAGGAAAGTGATTTTTTAAATAAGATGGTTCTAAATAAGCGGCATAAAAAAGAGCAACGACAATCACAGCAAGGTATTGCGGCATATATAGTAGTAAAATACTCCATGTACGATGCGATGTTAAAATTTTGGCTTAAATATTTTATTTTATTTTATTTTTATCTCATAACTTTTTTATTTTGATTCGTTTGATTTTATAACTTTAAAACTCCTTTAATTAATCTTTGTTAATGGATTTTGGTATCTTTTGTTCCCTCTATTAGTCAACCTCAAATTAATAGGTTATAAGGATCTTAAGTGTCGTTTAAGTGTAATATCATTTTAGGTTCAATTTTTGGATCAAATTAAACTTTATGCATAAATTAAGAGATCAAAATGAACTTTTATGATGCCACATCATAAGAAGTTATCGCTGTTTAAAAAAAATCAAGTTGCATTAACTTACCTAAGTTAAAAGACCAACTTGATTGATCTTAAAAGTTAAAGATTAAAGTGAACTTTTGAAATAAGTTAAGAGATTAAAGTATTTAAGCTTACAATTTTTATAACGGATATTATAATTTGAGTTTAACGGGTACATATTGATAGTGTAAAACAAATTTTCAATGTAATCCGCCATTCAAAGACAATTATTTTTGTATTGTTTATATCTAATTTTTTTAATTCTACTTAGTCGAAATACGATAGACAAATCAAACATAATATCAATCGAATCATGAACGATTGAGGTGATCATGAAATAATTAAGAATAAGTCAAGAATGAAAGATTCAAATCTTGCTCGATCACGACCAAATATCATTTGATTTGTGTAAATAAAATATAATCAAACTATTGATGTAAATTTATAATTTTATCCTCTATTTTGGTGGGAAATATTTAAGTGAGTGTAAAGTGGCAGATATTTTTAGAATTCATGATCGAGATAAATAAAAATAATGCACGCATGTATTAATTTGGGCCGAGTGAACATAGGAAGAGTAGCTTTAAGTAAAACCTCAGACAAATTTATCCAAAAATAGTTGTCAAGGAGCAATTAAAATCGATATCATCCCTCGATCTATAAATACTCATAGTAATAATCATTAAATCAATCAATCAAACAATTATCTTTTATTTGCAATTTATCTCTATATTTACAACACATATGTTTTTAGTTAGCTCTTATTTAGAAGATATTTCTCATCAAATGACTTACTGTTTTTTTTTTAAGTAGCTAAAGAATCTATAGTTAAGGAAACTCCTCCCAGGGAATCAACGTAATTACCCGCAATGGATCAACTAGAACAACAAATCGTAATGACTATGTAGTTTATTAAACAATATATAGATATGGAAATACATGACATCATGTATCAAGTATCTCAATAGTTGGCACATATTGTCAACTACCTCAGCTATACAGGGTTAGGCATGCATTGTTATCACAAGCTAGCTGATCAATTTCATGACACCCTCTACTTGTAATTGCAGAATTAACGTTAAAATAGTAGAACATTTTGTGAAATATAAAAACTTTATTTAGTAATTTATAAAACACAAATCTTTATCATTTTGAAAAAAGTATGAAAGTTAAATAAAAACCTTTCAATTATAAACTACTCTAAACTCATATGTCACTTTATTAGAGTCTAATGTAACTCAATTTTAAGGACTTCATACCCTATATATAAATATATATATATTGGCACATTCGGTGGAATTGTTATCAAAATTTGATTTTTCAGAATAGGAATATCATAAACAAACAAAATTCTCAAAAGAAAAATTAACACCCGTTTTATCTGAAAAGTAGGAATATAAGTGAATTTGTAACAATGCTTTTTAGGTAAAACATATATTTAACACTGGTGTAAAACACATACTTTTTGCACCGTTTTTTATTATTAAAAGTATTCGCTAAAAATTTAGTCATAGTTTTAAAGTTTAATTATAATTTTAATTCATTTATTTTTATCAATTTACGAAATTGGTCTTTGTATTTTAAAAATTGAACGTTTTAATCTTTTTATTAAATTTTTAAACTAAAAAAAAATAACCATTTGACTTATTTTAAGAAATTTGTAAAATATGAGGATTTTTAAGCCAACCAGCAACATGAGAGTTTTTGAGAAAATAAGTGTTTTTCAAAAATCTTCAACCACGAAAGTGGTTGATTTTTTTCATAGCAGAAACTGCCGTAAACTTAGGGTGAGAGTGGTTTTATTGTAACCGTAACTAATTATGTGTCGCAAACCTGAAATTTTCTTGTAGTGAACAATATACACACATTAATCAAATTTAAATACAAAAATTTATGAAATTGAAAGTTAAATTTTTACGGTGTTTTTATTCTGATTTTATTGGGCTTTAATTATTCTACATCCTTATGCCATGTGACATGTTATTTAAAACATGTCATATCGATATTTTTTAGTTAAAAAATTATAAAGAAATATCAAAATTATCGACTTTTAAAATAGAGGGATTAATTTTGTAAATTAATGAGAATACAAGAAATTAAATTTAGTTTTAAAGTGACATTTTTATTTAATATATGCTCCTTTAAATCGATTTTAGTAATAAAATCGATGTAAAAGGTTCTTATTTACTGCATTGGGTGCTATTACACCACTCCAATGTCAAATGTTAAAAATTCGTTTAAGCTAGTGCTGCCAACTTAGTTATAATGACTATACCTTTCTTTTGCTTCATGCCTTTTTTAATTTTGTTTAAAAAATAGACATAAAATATTATTGAATTAGTGTTAATGTTAGTTTCTAGGTTTTCAATTCTAGAAAAACTATTTTAAACTTTAGTATCTGTAGCTCACAGATTGAGATACCTTCATGGAACTATAATATTTTTTTTTATTACTTTATTAGTTCATTATGTAGTAATATAATTGGTTTTTTATAGAGTAAAACTACATCATCTAATAATGATAATACATGATTAAAATATGTTTTAAATTTCAAAATATGTGATATATTATTTATACAGTATTTAAAATTCATGCAAGGAAAATATTGAATAATTTAGGAAATTGTAACTAGTGAAATTACAATATTGAAACGAAAATGAAAGTACTACATTAAGACATAATTAAATAAAGAAAGTATTTATTTATTTATTTAAAGAAAAATAAAGCATGTTTTTTCAAAATCAATACATATAAAGCACGTTTTGATCTAAACACACTTACATTAGTAGACCAAAATATGGCACATTATTGATTGGTATATTAGGGGTTTATTGGGTGAAACCATATTATAAGGAGTGGCAGTATATTTATGAAGAGACTTCGAAAGTGGTTTTTTGGCGATCGAATGGTGGATCTTCCATGGGAGGTTGGTGGGGTTCGGGATCTTGTGGACCGGGATTTGGTGGTTCGTCTAGGGGCCACCCGTGGGGTGGTGGATCTATAAAGGGTATTGGTTGGGAATCTAACTGTGGAGTGATGAGCATCACCACTCCAAGTACAAGTAACACTAATGAGTATATAGATGCCATGTATAAACTTTTTATAATCACATATGGAAAAGAAAAAACAATCTTTATATATATAGGAAAAAACATGGGACTATTTTCTAGGTGCACACTCGGATATCTCATGAGTTTTTTTTTTATATTAAATTTTTAATTAATATTATGTATCAATACTATACACAACTCCAAAATACCTAACAATTTTATCTATTTTTTAGGTTGATAGGAAAATAAGTTTCATTCAAATATAAATAAAAAAAGTGTAATCAAAATGGCTATAAGTAGGAACATTCTCCATCTATATTTTAAAATTAAATTTTTTGTAATTGTCATGATTAATTATGTTAGTATTTTTTTTATCATTCGCCCTACTATGAATATCGGTACAAGAGAGAGTTTTTATTACAGAGCACTAAGTCAGTTATGTACCACCCAATTTAATAAATGAGGCGGATGCATCTTTAATATTAATATAAATATATTTAAGTTAGTTTTTTTAAATAAGAGTTAAAAAAATGTTGCGGTGGAAATTTTTTGGTTATTATCGAATAAATTATTGTGAATGAAAAGTTGGTATTATTGAAAAAAAAATTAAGTCCTATATTTAAAAAAAAATAAAGTTTCAAATGAATTTTATAAAAAAAAAATTTATGTATTTAAGTCTTAATTCAACTAACAAATACATATATTATTATATCTTAAGCTTGAACATGATATCTCACAGTTGTATAAAAATTTGTAGTAATATTTATCTTACAAGGTAGTAGTTATGTAAGAATGAATTGAGTTCAATAAAAAGTTAATACATGTGGTCATTCTTTTACTAAACCAATGATATTATAATTATTTTACATTTCTAAAAATAATGTAGTCACGATTACCTATTGATAATGAACTTGAATTGTCATGTAAATACAACTAAGTTGATAGCAGAAATATTTCATATGTTAGGGCTTGAGTTCAAACCCTAAATATTTTTTTTATATATATATTTATTGTATGTGAGTTTCACGGATAAATTATAAAAAAATTATAATAAAGAAGTTTAATTTACTCACAAATTAAGGGGAATATGTTTCCAAAGTTAAGATTACTGAGATCATTAAATAAATTGTACACATATTGAATTTTTATTTTTGTTGACAATAAATAATAAGTTTTGATGAATAAATTAAGGAAAATGTTTTTAAGTGCGATGATTGTCATATTTTAACAAATAAAATTGAGGATTTACTTAACACCCTTATAATATTTGTCATATTTATAATGGGAAGAGACGACTTAAAATTTCTTTTGGAAAAAATCAAAAGGAAATTTATGCAAAAGTTGGTTTTTACTATAATCCAAACATGGGAAAATCTATTGTAAACCATTTAACTTAATTGGTGGTTTATCGTGAATAATAATAAAAAGACACTCAAAATTGTAATAATAATCAATAACATTATTTGGATGTTTAATTTATCGGATATCTTGTGTTTATGGTTGAGACCTTTTTCGATTGGTTCTACTTAAAATGAGTTAAGTTTTAAGGAACATAATAGTTTTTCTTTATTTTATTCAAAATAAAATTGATCTAGTCGTTGTCCAAATCTTACAACTCAAGAGAGCCATACCAAAAATGTCATCAATTGTCGTTAATGTTTTAAATAATTTTTAAGCATTGATTTGCTATAATCGACATATAAGGGGGTTGACTGTAGCATCCACCAACAAACATTCATAAAAACTATTTAAAAATGTCTATTCCAAACAACACATCTAAAAGTTGTTATGTTAAATGGTTTTATTGTGATATAAAATATTACACATCCTCTAATTACAATGCAAGAACAAAATAAAATTGTATAGATGCTAAACATGAATGCAATCCAAAGGGCACATTTTTCAAAAGCTAACTCACCAGGATCAAACTTATTAGGCTTAATTGCAGTTTTAGTCCCCTTATTTTAGCTGAATCGCGAAAGTAATCCCTCCATTTTATTTCTCCTCAGTTTTGGTCCCTCAAACATAATATTGATCAAAAACTCGATAAAATTTTGTTTTATTTTTGCATTTATTTAAGTCACATCATGCCTCAATATCTCATTTGCAACAATTGTACCTGAAATATATGATCATAAATGGTGTAGTACGGCTTTAAAAAATAAAATTTCATCAAATTTTAGACCAAAATTTTATTTGGGAGACCAAAACTGGGGATAAACAAAATTGGGGGACTACTTTCGCGATTCAGTTAAAATAGGGGACCAACACTGCAATTAAATCAACTTATTAATTTGAGTACCAAAAACCAATACTTGATTTGTGTTGTAGATATGCTTAAAGCGAAGAATCCTAAAAACAATATCTTAAAAGTGGTCGTTCAAATCACGCGAAGGGGTGGGGACAAAAACAAGTTATGTACCTTTTTATCACCCAAAGTTGGCTATTCTTCATGTGCTGACCTTGTTAAAAAAAATTTCCAAAAAGAATTGCAAACTTTTTTTTTTATATACCAAAAACTAGAGTATTAAGGCATTATATGGAAAGTAAAGGTATATCACAACTATGGTGCCATCCCAATACCACTATTTATTAAGGTAAAATGCACATGAATATTGCCAATATGAAACGTCAAAGAAGTCGAACAACGAGTCGGTCATGAGACAAATTATTAGAGCATCTCCAACGGTAATCAAAATGAGTTTGTCTGTGTCAGGTGTAATTACGTAACCTTTAGTTTTTGGCAAATTCACTTTTGGAGATGTACCAAACTGTCATCACCGTTCTCTCACAAAAGAACGGTACTTTGATATGGTTACTTTATTTATTTATTAATTTATAAATAATAATAAATAAATGATTTGTTAGTAGTTGACCCTATTTAATAAACATGTGAGTTCAC
Organism: Cicer arietinum; assembly: GCF_000331145.2. Classification (NCBI taxonomy): domain Eukaryota; kingdom Viridiplantae; phylum Streptophyta; class Magnoliopsida; order Fabales; family Fabaceae; genus Cicer; species Cicer arietinum. The sequence goes on from NC_021163.2 coordinate 2,798,372, forward strand.
CGTTGAAATAAAAAATGAATGAATTATTTTAAGATAATGTGATACAATAGACCCCACTTAACGAACCTATATTGAGTTCACAGTTGGATATGGTCTTATTCACTATTCATATAATTAGTCAAACACGACAACATATCTCTAGGCCACGATTTATGGCCAATAGAATTATTTTTATAAATACTAGTATTTCTAATATTTTAGAGACACGTAATCAATCAAATAAATTTTATATCCTATATTTATTATTTAATCAATTTACTCTACTTTATGCCTTCAAAGTTAAATAATTTAAACACCTACATTGTACTTAATATTCTTTGAAATAGTTAAATAACTAGTATATGAGGAAAAATAATTCTTTTCCAACTATTGTTTAAAACAAAAAGATAATCAAAAGTTGATAACAAATAATTGTTTCTTCGGCTGAATGTTTTTCCAACAACAATATTTATAAAGTATTGTACATAATATATAATAGTAGTGCCAATAAAATTAAAATGTCTTTAATGTTTTAGCATTCTAATTTTTATTCAAAAAAAAAAAAAAAGTTTACAGTTGTAATTTTTATTCAAAAAAAGTTTACAATTATAATTTTATCCAATGAAGCATAACCACCTTTGGATGATAAAAGGAATATGACTTATTATTGTCCCCACCTTCCGTCTGCTTTGAACAGCCATTCCAAAGATACTGTGAGTTCTTGTCCTTCAAGTACATCTACAATACAAAATCAAATCTTGGATTTTGGTATTCTAATTTTGGTCCTCAATGTGCCCTTTGTACTATAATGTAACATGTGAATTAAATATTTCATTCATCTACATTGATCTCGTCATATCAATATTATCATAAACAAACTAATTTTTAAATAAAATTTAAATAGTTTTTAGACTAATTTGTCTATAATTAGTCAATACACAATTACAATTATTTTTAATTTATCTGTGAAATGATTAAATTTTATCAATAAATTTGTTTTCGGGAAGATCACGTTGATATAGGATCAACATGTATAAGTATCATATTCAATTACAGGAACACATCAAAAAATTTAACGATAAAAATTTTCACACATAGACTATTTTAATTGATTTTCTACAATATCAATGATATATTTGCTAATTCACAAAATCCATAAACTAATTTGAGTTACACTTACAATTTCAGACTATTTTGCATATTCACTTAAAAAACAATGATTTTCCTTAAAACTTTACTCGTCTCAAATGGGAAAATTTGTGGAGTTAAAATTACAAAGGATATCATCGATCATTATTATAACTTTGAATCACTTTTAACCATTGGTGCACCTGTCAAAGTAGTCCACAATATAATCTTTCATGTTTGGGTTATAGTAAAAATCAATTTTTGCATAAATTTTCTTTTGATTTTCGATATTTTTGTTAAGTTGTTTCTTTCCATTATATATAAATTCCAAGGGTGTTTGTAAATTTCTGATTTTATTTTTTAAAATATGACAATCATCACGCTTAATTTTTTTTTCCCTTTTACTTTTCGCCTAGGTAGAAAAAACAATTTCTAATTTTTTTTTACGTAATATGTTAATATGATATTTTTAAAATTTGTTTATATCTGAAATGTTTATTCATAAAAACCTCTTAATTTATTGTCAACAAAGATAAAAATACAATATGTGTAAAATTTGTTAATCATTTAAGTAATCTTAACTTTGGGCAACACATCGACTTTATTGTGGGAAGTAAATTCAACTTCATCATTATAATATTTTCTAGAAATTTAACGGCAAAATTAACACACTAAATATTTAGAATTTGAAACTACACTTCAACAAAATAAATATTTCTATAGCTATCATCTTAACTATATTTACAAGATAATTCAGCTTCATTATCACTAGGTAATATCGCGACTACATTTTTTAATGAAATGTAAACCAATTATCATATCATTGCTCCAGTAAACAAATGATCTGTGTATTAAGTTTTTATTAGGTTTAATTTATTTTTACAAAATTAATTTATAATTAAAGTGATGAGTCTCTTTTTTATAAATTTATTTTAAATTTTATATTTTGTAGGACTTGATTTTTTTTTCCTTCTAATAATATCAACTTTGCATTTGCAAAAATTAATTGAAAAATAGCCTAAAAGAAAATTATAGATAGCTCATGGTAGAAATAAATTCCCTAATAATCTAAAAATAATAATTCGGTAACCCATGATAGAAAATTAATTCCATAATAATCTAAAAAAAAAAATTGTGTTGCCTCCACTTCTTTGTCATCCACATAGGAGTGGCTTAAGGCCACTTTTTAGAATAGAATCATCATAAAAGTTATTTTATTTTCTCTTTATAATTAAATAAATAATTTTTTGCATAGATATAATCTTTTTCTGCCATGTTATTTTTAGGATTTCTTCGTTTGAGTATGATGTTGACTTGTTCGTCATCGTTGTGTGACATCTTTGGTTTTCTTGTCTTAATACATTGCTTTTAGTGGCAAAAGACTCGTTTTGTCGGTACTATATTTTGAGTAAAAGATTTATGGAGACAATCACCAATTTTAGCACCATCTCTACTTTACATATGACTTGTCAATATATGATTGAATTGAAAATGTGTGAGACAACTTATAGTCGATATGAGCGAACACTAATACATTTTTTTTATAGATGAATGAGATTAAAGATTGTGGTGAATGTATTATTCTTGACCATTGATCTTATGTGAAAGATATTAATTTGTTTGTTATGATTAAAGTTTTGATTTTGTTACTTTTTATTGGTTCTTGAATTGTTTTTATCTATTGTTAGCATACTTTTGTATTTCTTAATCATTAAATTTGATTTCAAAAAATGGATGGAGAATCTCTCAACTCATAGTCATTGTGATTATACTTTTCTTATTTTATAATTTGAATGAAGCTTATTTTTCTTTAAAAAAAATTTAGATAGATGGAAACTAAATAATATAATCACTTTAAGAAAATGGACATTTCCCTACGGAAGTTTACAGTGACAACATTTGAGATATAAAAAACATATAGACACAAACATTATAATTATGCACCGGTGGTGTAGATGTCCTATACCTTAAGATGCGGAAATTTGTCACTAATTGTTACAAGGATAAAACCTAAATATGTGGGTATAGACATCATTTATTATTTTTTCGTATAAAATTTCAATTTTTTTTGTCCCTATAAAAAAAATTCTAAATATTTTAGTTCGTAAAAATAAAATTCATTCTCTTTAAATCCATATTTAAAAAAAAATTGTAAAGAATTTATGCTTTTAGTTCCTAAAAAAAAGTCCCTATAAATTTAAAGTAGGGACTAAGAGTGAAAAATTTTTTTTAGAAACAAAAATTAAAAGGTCATAATTTTGTAGAAATGAATATCTATTTAACCATTTATTATTTTTAATTCATATAGAGAACAACTAATTAAAAAATATTGGAAAAAAATATTTTAAAGGAATTAATTTCTCAATTATGTATGAAAAATTAATTATCTGCCCTATGAAAATTTTAAGTGGAACCAAAATCTCATTCCTTAACATCTTTATCTTTCTCTTCTGACCAAAGCATCGTCTTTTCTCTGTTGACAACACTTCATTCTTTCTCTTTCCAAAATAAGACTAATCTTCTCCTCTCTCACAATCTTCCTCACACCGCATCAGGATTTTCTTTATGTTTATGCGAGTATTTCCATTATAGGGTTTTTATTTTTCATCAATCGGTAACAACCAGTGGCAACATTTCCACACCAATTATTACCTAATAGTTGCAGTTACCTGTTTTTTAACTTTGCTTGTTGTCTTTGATTATTGCATTTGAATTGTTCATGGAAAATTGCTTCTAAATGGCCTTAATTTGGGATCTAGTTGAGTGGTAAACCATGTAAACACATCTTTGGTGAAGGAACTTGGAAAATATTTCCTTTTCCAATATTCACCATTAGCTAAATTCCCATATTCAATCTCATATCTAGCAATATGTTCAAGGCTTGGTGTGTTGCGTTATTGTTTTCTATGACCAGATTAAACATAGTGGCGATTTTATAGGTAATCATTATCATTCATTTGTTGTTCGAAAGACTGCAAAATGGTATTTGTAACTGGAGACATAATTCAATTTTCCATTCTTGCTCATTCTTATATGATTTCAAATACCATATTCTCCCATTGCATATGACCCTGAAATAGTGTTGTTGGCCACGTTTGAGGAAGGAAATGCAATTTGAGAGGGAGGAATGAACCCTAGTGGAAGACAACATGGGTGTATTGAATAACTTGGCCTTCAACTTGGTGAATTCAAAGGTGGCGGATTTGTGCTAATTTGTCTCAACTACCCTTTCTCGTATTTCCACCTTCACGTCCCACTGGCCGTGCCAATTTTTTGACCATGAATTTTAACCACTTCAATAAATGAATTCGAGGAACAATATAGAATTTAAATTAAATCCTTAATTGTTTGAAGTTGATAGATTTATGTAACCAATCCAAGTTTTTATGCAAAGTAGAGTAACCAATACAAAAGTATAAACAAGATCAATCAAATTTTAAAGAAAATATAACTTTATTAATAAGAAAAGTGAACATACATCATCATTTGAAAAGTAAGAAAAACAGAAAATCTAAGTAAGGTAGATGTGTGCGCATTATACATACAATTTTTTAAATGAAAAATACCTAATACTGAAAAATGACCCTCCTATTTATAGGCTAGAACTTAGAATGGCTAATCTTTATTTTCATGACACATGTTATATTCTTGTTAACTTTCCTAACTACCTAATGGCTTCCTTTCTAAGCCTTATTTTCCAATCTTCTAAGTACTTATCTTCGAAGACTAGACATGAAAACAAAACTCATACTTATACCCATTCGAACTAGCCCTAATTTGATGTGAAAAATCCACTTTGACTGAGTTTGGATTCGAGATGTCCTCGATTTTAACAGACTAGGTGGGGCGGGTAATGATGACAATGATACTCGCCTCGTTTTTATGGAAATTACATAATTACCTCTCTTAAATTAGAAATTCTCAAATAAAATCCTAAGTTAGAAAACCTCTTTGTTTAAACCCTAATGAAACCGTGATAGTTATAATGACTATACCTTTCTTTTGCTTCATGCTTTTTTTAATTTTGTTAAAAAATAGACATAAAATATTATTGAATTAGTGTTAATGTTAGTTTCTAGGTTTTCAATTCTAGAAAAACTATTTTAAACTTTAGTATCTGTAGCTCACAAATTGAGATACCTTCATGGAACTATAATATTTTTTTATTACTTTATTAGTTCATTATTTTATTACTATAATATTTTATTAGTTCATAAAATATTACCCTAACGTAGTAATATAATTGGTTTTTTAATTTATAGAGTAAAACTACATCATCTAATAATGATAATACATGATTAAAATATGTTTTCAATTTCAAAATATGTGATATATTATTTATACAGTATTTAAAATTCATGCAAGGAAAATATTGAATAATTTAGGAAATTGTAACTAGTGAAATTACAATATTGAAACGAAAATGAAAGTACTACATTAAGACATAATTAAATAAATAAAGTATTTATTTATTTATTTAAAGAAAAATACAGCATGTTTTGTCAAAATCAATACATCTAAAGCACGTTTTGATCTAAACACACTTACTTTAAACAGTAGAGCAAAATATGGCACATTATTCATTGGTATATAAGGGGTTTATTGGGTGAAACCATATTGTGATAGGGTAGTAGCTGAGTTGTATAGGAGTGGCAGTATTTTTATGAAGAGACTTCGAAAGTGGTTTTTTGGTGATCGAGTGGTGGATCTTCTATGGGAGGTTTGAGGGGTTCGGGATTTCCTGGATCGGGATTTCGTGGATCCTCTACGGGCTCCCCGTGGGGTGGTGGCTCTAAAATGGGTATAATCATTGGTTGGGAATCTAACTGTGGAGTGATGAGCATCACCACTCCAAGTACAAGTAACACTGATGAGTATATAGATGCCATGTATAAACTTTTTATAATCACATATGGAAAAGAAAAAACAATCTTTATATATATAGGAAAAAACATGGGACTATTTTCTAGGTGCACACTCGGATATCTCATGAGTTTTTTTTATATTAAATTTTGAATTAATATTATGTATCAATACTATACACAACTCCAAAATACCTAAGAATTTTATCTATTTTTTAGGTTGATAGGAAAATAAGTTTCATTCAAATATAAATAAAAAAAGTGTAATCAAAATGGCTATAAGTAGGAACATTCTCCATCTATATTTTAAAATTAAATTTTTTTATGTTAGTATATTTTTTATCATTCGCCCTACTGTGAATATCGATACATATATTAATACATATATTATTATATCTTAAGTTTAAACATAATACCTCACAGTTGTATAAAAATTTGTAGTAATATTTATCTTACAAGGTAGTAGTTATGTAAGAATGAATTGAGTTCAATAAAAAGTTAATACATGTGGTCATTCTTTTACTAAACCAATGATACTATAATTATTTTACATTTCTTAAAATAATGTAGTCACGATTACCTATTGATAATGAACTTGAATTGTCATGTAAATACAACTAAGTTGATATATAGCAGAAATATTTCATATGTTAGCGCTTGAGTTCAAACCCTAAATATATTTCTTTTATATATATTTACTGTATGTGAATTTCACGGATAAATTTAAAAAGAATTATAATAAAGAAGTTTAATTTACTCACAAATTAAGGGGAATATGTTTCCAAAGTTAAGATTACTAAAATCATTAAATAAATTGTACATCCACCGACAAAGTTTAAGCATTGATTTGCTATAAACGACATATAAGGGGGTTGACTGTAGCATCCACCAACAAACATTCATAAAAACTATTTAAAAATGTCTATTCCAAACAACACATCTAAAAGTTGTTATGTTAAATGGTTTTATTGTGGTATAAAAGATTACACATCCTCTAATTACAATGCAAGAACAAAATAAAATTGTATAGATGCTAAACATGAATGCAATCCAAAGGGCACATTTTTCAAAAACTAACTCACCAGGATCAAACTTATTAGGCTTAATTGCAGTTTTAGTCCCTTTATTTTAGCTGAATCGCGAAAGTAGTCTCTCTATTTTATTTTTCCCCAATTTTGGTCCCTCAAACATAATTTTGATCCAAAACTCGATAAATTTTTTTTTTTTTTTTGCATTTATTTAAGTCACACCATGCCTCAATATCTCATTTGCAACAATTGTACCTGAAATATATGATCATAAATGGTGTAGTACGACTTTAAAAATAAAATTTCATCAAATTTTAGACCAAAATTTTGTTTGAGAGACAAAAACTGGGGATAAACAAAATTGGGGAACTACTTTCGCGATTCAGCTAAAATAGGAGACCAAAACTGCAATTAAGTCAACTTATTAATTTGAGTACCAAAAACCAATACTTGATTTGTGTTGTAGATGTGCTTAAAGCGAAGAATCCTAAAAACAATATCTTAAAAGTGGTCGTTCAAATCACGCGAAGGGGTGGGGACAAAAACAAGTTATGTACCTTTTTATCACCCAAAGTTGGCTATTCTTCATGTGGTGACCTTGTTAAAAAAAATTTCCAAAAAGAATTGCAAACTTTTTTTATTTTTTTACCAAAAACTAGAGTGTTAAGGCATTATATGGAAGTAAAGGTATATCACAACTATGGTGCCATCCCAATACCACTATTTATTAAGGTAAAATGCGAATGAATATTGCCAATATGAAACGTCAAAGAAGTCGAACAACTAGTCGGTCATGAGACAAATTATTAGAGCATCTCCAACGGTAGTCAAAATGAGTTTGTATGTGTCAGGTGTAATTACGTAACCTTTAGTTTTTGACAAATTCACTTTTTGAGATGTACCAAACTGTCATCACCGTTCTCTCACAAAAGAACGGTACTTTGATATGGTTACTTTTTTTATTTATTAATTTATAAATAATAATAAATAAATGATTTGTTAGTAGTTGACTCTGTTTAATAAACATGTGAGTTCACCGTTGGAATAAAAAATGAATGAATTATTTTAAGATAACGTGACACGATAGACCCCACTTAATGAACCTATATTGAGTTCACACTTGGATATGGTCTTATTCACTATTCATATAATTAGTCAAACACGACAACATATCTCTAAGCCACGATTTATGGCCAATAGAATTATTTTTATAAATAATAGTATTTCTAATATTTTAGAGACACGTAATCAATCAAATAAATTTTGTATCCTATATTTATTATTTGATCAATTTACTCTACTTTATGTCTTCAAAGTTTAATAATTTAAACACCGACATTGTATTTAATATTCTTTGAAATAGTTAAATAACTAGTAGATGAGGAAAAATAATTCTTTTCCAACTATTGTTTAAAACAAAAAGATAATCAAAAGTTGATAACAAATAATTGTGTTCTTCGGCTGAATGTTTTTCCAACAATATTTATAAAGTACTGTACATAATATATAATACTAGTGCCAATAAAATTAAAATGTCTTTAATGTTTAGCATTCTAATTTTTATTCAAAAAAAAAAAAAAAGTTTACAGTTGTAATTTTTATTCAAAAAAAGTTTACAATTATAATTTTATCCAATGAAGCATAACCACCTTTGGATGATAAAAGGAATATGACTTATTATTGTCCCCACCTTCCGTCTGCTTTGAACAGCCATTCCAAAGATACTGTGAGTTCTTGTCCTTCAAGTACATCTACAATACAAAATCAAATCTTGGATTTTGGTATTCTAATTTTGGTCCTCAATGTGCCCTTTGTCCTATAATGTAATATGTGAATTAAATATTTCATTCATCTGTATTGATCTCGTCATATCAATATTATCATAAACAAATTAATTTTTAAATAAAGTTTAAATGGTTTTTAGACTAATTTGTCTATAATTAGTCAATACACAATTACAATTACTTTTAATTTATCTGTGAGATGATTAAATTTTATCAATAAATTTGTTTTCGGAAAGATCACGTTAATATAAGATCAACATGTATAAGTATCATATTCAATTACAGAAACACATCAAAAAATTTAACGATAAAAATTTACACACATAGACTATTTTAATTGATTTTCTACAATATCAATGATATATTTATTGACAAAATCCATAAACTAATTTAAGTTACACTTACAATTTCAGACTATTTTGCATATTCACTTGAAAAACAATGATTTTCCTTAAAACTTTACTCGTCTCAAATGGGAAAATTTGTGGAGTTATAATTACAAAGGATATCATCGATCATTATTATAACTTTGAATCACTTTTAACCATTGGTGCACCTGTCAAAGTAGTCCACAGTATAATCTTTCATGTTTGGGTTATAGTAAAAATCAATTTTTGCATAAATATTCTTTTGATTTTCGATATTTTTGTTTAAGTTGTTTCTTTCCATTATATATAAATTCCAAGGGTGTTTGTACATTTCTGATTTTATTTTTTAAAATATGACAATCATCACGCTTAATTTTTTTTCCTTTTACTTTTCGCTGAGGTAGAAAAAACAATTTCTAATTTTTTTTACGTAATATGTTAATATGATATTTTTAAAATTTGTTTATATCTGAAATGTTTATTCATAAAAACCTCTTAATTTATTGTCAACAAAGATAAAAATACGATATGTGTAAAATTTGTTAATCATTTAAGTAATCTTAACTTTGGGCAACACATCGACTTTATTGTGGGAAGTAAATTCAACTTCATCATTATAATATTTTCTAGAAATTTAACGGCAAAATTAACACACTAAATATTTAGAATTTGAAACTACACTTCAACAAAATAAATATTTCTATAGCTATCATCTTAACTATATTTACAAGATAATTCAGCTTCATTATCACTAGGTAATATCGCGACTACATTTTTTAATGAAATGTAAACAAATTTTTATCATATCATTGCTCCAGTAAACAAATGATCTGTGTATTAAGTTTTTATTAGGTTTAATTTATTTTTACAAAATTAATTTATAATTAAAGTGATGAGTCTCTTTTTTTATAAATTTATTTAAAATTTTATATTTTGTAGGACTTGAATTTTTTTTCCTTCTAATAATATCAACTTTGCATTTGCAAAAATTAATTGAAAAATAGCCTAAAAGAAAATTATAGATAGCTCATGGTAGAAATAAATTCCCTAATAATCTAAAAATAATAATTCGGTAACCCATGATAGAAAATTAATTCCATAATAATCTAAAAAAAAAAATTGTGTTGCCTCCACTTCTTTGTCATCCACATAGGAGTGGCTTAAGGCCACTTTTTAGAATAGAATCACCATAAAAGTTATTTTCTTTTCTCTTTATAATTAAATAAATAATTTTTTGCATAGATATAATCTTTTTCTTCCGTGTTATTTTTAAGATTTCGTCGTTTGGATAAGATGTTGGCTTGTCCATCATCGTTGTGTGACGTATTTGGTTTTCTTGTCTTAGTACAATGCTTTTAGAGGTAAAAGACTCGTTTTGTCCGTACTATATTTTGAGTAAAAGATTTATGGAGACAATCTCCAATTTTAGCATCATCTCTACTTTACATATGACTTGTCAATATATGATTGAATTGAAAATGTCTGAGACAACTTATAATTTGAATGAAGCTTATTTTTCTTTAAAAAAAATTAGATAGATGGGAGGAATGAACCCTAGTGGAAGACAACATGAGTGTATCGAAGAACTTGGCCTTCGAATTGGTGAATTCAAAAGTGGTGGATTGGTGCTAATTTGTCTCAACTACCTTTTCTCGTATTTCCACCTTCTCGTCCCACTGGCCGTGCCAATTTTTTGACCATAAATTTTAACCACTTCAATAATAAATTCGAGGAACAATATATAGTATTCGAATTAGATCCTTACTTATTTGAAGTTGATAGATTTATGTGACCAATCCAAGTTTTTATGCAAAGTAGAGTAACCAATACAAAAGTATAAACAAGATAAATCAAATTTTAAAGAAAATATAACTTTATTAACAAGAAAAGTGAACATACATCATCATCTGAAAAGTCAGGAAAATAGAAAATCTAAGTAAGGTAGATGTGTGCATTATACATACAATTTTCTAAATGAAAAATATATGATCCCCTAACACTGAAAAATGACTCTCCTATTTATAGGCTAGAACCTAGAATGGCTAATCTTTATTTTCATGACACATGTTATTGTCTTGTTAACTTTCCTAACTACCTAATGGCTTCCTTTCTAAGCCTTATTTTCCAATCTTCTAAGTACTTATCTTCGAAGACTAGACATGAAAACAAAACTCATACTCATACCCATTCGAACTAGCCCTAATTTGATGTGAAAAATCCACTTTGACTGAGTTTGGATTCGAGATGTCCCCGATTTTAACAGACTAGGTGGGGCGGGTAATGATGACAATGATACTCGCCTCGTTTTTATGCAAATTACATAATTACCCCTCTTAAATTAGAAATTCTCAAATAAAATCCTAAGTTAGAAAACCTCTTTGTTTAAACCCTAATGAAATCGTGAAGAAATGATGGATTTCTTGTTACTTTATATGCTAGGGTCGGGGACAAATTTAGTGTTTGGGGTAGATGACTATATTTTTTTATAATAAACTGCCGATTTTCATGTGGGAATTGGGCAGGGCGGATATGCGTGATTCCCATGGGATATGGGGTTGTGGATTCTATTTTCATCCATATCGAAGGTTAAGGAGGGGAACGAGGAAGTATCAAAGAGTTGAGAATGGAGACGAGGAATGTAAAAATTGTCTATGTCCCGCCACATTGCTATGCTTATCGAATACATGTTTTCTAGATCAGACTTTGAAATCTTGATGTCCTCACGTAATACCTTTGCTTGAATATTTTGTCTTCGAGCCTATTTGAGATTGTGCTCCAAAAGGTTGAATCCTTCAAATTGCCATTTTGTGTGTGCTTACTTTAATTCTTCCGCTAACTACATTTCATCAGATTCAAATTCGACCTTTAAAATATAGTCTTCACGTTTATGCATATAACAAATGTCTAATATAAATATTGAGCATGTCTTGATGAATTAATAAATTAATTTCAAGATGAATGTCTTGTTTCGAGTTCAAAATCGTATTTGTGTGTGAATTTATAATAGCATTTATAGTTTGTTTTAAAAAAGAAAAAGAAAAAAATAGAAAGTGATGAATGACGACACATGCACAACAATTGCCATTTGCCAATTTCTAAAGATTCGAACCGCGTTATTTTTCCATGTTGGGGTACCATCAATATTCCGGGGACCGCAACGCACTCACGACTTTATTCTTTCCACTCTCTTCTCTTCTTTTCTTTTTACATTTGAAATTCATTCGAATATATTCTTCACTTCAACTTTTCTACTTTTTATATGCTCTTCTAATAACAACAACATTAAAGAGTCTCTCTCCCTAATTAGTTATTTGACTTATATTTGTTTTTCGAAGTGATCTTCATCACAAAACATCAAACTTTTGTTGTTGTTATTGGTTTGTCCTTATAAGTAAGCAAGCTTGACTTTTGAAACATCAAAAAAACGAATTAGAATGGAACGTGGGGTTCTTGAAGGTATCATCAATAAGTTGCTCGAAGTCAGAGGAAGACCTGGGAAGCAAGTCAATCTTTCAGAGACAGAGATCAAACAGCTTTGTCTTGTCTCCAAGGATATCTTCTTGAACCAACCCAACCTCTTGAAACTAGAGGCTCCTGTTAAGATCTGTGGTATACTTTCTTCTTCAATCCCATCTTTCTATCACTTAGTTAATTTTTATATTTATCGTGTCATTTATATCTATACAAAACCTGAAATAGCGTTAAAACTATAGTTTTAAATTGCGATTGTTTTTAGACCGCAAACATTTATATTTCATGAAATTGTTGCCGATGCTGTCTAAATCGTAGTTGTTATTCTTGTGTTGTAACATAACAGTTTCTAACAAATTGTAATAGTCATCCATCTACAATATTGAAATTCGAACGCTATATGATAGATATAATTGAAGTTACTTATAAATTACTTAGTTTATTATATTCACTGTAAAAAAATATATCGTATAATCATTGTAATTTTGTAATCAACTTTTTTTATTGAATTAATTACAATTAATTCAATCTTTCTTTCAATTATTTCTCTTTTTGTAGGGCTGTTCTATGTTTCTCAATACTATAGCAGTTATGTTTGTAATAAATTTTGAGACACTCTATACACCTATGTTTCAATTAGAGCTTCTGTGATTACTAAATCCTGCTCTGTCCTTTGGCTGGTAAGATTGCATAAATATCATACCCTCCATGGACTGAACAATTCTTGTTTATTCCAATTAGAATAAGATAATTTCTAGAAACTTCATTATCATAGTAGTGGGACTTTAGCCAGACAAAACTTTTGAGGATGGATTTTATCACACACAAAGTATGCAAATGAAATTATCATAGTCTAAGTCTTATCAAATTTATTATATCTCCATTTGGTTTATTTATACACAAATCATTATCTCAATTGCATAGAAATCTTATAATAGAAGTTTTGTGCTTGCATTTGAGTCTTTCTTGCTCTACTTTTGATTTTCAATTTTGTCTATTCTTTCTTTGAAATATCACGGGAGAACATTATTTGTATCTCTATTATTGTGGCCTATGCTAATATCTTGTAATTCAAGATTAATGTTAATGTATTGTTTAATTTTCTTTTATGTTGCCAGGAGATGTCCATGGCCAATACTCCGACCTTCTGAGACTTTTCGAATATGGCGGATTTCCTCCGCGTTCGAATTATTTATTTCTAGGTGACTATGTAGATCGCGGAAAGCAAAGTCTAGAAACAATATGTCTTCTTCTAGCATACAAAATAAAATATCCTAAAAACTTTTTCCTTCTAAGGGGAAACCATGAATGTGCTTCAATAAACCGTATATATGGATTTTACGACGAATGTAAAAGAAGATTCAATGTGAAGCTATGGAAACTTTTTACAGATTGTTTCAACTGTTTGCCCGTGGCAGCTCTCATTGATGAAAAGATTATTTGTATGCATGGTGGACTATCTCCTGAGTTACATAATTTAAATCAGATAAAGAATTTGCGACGACCGTGCGAAGTTCCTGAGAATGGTTTATTATGTGATCTCCTGTGGTCTGATCCTAGTTGTGATATTCAAGGTTGGGGAGAAAGTGAACGTGGGGTTTCATATACATTTGGTGCTGATAGGGTCAAAGAATTTCTTCAAAAGCATGACCTTGATTTAATTTGCAGGGCTCATCAGGTTATTTACATATTCACTTTAAATATGAAATTGTAACATAATTGGAGTCCAAATTAATTTTATGTTTATACTACATTTGAAAAGTTATTTGTAATGATATTTAAAAAGTGAACATATCTGGTCTAAATTTTTTATTAGACATCGACTTTTCAAATTAATACTATTTTTTGTCTATATTTTATTTCCGATAAAGTATTTTATAAGCTTTGCTGATTGTAATTCTTCATGTTGCAGGTTGTGGAAGATGGATATGAGTTTTTTGCTAATAGACAACTTGTAACAATTTTTTCAGCGCCTAATTACTGTGGAGAATTTGACAATGCTGGTGCTATGATGACAGTTAATGAGTCACTTGTGTGTTCTTTTCAAATATTGAAGCCTCTAGATAAAAAGCCTAAGTTTAGCTTTGGAAGCACAACTACAGTTAAGATTAGTACTCCAACACAGTTCAAGGTATTTTGATTTCCTAAATCCACAACTTGAAGATTTTCAGTACAAATGATAAAAAAAAAACAATATACCAAAATATGATAAAATCATAAAAGTTATTGTTTAGTAATAAAAATAAGTGAACTGTAAACACAATTTATAAAGTAGTTGGAAGTTTAATACGTTGATGTTGGAGTGCAAATTCAAATATGAGATATCCCTTTTTCTCGACATTTAATGTGTACAAATTTAGCTGTTAAGATCTTTGAGTAAACAGTTGTGGATAGCATGAATTTATTTAGTTAAAATATTTGTACTAAAAAAAATCTAGGTGGAAGAAAAGGCATAAAAATATTTTGACTTGTGTGTTTACATTTATATAGGCACTATCTCTTTAGAATTTTAAAATATTTCTGTTTTTTCCCCCCACTTTCAGCAAGCATTTCTTGGTGCTAAAGCATGACCTGGTGGACATAGTTTTGATTGGTAAC
Source organism: Cicer arietinum (assembly GCF_000331145.2). Lineage (NCBI taxonomy): Eukaryota > Viridiplantae > Streptophyta > Magnoliopsida > Fabales > Fabaceae > Cicer > Cicer arietinum. The sequence goes on from NC_021163.2 coordinate 2,813,590, forward strand.
GTTTGGTTCGTTTAACATGGCCAAAGTTTGTTTTGAAGAAGTGTTATCGTTGTTCACTACAAAGTAAAAATACAATGCAACTACCCTTCAGGGACAGCTAAATGCATAATTTCCTTTTCATCTTCTTTCACTAAATTCCTTACAACAAAGTTGCAACTTGTACAATATTGTCAAATGCAAATAGTGGACTGAGGTCGAACTTCTTCTCTTTTAGTTATCCTATCATGCTCTATGCCAATCAGATCTAGCTTATGGTGCTCTTATCCTCACAAGAAAACACAAAAATATTTTAATAGTACTGTTAATTTATTTTAAGCCTCCATAAAACTTTCTATTGTTAGAAAGCATACTTAATATCCAATGATATACTTCCTTATAAAGTTAGCCATAATTTTGTTTGTGGCAATTGTAATTATTGAAAGATGTTTCTCTATCATAATTTTGTGAAGAATGAAATGTGTAATGTATGGAGAATATTAAATCCCGCATATGACAATTGTAGTAGTTTGTATAAATTCTTAAATATTTTGAGTTTGTTTAATCATTATATTCATGTAATTTATAAGAGTTAGTGATATTTTTCTTTGATCTAAATATATATACTACTTACTTTATTGTCGTATCAAAGAAAATTCCCCTTCGTATTGTAAAAGAATTTTAGTATTATACATTGTAGTTTGATATCATGTTTTCAGATTAAAAAGCAGTGTCAGGTTCATGTTATCTCTAAGCCAAACAAATCCTAATTTTGACACCTATACCCAACTAAGGACTACCCAACTTTAATTAAATATTAATTATAAATTAACTTTTTTAGTTAGAAATTAATTGTTTTAATTTGTGGTATATATTATTCATTATACTTATTATTACAATCATTTTAAATACTACTTTTTCTTAAATAAAACAAACAAATCTGTAATCGAATTTAAAAGATGGAACATGAAGTGAGAGATCTCGCTTCAAAGAAATATCAAGAGCAACAAAGTTACCAAACGACTCAAGTTCAATCAAACCAACAAGAAGGAAAGAAGAAACACAAATGATAAATTCTATTGAGAAACGAGAACATTAGAAAGAAAGTTTGGGTATTTATAGTGTGGGATGAGGGTCATCACAGGTTTGTTACAATATCACACTTGCATAGCTTATCTAACAGCAAATAACAGAATGCAGCTAGCTGAGTACTAGTGACAGTTGTGCTCATTTCTGACACCTGTCAGCTTGTTACTGTCGAGGCTATTGCAGTTACAGAATAGCATTCTGTTACAGCCAACAAACTCAAAAAACTCAAAAAACCCAAAAAACCTCGAAAGCCATAAAGTTTGAAGAAGATTTTGAATTTTTCCGAAATATATCAAACTAACTTTTCTTAAAAAAAAAGTTACAGCCAACAAACTTTAAAGAGATTTCTTGTAATTTAAGAAATCATAAAAGAGATTTTCGAGCAAGAAGATTTTTAACAACGTTTTTATTGGAAATAGAATTTAAATTTTTTGAAGTCTATTTATTTCAAAAAACTTAAATCTTAAATTTTCTTTGGATAATTTGATGTGTAATTTTGTGGTATGGAGTAAAATTTTGAGCATCTAAACCTTCTTCTCTAGAGAATTGAATTTCATATTCCATATTTTATCAATTTTTGTATGACTTTTCTAAAAATATTTTATAGAAAATTAAAAAAAAAACTTAAACAAAATTGGCCTATTATTTTTTTATCCACATCTATGTTTTTTACAAACCAGATATTTTGAGTTTTTGAAATTTCTAATATGTAAAACATTTTTTTAGTTTATTTATATACTAGAAATTTTAAACTTTTCGATAAGAGACATTTTTCTAAAATTTTTTTACATATCGAAAATTATGAAAATTTTAGTATACAAATTTCTTTTTTAACTTTTTTACATATCAAAAATTGAATTTTTGAAATTTCTGATATGAAATTTTTTTTTCAATTATTTTTTACATACCGACAATTTTGATTTTTAAAATATTTTTTTCAACTTGAAATTTATGTTACATAATTTTTTTCTTTCTTATATACCAAAAATTTCAAATTTTGATATGTTAATTTCTATATCAAATTTTTAGAAAAAAAAAAATCTATATATTTTTTTTTGTATTTATGTGAGATAAAAAATAATAAAATTAATTAGATTTTTGAAGAATTTTAAAAGTAGGATCAAATGTGGGAGTATGAAACATAATTTTCTGTCTCTATTATATCAGCCCATTCGAAACGTGGTAGTCCAGCCCTCTGATTAGAAAACCCATAGCTACTGATGTGAAACGGTGCGTGGGTAGGGCAAACACGCTCGAAACTGGAAGTGTAATTCATTCTCCATCTTTGATCAGACAGTGAAAGACTTAGGTTACCTACAAGAAGTGGTTCGAGTACTCACTAACACCCTCGATACCTGAATTGTAATTCATTGCTCATCCCTCTTTTTCTAAAAGGAAAAAATATATGCTCTTCTGATACAATGCCCTCACATGCTTTTCCTGTGGCTTTGTACATGTGCTTTTCCTGTGGCTTGTTGTTTCTATTTCGAAGAGAACAATGATATTCATTTTGAAATTGTTTATATCCATTATTCTGTATGCTGTTTGCATGTCTGATGACACATATTACGCTCAGATTTAATGATTGGCATAATTATAAGTTGTAGAGCAAGGGGCTGTGAGTTGATTGTTTTGCTTATTGTTATGGTAAATAATTTTCTTCATGGTTTTATGTATATTGAATAAATATTGGCTATTACCTTATGCTTCCTATGCGGTTTCTATTCTTGTTGTTTACCAATTTTACTGATACATTAAATAGTCTTATTTTGATTTTTATTGCAAATGATTTTTTAAAGAATTTTGATTGATAATGATTTTGCAAGAAAAAATACATTGAGGTAACAATTCTAATGATCACGAGACTTCTTTTTTTAGTTCGTCCAGGGCACCTAAACTCTTAGGACCGACCCTGTCATGGAGAAGTCTGAAAACCATTTCAATAATGACAATTACACAGAAAAGTAAGCTCACATATTCATCAATTATTTTCCGCTTAGTTTTTGTTTCTCAGAATGCACATTTAGGTTTGTTAATTCAACATTCAATTTGTTTACTGTGTTTGCAGAGAAGCATCTCAGCTTGCTGCATGGTTGAAAGAAATGAAAGAAGGACTTGATATTGTTAGGCTTCAAATTCAAACTTTTACTACCAAGGTTATAATTTTTTTTTCTTCAAGCTTCATTTTGCACATTGATTAAACGCTTTATACTTGTTAGTTTAACAAAAAAGTACATAATGTTATTACTTTAAATTATTATATAGTTTGGTCGTTAACCTGTCTATTTTTCATTGATACTTGCTTCTTATTAGTTTTCATTAGTACTACCATATTATTTCTGGAATATTCACATTGGTGATATTTTCAATAAATTGTTTCTGTTATTAGTGAATTTCATTGTTTGATAAGTTTATCTTGATAGCAATAAATAAGTTGATTCTAAATGTGTACTTGAATGTCTCTTATACCAGGTGAAAAGTCAAAATTGCAGCCGATGGGTTCAGCTATCTTGAAGCTAAAAATTTGCTGCTTTTGAATTATTGTCAATCCCTTGTTTATTATTTGTTGCGAAAGGCTAAGGGATATTTGATAGAAGAGCATCCTGTTGTTCAAAGTATTGTAGAGATAAGATTATTTTTAGAAAAGGTCAGTTTTATTGTGTCACCTTTGTATATTTACATAAGACAATCTGTATGTGAAATCGTGCTATTTGCTATAGATTCGTCCAATTGACAAATAACAACAATACCAAATCCAAAAACTAATTAAAGCTAGTGAAAATGCAACGAATTATATCAGTGAGAAGGAGCCAGTTGCATCCAATAAGAGTGAGGACGTATCGAAGTATCGTCCAAATCCCGACATGCTTGTTAGCAAAGTAGAACCAACAGCTCAGGTGAGTTTATTTAATAATATCAAGTGCAAATATGTGGTGTGGTAATATGATGCAAAATGCAAAAGTTAAATGTCTGTCTCTAACATAATTCATTTTTGCTATAGGAATTCATCAATTATTTTCCGCTTAGTTTTTGTTTCTCAGAATGCACATTTAGGTTTGTTAATTCAACATTCAATTTGTTTACTGTGTTTGCAGAGAAGCATCTCAGCTTGCTGCATGGTTGAAAGAAATGAAAGAAGGACTTGATATTGTTAGGCTTCAAATTCAAACTTTTACTACCAAGGTTATAATTTTTTTTTCTTCAAGCTTCATTTTGCACATTGATTAAACGCTTTATACTTGTTAGTTTAACAAAAAAGTACATAATGTTATTACTTTAAATTATTATATAGTTTGGTCGTTAACCTGTCTATTTTTCATTGATACTTGCTTCTTATTAGTTTTCATTAGTACTACCATATTATTTCTGGAATATTCACATTGGTGATATTTTCAATAAATTGTTTCTGTTATTAGTGAATTTCATTGTTTGATAAGTTTATCTTGATAGCAATAAATAAGTTGATTCTAAATGTGTACTTGAATGTCTCTTATACCAGGTGAAAAGTCAAAATTGCAGCCGATGGGTTCAGCTATCTTGAAGCTAAAAATTTGCTGCTTTTGAATTATTGTCAATCCCTTGTTTATTATTTGTTGCGAAAGGCTAAGGGATATTTGATAGAAGAGCATCCTGTTGTTCAAAGTATTGTAGAGATAAGATTATTTTTAGAAAAGGTCAGTTTTATTGTGTCACCTTTGTATATTTACATAAGACAATCTGTATGTGAAATCGTGCTATTTGCTATAGATTCGTCCAATTGACAAATAACAACAATACCAAATCCAAAAACTAATTAAAGCTAGTGAAAATGCAACGAATTATATCAGTGAGAAGGAGCCAGTTGCATCCAATAAGAGTGAGGACGTATCGAAGTATCGTCCAAATCCCGACATGCTTGTTAGCAAAGTAGAACCAACAGCTCAGGTGAGTTTATTTAATAATATCAAGTGCAAATATGTGGTGTGGTAATATGATGCAAAATGCAAAAGTTAAATGTCTGTCTCTAACATAATTCATTTTTGCTATAGGATGGTGATAGTGTGTATCATGGTCCTAGATTTGCCCCAACATCTATGGATCTAGATAAACCTTCTAAGGGAGAAAGAAATGCCAGCCGGAGAGACAAAGAAATTCTGAAACAAGCTCAGAACAGTAATTATATTAAGACATTAATGAATGATATGGAAGAAAGACCTGAAGAGGTGACATTATAAGTTTATTTTGGGTGTGGGTTCATAACAACTTAGCGAGTTTATGTAATAGTTAATGTTTGCTGCTTACTACGCAGATAAAAGATTTTGATGGAGCTAGCAGAGAAGTGGATAATTATATTAGCAAAATGGAGAAGCGTGCTAAGGTGGAGGTGGATGGGTTCATGCGCATCCCTCTTACGAAAGAGGAGAGGAAGAAAGAGAAGTACTTGAAGAAAGTGAAAAATGGGTATGGGGAAGGCCCGATATCTCTACTGTCATGAAAGCATGACATGTTTACTTGTTTATATATTCGCTTACATTTGTGTTTGTTATTTTCCAGGATGCAAGGTCTAACTGACAGTTTATTTGATGAAATCAAAGGATTACCCTTTGAAGATAATACTGGAGATCATGCAATGGCCTATAAAAATGGCAGCAAAAGAAATGGGAAGCTGAAGAAACGAAAGGCATGTCCATATAAATTTAAGGAATATATCATTCTATGTGATGACCTCATGTTGTCTAACCTAATGGATGCTCATTAAAATCATAAGTTATCTGAGCTAATAAATAGTTTTTTTGGGATCCATATCTTCCAAATGCATGTATGATTTCGTTATTGGTCTATTAAAAGTTGTCATGCCACACTCAAAACCAATTTCTAGTGATGAATAATTTTTACTACATACACCAGTTATGCATAGCTTATTTTGAACTATGTATCATAGAAAAAATCAAAACTAGTTCTAAGATGTACACTTTTGAAAATTAAAGTTGCTTCCTTCAACGGATGTACACTTTTCCTTTATTGTTGTCTGACAATTTTAATTCAAAAGTTAGGAAGCAAAAGTGATTTTGCTTCAAGCTCTGTGCCCTTTTCCTTTTAACTACTTTTGACATCTTGTGTTATTGTATGTAATATGTATTCCCTTTTCCTTTTAACTACTTTTGACATCCTGTGTTATTGTATGTAATATGTATTATGCAATTTAGTGGGTTGAGTTATACTGTTTCAGTAAAGGCAAGGACTAACAATTTTGGATTCCTTGCAGAGGAAACATTGAAGACATTTTGGGTTTCAACCTACAGCACTGAACTACTATCTGGAAATCACTACATGCTGTTGGAGGAAGTAATACAAGGGAGTAATAGAGCCACAGCCACAGAGTTGGATTTGGTGGGTTCTCTTCGTTTCATAGATGTGAGGTGAGGAATTGTGTGATCAAGTAGGGTTTATAGATTTAATATTTTGCTGTGGCTTCGTTGTAGGTTGTTGTTGTTGTCCACTAGAGTGTTTAGTTTATAGATAACCTGGATGTGAGATTTTAGAAGAATTGAAATTGAAATGATTGTTTATCTAAATGCACCCAATTTTGTTAATTGTGACCCATGGATTCTTTTCATTTAATTGCATATATTTAGGTGGGTTGAAGCATATTAAACTTCATATTACTGAAAGTGAAACTTCTATTTTGCGTTTTCAATACTCCAGTTCATTTTGGCTACCAATGCTTCTATTTTGGTGATGTTATGCTCTTCATGATAAATAAAAAAGGCGTCAAAGCCCGATATATCTAGTTGCTAAATGTGATTCAAGTTAGTAATTTAGGCATTGGCGTTGCCTTAGTCCTCTGGAGACCGCACACACGTAACTGTTTCTTGTGCTGAATTAGGGTAAGACGTCATCATTCTCTGGAACTGGGGAAAAGAGAGTAAGAAAAAGACCAAAAGGAAAATTGAAAACGGAGGGAAAATAACCTTTTAAGGACGACGGATTACCTTTGCTCTTTTCTTTTTGTCGGCTAATGCCAACGTTGCTTCAGCTGATTGACTTTGGCTGATTTTGAGAGTCATGGGATCTGACGGTTCATTGATATGATTGCCACATGGTCTGTTCCTTTTCTTGGGGACTAATTTTTCGTTGTATTCTTCCTCCAAGTCAATTATTGTCTAGCTTATGAAGAGAAACGCAAAAATGAAATTAAGGGAAAAATTGTTATAGGATTGGCAAGCTAAAAGGTGAATTATGAATTACAAAATTATCCTTTTGGCTAGTTGCACGTTGATGAGTTTAATGGTATGAGTCGAATTGTCGCTGGAGCTACATATCATAAGGCGAAATATGCACTGTTGGAGACTCTTTCTTGAATTCCTCTGGGATAGAAAACCACCAGTTGGCACAAGGGTCGGATTCCCCAAGTTGATTAGAAAATGCCGCCATGAAATAAACCTTTTCGAAGTTAATGTAAGCAACCTTATCGAACTTGGCCTCATCACTGAAACTTATGTTGGCGTCAAGAATGGTGGACTCGTAGTTGAGGGGGTTGTGTTGGAGAAGTCCGAACTGTCTGTCCACGCTATGGGGGTTGTAGTACTCCACTGAAATCTTGTTCCTACTCCTTGGTTTCAGACCACATAGTAGGTCTCTGGCTGTCAGGATCCTAGCCTAATTCTTGTTCACAACAGCTTGAGTTTGGGGGGATAAGTTATCTCGTAAGATGGATTAGTCACCTCCACAAGACTTGTCCCTCGTTAGGAATCAAGTCGAAGATCAAATTGGTAATAAAAAATTCAGGAAAATATAGTCTAAACTAAAACTGAAGGCTTTTGATTCACATCTCAAAAACTCTATTTTAGTTTTTAAAAATTTAAAAACTAAAAAATTTGTTTGGATTACTTGTCTTTAAAAATTATTTTGTAAAACTATTTTTAATATTATACTTTTTAAAACGAAAAAAAACAAAACAGATAAATAGTATTTTACTTTTTATTTTTCAGTTTTTTTAACTCTATAGTCAAAAACTGTTTTAAAAATTAGAGTTGTCAAATAGGTTTTTTTTAAATTTTGTTTGTAAAAACAGTTTTCTAAAATTTATTTATAAAATAGTTTTTAAAAATTAAAAAATAAAACACAATCAAACAAGTCATAAATGGGTCTACTTATAGTTTTTATACATTTTATTTCCCGCATCTAGAATAATGTTTAAATAACGGTAGAAGGAAGAAAGAAATAAAGAACCTAAGCTATGTTTGACCTGGTTTTATGTAAAACAACATATAGTTGCAGCTCTTTCACGATTGCCACGGAACCAGTACAAACAAAAAACTTGTTGAACCAATACAACAAGAAAGCGTTGTGCTCTGCATCCAAGACTTCACTTGATGTGGCAACGTAATGTGTTATAAAATAGGCATAGCTAGAAATGGACCTTGAAAAATGAAATCCCTATGAAAGGATTGGGGCATCATGAGTTGTAGGAGCTTCAGCCCCAAATATGGGCAAGCCAAGAATGATAGTCATATCAAGGAGGGTAGCAGCCATAATACCCCAAGGAAAAATAAAAGCAATAGCACTTAGTAACCAATAGCCGAGGAGACCAAATAGGTGTTTCATGTTAAAGGTCACATCTACCTTTGAATGCAGGATCATATCCTAAATGTCCCATCGTTTCTATTCTTGCTCTTTAGTTGAAGCCACCTTAAAAAGCCATCTTAGGTAATAAGGGGTTAAACGTGTATGTGTTATGACTTTGTTAGGATTCCTATTGACACAAAACCACTCGCAATTCAATAGTAGTTTGGAGCTAAGGGGTTCTAGAAAGAAGGGTTCAGTGGTTACATCAGTAGTGGAAGGGCATAGAGTAAAATGATCTTGAAGAACATGAAGCGCACCAGGAATCTTTTCCTTGTCTTGGTTAAGGTTTTGTGAATTAGAGGAAAACACGATTAAAAATAAAGAAAGGAAGGTTCAAGGGAAGAAATAAGATTACAAAGATTGCAATAATGTTCGTAAGGAAATGTTTGTAAGGAAGCCAAAAAGAAGTTAGAGAATGAGTAGTAATTGCAGATCGAAACAATCGTCCAAGGCTATTTATAATCCAATGATTATGGATGAATTGTGCTTGTTTAGTTGAGATACTCAAGGTTACCCGTTAATGTAATTAGATTAGCATGTATTATTAAGTTTCGTCCTTTCGCAAGCCAAGAAAAAGTTTATAAACACTATTTTTTTGTTTTACGGTCCAATCATGACATTGTTCACGTGTATCAATTATTGTTTGCTTCACATCATCTCATAAGCTATCAATTATCTGATAATGCAACACATGAGGGAATATTTTTTACAACTATAAATAAAGGATTTACTAGTGGAGAACATCAAGCAGCCAAATTGCCAATAGCTGAAGTGGGGTTAGGCGAATTAATGGTAGCTGGCAGAGAGTCGGTCAAGTATTTCTCAAATCTACAAAGGTCTACGTATGTCGCAAATGCATATGAATGAGTCAAATCTCGGTAGAACTTGATAACATCACTATTGCGCTTACATTATAGTCCCACTAACAACCGACATGGAGGCTTAACTTAGGAAAAAGGAACGTGTGGATATTTCCAACAAGATATGCTTCAAAGATAGGAAGATGAGGCAAATGTGGGGCGCCACGAATTGCCTTAAGTAGGAGTTATCATGCATTACATATGTCATTAACAAGGCTACATTTCTATAGGCCACAACTTATGACTAGTAGAAATTAGTTTTGCATATAAGTACAACTACTTGTATTTTTTTAGACACAATCAATCAAACAAGTTTCTTACGCATTATCTAGCTTTCTATAAGATCATTTACTTTATGCATATTTTAGTTCGATAGCTTAAACACAGATACATCGTATTGAACATTCTTTAGAGTAGTTAAAGAATCCATAACTAAGGGATAAAGTTTTTTCTCAACGTAATCGTTTGAAGAAAAGGAAATCATAATTGAGAGTAGTTAGTTAATTCTCCAATTAATTCTTAATCTTAACAACCACTTATAAAATCACACATGCAAAGTGGCAACTTATGTGTTTTTCTATGTAGATGTAGTGGCAAACACCACTAATAAACTCACACACACAAATTGAGATCCCGACCTCGAACCTGAATCACCACAAAAAGTATTTAGTGTAATAATGTCATAATTCTCAGTTCAACTAAACGTTAAAGACAACAAAATATGTGATTTAATACATGTGTAAGTGTTTTGTGTATAGAAATTAATTTAAAAAATAAAATTAATATAGAATTTTTGTGTATAAAAATTAATCTAAAAAACAAAATGAATTTTAACTAAAGTAAAAAATTATTGCTTTAAAGCCAAAAAATGTATAATATAAACGATTATTCCAATCACAAAGAAAAACCAACAAAATGAAGTTTCAACTCCAAAATGATAAAGTATGACTACCCCGAAATCAATCTACTCCAAAATTACATCAATAACGGTATCAACTTATCGATGAATAATATAAGGCCCCAGTCCAAGACATACCGTGAGATTACTCTACCAAAGATTGAAGTTGTAGAGCAAGTCTTCCAAAGTCACAAAACTATGTTTACAAGTCTTAGACACTCACAAAAAGTAAAATGTATAACTATTTTTAAAAAAAATAATTAAAAGAATAAAAGATATAATTAATATTATGTGAGTGTATCCAAGATATTATATTTAATCTAGTGACCATACAAAAATGATCCTTAATTATTTCAACAATATACACTACTTAATTATCACTATGCAAGACTTTCTTATATTTTTCATTGTCATGTAGTATTCAGTTTTCTTGCATATGTAAACAGCGTGGGCCTAACCCGTTGAATGCTAATGAATAAAACCAAAGCAAAACCGCGTGGAACGATGTTGCTGAAAAGCCAATTGCATAGTTGAGAGACTGACATGAATTCGTAGGACGCGCTTTGAAAGAAAAGACATTTGCTAAATGACATGAAATGGTTACTTTGTTGGATATGGTTTGTGCTCGCTTGACTTTGACAATTGGCATTCATACTGTCCCAATTTTAAGTTTTCTTTACACCCTATGCTTCGATTATGACTTGGTCAAAGTGTATAACTATTGCCAAAATCTTCGACCTATTTTTAGACTCTTTGAAATTTTCTGTTGTTTCCATGACACTCACTTCAACTGAGTTGTGATCAGACAATCTTGAAAACCAAATATGGCAAACAAAGTTTAACTACTATAAGATGAAAGCACAAACTACAAAGAAAAATACTTATTTATAGTAAACTTTAAAAAGATTTGTGTATGCTAAAAGACCATAAGAAGAAGAAAAAAAACGTCAAGAATTTGTTAGGGTTTAGGCCCTTACAAAGTCTTTTCCAAACTTTAAAAAATACATCAATTTGTGAGGGTAAACACTGCCATAAATTTTGTGAAAAAAAAATTGATGATTTGTGGCTGCTTTTGTAGCTTTGTGACGACTTTTGACTACCACAAAATACTAATTTTCTTGATGGAAAAGAGAATGAGAAATATCTAACTATCATTAGATAGAAACACAAATAATGGTAATTACTTTACTATCATATGATAGAAGCCTACAGAGAATTAAAAATATTTAACTACAATAGAGTAGAAACACATAGAAAATGAAAAAAATTGTTAACGGCCATAAGATAGAAATATATATATATATACAAAACTAACAACGAACTAAAAAGAATGAAGTATGAATGAAATTTATCATTAAAGAAAATAATGAGTAATTAACAATGAAACCTTCAAAGAATCAAATCATAAATTTTAAACTATCTTCAATTTTAAATTATCAAATAAGCTTTAAAAAAGTTGTACAATCACTAACATAAACCAACCAAAATTAAAGTGCCTGAAGAGCAAATTTTCATTATTCATTATCTACAAACGAAAATTGATATCTTTGAATTTTGAAATTGATAATCGTGCAAATCATATTGCAGCCCATATGATGACCACAAAAGTCATAAAAATCGGTGTCAAGTTGAATTACAAAGAACAAATCGAATGATTATCACAAATTTAGATTCAAAGGAAGGGAGAAAATTGTAAAATTGTTTCTTTTCTCAAGAAAAATAAAAAAAAATGGAATAACTAAGATCATCTATTCAAAAAGAATTTCATGACTTTTGGTAATTGTTTTTTTTATTAAACAACTAAAATTAATAAATAATTATTATATTAATATTTTTTCGTCGACCTAAATTTAAAGTTAAATCCTTATATTCTTCGACCTTCGTTTCAATCCAGTTGACCTATCTGTTGATACTAATATATATCAGAAGTGATTACCTGTATTGCGTTTGAACATGGGTATATAAACTAATATAATCAAGTATATCTACTAAACATGTCAACGAATAATAAATATGTTCCTTCATAAAACATGTGGGTGGAGATATATCCCCTTTAGAATAGGGACATAGACACAAATATTAAAAATATATTCGAGTCAAATTATACCGATTACCATCATCATCCTTGAAGACAACTTTGCTCATCAGTAAACGTGCATATGTTATCTTTTCCTTTTCATTAATTTTTTGAAAAATCATTTTCTTTAATTTTTGAATTTCGTCTCTATCTAAAATGGGTGCAACAACCAATGCAGTTTCCAGCTGTACTTTCCTCACCCTTATATTAAATAGCCTTAGTAAAAAACTCCTTGTCGCGTTTCAAAGGAAGTTATAAACCTTCTATTGCAAGAGTTGAATTGAAGTACTAGTAATAAAATTTCGAAAAAATAAATTAATATATTCAGTCCATATTCTAACTATAGAAATCAATTTTTTATTAAATTTTTCTTATATTTTAAAGTGAATAGAATATTTTTTGTATATTTTTAAATAAATTTTATTTAATAAAAAAATAACAATATAACAAGAGAAATAATAAAATGAGTTAATTAAAAAATAATGGTTGCTGTAAATTCTTTTAATCTAGATTTGACATGATATAATTTTAAATGTTGTTAACTCTAATAGGGTTTAATTAAGTTTCATTCGCGCCTTTTGAAATTCATTGGCTGATGATTTTTCGTAGAGTTGAAATTGGTTACACTAAAATTTCATTTACACTAAAAATATATCAAAATAAATTGACGAAGCATAATTTGGCATTAATTGAAATAGATATGTATGCACCTGAACTAAGCCGGCGGAAGTTTGATGATATCTCAAACAACTATTATGAACCAATAATAATTTAAATTACAGATAAGATAATTTGTATTTATACGTTTAGTTTTGCGGTAATATTAACAAAATGACGATTTAGCCAATCGGTGACTAATGATGTGGAACAATGAAAGCTGATAAAAAGAGTCCTTTAACTTACAGGGAGGCAAGCAATTTGTGAAAGCGTTGACCTGAAAGTGTGAATTATATTAAAGTCTCCGGAATGGGCATATACTTTAGATTCCTGCATTGATTCTGGATTTTAGTGTCATTCCTTTGGATCTATATCAAAACACTTTATATATAGCTGCTCTCTCTCTTCATCCCTAACAGCTAACCACAACTTCTGCTTCTATCTCCTCAACCAACCAAATTGTAATAAGAAAGAAGGTGCACTCTCTCTCTCTCTTGTTAAGACCTTTTTTATTTACTTAATTGAAAAGTTATGTTCTATAGTTTTTTGGTGATACTTGAAAACGAGTTTCTCTTTTAGTGGAAGAGCTTCCTTAGTGGGAGGCCCACTTTTTAGTTTTTAAGCAATTACAAGTTACAATACGAAGCACTACACACAACTTTATGCTTTTTTTTGTCTTCTTATAAATAATATTGATTTCCATCTTTAGAATCTGGGATTCTCTTTTTACTCAAATGATTTTCAGGATTCCAATTTCATGATTCTTTTGTCAACAACAAGTGAAACAAGGAAACAAATAAAATACAAGGACCCTTATCTCTTTTTTCTGCTCTTGCTTCATTTTCTAAATTTGTTAGATTTTTAAATCAACTTTTTATAAGACTCCCCCCTATCTGCAATTCGTTCTCTTT
>NC_021163.2:2828056-2883353 GCF_000331145.2 Cicer arietinum
TTTCCCTTCTTCTCTGGTTTTTGTAGGGCCCAAATGAATTTCTAAACGACGTTTTCATTGCCATGGTATTTCCTGGAGTTGACTCATATGGTCGGAAGTTCTTCTCATGCTATTTTTTTAAAAAAAAACTTTTTCACAAACCTTTATAATTTTTTTATAGGATTTTATTAATAAAATCTTCGTAGGTGAGAGTCAAATTCGTTTAAACGTTGACTATGACTATGACTATGAGTTTTTTTCATCAATTCATTGCATCAGCCTGAGAAAATGTACATGTATTTATTTATTTATTTTTCAAACCTTTATAAAAATTATTAATTTCCTGCAAAAGTCTACTTTGCTCAATTAACTATTATCAATTATTAGCCTGGATAATTATTATAAAAAAATTAAGGAACTCAAATTATAACTTCGTATCATTCCTTTTTTCTTAAAAAATACAACTATTTTTTAGGGACCATACGTCATCTATTTATAATTGGAAAATCATTTTGTCGCAGTTTTGTTAAACTAAATGTCTAAGATTAAAAATTACTCTCTCATTGTTAGACATTTATTTATTAAAAGAAAGAAAAAGTGCACATGGAAGAAGTATATATGGAATTGCTTTCTTATATGGAAACTGATTTATTTATTTATTTATTTATTTTAATTGTAATTAGGTAACAGAGTTGGCGATGGCAGGACAACTAGGAGTGCTTAATGCACTGGATGTGGCAAAGACACAAATGTACCATTTCACAGCAATTGTGATTGCTGGAATGGGTTTTTTCACTGATGCCTATGATCTGTTTTGCATTTCCCTTGTGACCAAATTATTAGGAAGAATATATTACACAGATTACACAAAACCAAAGCCAGGTGTACTCCCTCCAAGTATTCAAGCTGCTGTCACTGGTGTTGCACTTTGTGGCACTTTAGCTGGTCAACTTTTCTTCGGTTGGCTTGGTGACAAACTTGGAAGAAAAAAAGTTTATGGTATTACCCTTATGCTTATGGTTGGTTGTTCCCTTGCCTCAGGACTTTCTTTTAGTAATAGTCCAAAGGGTGTCATGGCAACACTTTGTTTCTTTAGATTCTGGCTTGGATTTGGAATTGGTGGTGATTACCCTCTTTCAGCTACAATTATGTCTGAATATGCCAACAAAAAGACTCGTGGCGCTTTTATAGCTGCTGTTTTTGCAATGCAAGGATTTGGAATCATGGCTGGTGGAATGGTTGCATTGATCGTGGCTACTGCTTTTGATCACAAATATAAAGTTCCTAGTTATGAAGAAGATGCTAAAGCATCAATGGTTCTACCTGCTTTTGATTATGTTTGGCGTATTATTTTAATGTTTGGTGCTGTTCCGGCTGCACTTACCTATTACTGGCGTATGAAGATGCCGGAGACAGCTCGTTACACAGCTCTTGTTGCTAAGAATGCGAAACAAGCTGCTTCTGATATGTCTAAGGTGTTACAAGTTGAACTTGAAGCTGAAGAGGAAAAAGTGAATAAAGTTGTTGAGAATGAAAACCAAAAGTTTGGTCTTTTTAGCAAGGCATTTGCTAAAAGACATGGACTGCATTTGCTGGGAACTACAACTACTTGGTTCTTGTTGGATATTGCTTTCTATAGTCAGAATCTTTTCCAAAAGGACATTTTTACTGCCATTGGATGGATCCCTCATGCAAAAGAAATGAATGCAATTCATGAACTTTATAGGATTGCAAGAGCACAAACACTTATAGCATTGTGTAGTACAGTGCCGGGGTATTGGTTTACAGTGGCCTTTATCGATTACATGGGTCGTTTCGCGATCCAATTGATGGGTTTCTTCTTCATGACTGTTTTCATGTTTGCTCTTGCTATACCTTATGATCATTGGAAAAAGAAAGAAAACAGAATTGGTTTTGTTGTGATGTACTCCTTAACTTTCTTTTTCGCTAATTTTGGTCCAAATGCTACCACATTTGTTGTTCCGGCTGAGATTTTCCCAGCTAGGCTGAGATCGACTTGTCATGGGATCTCAGCTGCTGCGGGAAAGGCCGGAGCAATTGTTGGTGCATTTGGATTCTTATATGCTGCACAAAGTAAGCATAAAAATGAGACTGATGAAGGTTATCCAACTGGTATTGGTGTGAAGAATTCTCTTATTATGCTCGGTGTTGTTAACTTCCTGGGAATTGTATTCACCTTTTTAGTGCCTGAAGCAAAGGGAAAATCATTGGAAGAGATGAGTGGGGAGAATGAAGAAGATGGTGATGAGGCTATAGAAATGGCAGGGTCTGCTAGGACAGTACCAGTTTAATCAAATTCTCTGTTCAAACTTCCAAGCTGTTATTATTATTATTATTATAACAATTATGAGTGTTTTTATGTGACAATTTTAATTTGTTCGGTTTTTCCTTCTGCTAGATGCATAACAATAATGATGTAGATATTTGTTTTTGTATGGTGTATTGAAGATAAGATTTGAATCGAGTTCCTTGGTTTTATAGGATCCTCTCTGGATACACAAAATTTGCAATTTATTTTCTTAAGAGTCTTATAGCAAACTCACCCATTAAATGTGGAGAAGGAGTAGTTTAATGCGAGTTTGAACCTGTGTCTAAACATATCACATATTTTTGCAGTATTGTATCATCTGCATCTGCCAAAGATCTTACTAGACCACAATTTGCACGTTATTATACTATATGTATGCATAATTGCTCCCATTTACTAATGAACATTTTTATAGGACTATTTATTGATGAACATACTCAACAATAATAAGAACATACAATTTTAATAGATGACCGTAGATCTTTGTTTTCTTGGATGTATTCACTGCACACTTAAATCAATCTTTAGATGATAAATTGTTCTCTTTTTATGTATTGTTTTATTATCATTAAAAGAGCACACTAAACATTGTATCAAAATCAACTTGATTTTAACAAAATCACCGTGAATTAAGTCTAAGCATGTGAAAAGAAAAATGAACACAGTATAACTATAATCTAACTATGAGGACATAAATTTAAAACAACCACAGTATCATGTGTGTTTTCATATTTAAGGGTCGTGCAGAGAAATATACGTTGTTTTTGCTGAGAAATTTGAAAATTACGTAAACAAAACAAGTGTCAACGAAGAGACGTTGAAGTTAAGACAAAATCAATGTTTCATGAAAATGTATAGTTATCGACGATCAAGATTGAGTTAAAGAAAGTGGATAGTATCAACAAGAGGCACACATTAGACAAACTATATATATAGGTGGACAACATTAAAACTTAGATTGAAAATAGAATTCAGCAGAACTAACTGCCATGAAACATTCATGTTTTCTGAAACTTAAGTATATACTCTTTTATGTTTTTTAAAACACCTTTAACTTTATATAATTTTTTATTATTCAAGTCATTTTAATTTCGTCGACATTTTAATAAAGTTTCTTTTATTTCATTTACTTGCAATTTTACATTTTAGTCATTTACTTTTTACATCTTTAATTTCAATTCTTTTAAATGTATGCATTTTATTTAATGTCAACTTAAATTCGGAATCATTTAATTCAAATGACATTTTTCTTTTTAATGCATTTTCTATTTAAGTTCTAACTTTTTAATCAATTTATCATTTCAAACCTGGACCTATTTTCAGAGATATTTTCAAAATTATTCCACACTTGAAAGATTACTATTATATATATTGTTTAGTTAGTACAATCACACTGATTTAAACATTGATTTGTATTTTAAATTTTATTGATTTTTCTTATGCCTAAAATCGCCATATAAACATATTATCGGTGGGACAAGTAGTTCAGAGTAAATTGTGTGTTGTGAGAGTTGTTATAAGTATGAATTTCAATTTGAAACCTCTTGTAATTTGGGAACCGATAATAAATATGTTTAATTCACACGATAACCACTATGCATCATGCATGCGTCTACTACTGGCGGTAGTCCACATGTGATCACGCACTTTTATAACTCATGCATTTGACTTCTCACGTACTTTATTTTCTATGCAATGATCTACAAATCTATTCTCCTTAAATTCATGTTTTCAGGCCCAAATCAACAATTTCGCATCATTTTATGTAATTTTACATTATAAAAACTAACCCTCTAATTGAGTTACGAGGAAAAATCCAAAAACTTATAAAATAGTGATTAAAACTAACCCTCTAATTAATGTCAAAATTAGAGGTAGAAATATGTTAGGCCGTCTATGAAGTCTATGGCCTAATTTACTTATGTCTTTTTAGTAAAAAAGGTTAAAGTTAGACTTTTTTAAATTAAACTCATGCATATAAAAAAAGCATATTAAATTTAATAGGTCACCATATATATATATATATATATATATATATATATATATATTAATATTAGTATTTGTTATTTTTAAATTATTTATTCTTTTTTTTTTTGGAAAGTATTTACTAATTATAATTTTATTAGTTTTCCTTATATTAAAAAAAGCATATTAAATTTAATAGGTCACCATATATATATATATATATATATATATATATATATATTAATATTAGTATTTGTTATTTTTAAATTATTTATTCTTTTTTTTTTTGGAAAGTATTTACTAATTATAATTTTATTAGTTTTCCTTATATTTATTATTTTATTAGTTTTTCCTATACATAAAGGCTTAATTTAGCATATTTTAAAAAATATATAAAATACACTATTTAAATGATTTAATGTGAAATAGATTTTTAAATTAGATTATATTTTTAAAAACAGATCAGATCAAACAAAAAAAAACTATTATAAATCGTATGCTGGATTCAGACTTAAAAAATTAATCGTAGGCTAAACTAACATGCCCTACTCCTACTTTTAACTTTTAAGTATATGCTTTGAATATGCAAATTTTTTTGTCAAACCGATTTCAAAAGTAGTACAGCTCTTGGGTATTATTTTTGAGTTCCAACCCAAGATTTAACATTATATGAATTTTTTTAATATTTTATCTAAAAAAAATGCAATTCTTTTTAACAACAACCAAGATTGATAAGATAAAATTGTTACATCATGTATTATTGTTACGATTATTATCAATAAAATCATGTGAAATAAATATTATATCAACAAAGTAAAAAGATAAAGGAGAATTATAGTTGGAGAGAAATACGGGTAAAATAAAGATAAAGAAAACCTTTGAGAGTTTTACTCAAACTCAAACGCGGAGTACTTTGCTATTACTGTTACGATTATTATCAATAATTATATGAACAAAATAAAAAAGATAAAACAGATAGTTGGAGAGAAATCAGGGTAAAATAAAGATAAAGAAAAGGTTTTACCCTTTCAGAGTTTTACTCAAACTGAAAGACGGAGTACTTTGCTATTAAATACGGAACCACTTCTCATTCTCTCCATTATCAACATTCAACACAACTTTCTTCTTCCTTCTCTTTGCTCTCTCTTCATATAACCATTCAGGTATTTTACTTTTTATCATCCATTCATTCATTGTTTTATTCGTTTCCTTCTTTTTTTTCTTGATGATACACCATTGCTAGCTACAGCTACTTGCTTCTGTTTCTGCTCTACCAACTTCTTTTAAAGTTTTATTTAACTTTCTTAGTTTTTTTTTTTTTTAACTCACTCAAGTGTTTTTCCGTCAAAAAAAAAAATACTAACTCCGGTGTTGTGGTGCCACCTTTTAAAACTTTGTGGTCAAATTTAATAACATTTTATTTTTCTTTTTTAAATCCTCACATGATTTCCGTTTACCTTCAACTTTGAAGATTTCCTTTTTTTGTTTCCTTTTTTTTATCCCTTAATCTCGGATCTTCTGTTATTTATTACTACTATCATATGAGAATAGTTGAATTTTTCTTATATTTAAATAGTTTATACCGTGAATTAATCATAAATGCTAATTTAGTATAAATATTTGAAATTAATGGTAACTATTCTCAAAGTCACACATTGGACTTTGATATGCACATTTAGTGTAAACAATTTTATACTGACAATTAATAATGAATATTATTTTTTTTCTCTAATTTTTGTAGTAGTTATAATATTATAAGTACATGAAATTCAGTACAAAGATTAAATGGAGGTGTAGGTGTATATGGTTTCTTCAGTTTATTAACTCAAGCCATGACTTCATGTGATTTTGTTTAGATTGAATGCTGTGGAAACTGTAGCTTCCAATTTTTGTCTTACTGCAATCACGTGCACATGCTTTTGAATTGTCTACACCGCTTTCATTCTACATTAATCTTCCCTCTAATATTTTATTGTGTACGTTTCGATTTCAGGTAAAGGAAGAAGATTATTTCTGAGAAAGTGTAAAAACATGGCTAAGGAACAATTGAAGGTGCTAAATGCACTTGATGTTGCAAAGACACAATGGTATCATTTCACAGCAATTGTGATTGCTGGAATGGGTTTTTTCACTGATGCTTATGATCTCTTCTGCATTTCACTTGTTACCAAATTGCTTGGCCGTGTGTATTACTTTGAAGGCAACAACAAACCTGGTTCATTGCCACAGAATGTTTCAGCTGCAATCAACGGTGTTGCTTTTTGTGGAACACTTGCAGGCCAACTTTTTTTTGGTTGGCTAGGTGACAAAATGGGAAGAAAACGTGTTTATGGAATGACCCTTATGCTTATGGTTATATGTTCACTTGCTTCTGGTCTCTCTTTTGGGAAGGATCCCAAAACTGTTGTGGCTACTCTTTGTTTCTTCAGGTTTTGGCTTGGATTTGGAATTGGCGGTGATTACCCTCTTTCTGCTACAATCATGTCTGAGTATGCAAACAAAAAGACTCGTGGTGCTTTTATAGCTGCTGTTTTTGCAATGCAGGGATTTGGAATTTTGGCTGGCGGCGCCGTTGCGATTATAGTTTCATCTGCTTTCAAAGCTATGTACCCTGCTCCGGCGTTTGATGTTAACCCAATTTTGTCGACAGTTCCACAAGCTGATTATGTTTGGAGGATAATTTTAATGTTTGGTGCACTTCCAGCATTGTTGACATACTATTGGAGAATGAAAATGCCTGAAACTGCAAGATACACTGCTTTGGTTGCCAAGAATGCTAAACAAGCGGCTGCAGATATGTCCAAAGTTTTGCAGGTTGATATTGAAGCTGAACAGGAAAAAGTTCAGCAATTGGGTCACACACAAAGAGCAAATGGGAATGATTTTGGGTTGTTTACAACAAGGTTTCTTCGCCGACACGGACTTCACTTGCTTGGAACTGCTGTGACTTGGTTCTTGTTGGACATTGCTTACTATAGTCAGAATCTTTTCCAGAAAGACATTTTTACTGCAATCGGATGGATTCCAGAAGCTAAAACCATGAGTGCTCTTGAAGAGGTTTATAAAATTGCTAGAGCACAGACACTCATAGCACTTTGCAGCAGTGTTCCTGGTTACTGGTTCACAGTGGCACTTATTGATAAAATTGGAAGGTTTACAATTCAGTTGATGGGATTTTTCTTCATGACAGTGTTCATGTTTGCTTTGGCCATTCCATATCACCACTGGACAATGGATGGAAACCAAATTGGGTTTGTTGTTATGTATTCATTGACCTTTTTCTTTGCTAATTTCGGTCCAAATGCAACGACGTTTGTGGTGCCGGCGGAGATTTTCCCAGCAAGATTAAGGTCAACATGTCATGGTATATCAGCTGCTGCTGGGAAAGCTGGTGCAATGGTTGGTGCTTTTGGATTCTTATATGCTCAAAATGGCATTGGAGTGAGAAATGTGCTTCTGCTTTTGGGTGTGGCTAACTTCTTCGGGATGATGTTTACTTTCTTGGTGCCTGAATCTAAAGGAAAATCTTTGGAAGAGATTTCTGGTGAAGCTGAGGAAGAAACTTCTGCTAATAGAGAATCTGCATTGGAGGCTGGTCTTCAAGTTCAGACTGTTTCTGCTTAATTGAGTTGTAGCTTGTAGGCTTACTGAATCTGCACAAGTTTTAGGATTTTCTATTTTGCTTTAGTGTCTCAGGAATAGTTTTTTTTTTTTGTTCCTATGTTTCCATATTTTGTTTTTGTTTTTATGTAATCAATCAGTTTGTAGAAACGGTTTAGTTTTCTTATGCTCTCTATTGTTTTCGCACCATTAAGCTTAAAATCTAGCCTGCTACTTTATTATCTACAACGTTTTTGGGACTTTAAAACTAACTTTAATACTTTCCAACATTAACTATTTTAATATTTAATACCATCATCAATGTTTTTTTTCTCTTCTCAAAAGTAACTTTGAAGTGGGATTTCTGTAATGGCAAAATTATATTAAAAACAAAACCACATAATTACAAGGCGTATAAGAGTACTCAAATTCAAATTACGAAGGAAACAAAATAAAGGGTTAAAATACTACGGCAAAGAGCAAGAGGGAGAGGGTCTCAGGAAGGATATCCTTAATCAAGCTGCAACTCATGAACCAAATTAAATCAACTAAACTAAATCAGAGAACCAAAAACAGACAAACAATTCACCAAACACAAACTGACGCCCAAACAACCCACAAACCCCTAGGGGCTCTAACACAGGACAAGTTCTACTACCTCCCATTAGTAGAAAGGGCAGCAATATAACACGAGGTCTTACCCATAAATAGTGTCAATTTGAGAAACCTCTAATTATTGGCCTCAGTCCACACGTTGAAGGGAAAAAAATTTATAATTTAAAAAATTCCATAAAAGAAAGCTCCAGTTCACTAAAATTTTAGTATTTGAGAAGATTCAAACTCATTGATTATAGTCATAGCAGAAAATTTAGACAATAGACTTCAATTATTAATGTGATTGTAATATTTTAGTTTAATTGGAGTTTTTGTCTTCCAAAGTTCACCATTTTGCAATATTAATCTTTATATTTTAAAATCTAATACTTTTGGTCCTTCCATATGATTTTTTAACTAAAAAATAATGATATAATATATTTTAAATGATATGATATATAAAACAAAAATGTTAAATGATTAATAACTTTAAAATTGCAATAAAACTCTTTAAAAACTTCAGTTTCAATTTATGAAATTATTTATTTTTTATAAATTAATTATTGACTATTTTTTATTTAAAATTTTTAAAAGAGGTACCAAAATTGTCAGTTTTTAAATAAATGGACTAACTCTACGAATTGGTGAAAATAAAACGATCAAAACTGTCGTTAAACATGATATTTCATGTGATCAACTATATTTTTAATATGCAAAATTTAAACAATTTTTACTTGCAATTAATTATAGAGTGAATACTTATCATTAGATTTGAACATATTTCTCTCTATATTAAATAGACAGAGATAATTTTAATAAAATAATAGTAAATACTACTTTGAACTTTAAAAATAATAAATAAAAATTTCTAAACAAGTCATCATTTAAAAAGAAACGGAGGAAGTGTCATTTAAACAAAACATTTAAATTTTAAAGAATCAACGACAAATCGTTTATAAGTTTTGAAAAAAAAAGATATTTGAACATCATAATTGAGGCCGATCACCGTATTTATATATAATTTTTAAGTTTTAAAATAATTTTTTCTTTAACTTTAAAATATATCTCAAATTTTTATTTGATGTCGATATATAAGGTTTTAAATTTGATGTTTAAATAACGGCTAAATTACATATGTGGTCCCTTAACTTAATTTGAGGTATCGTTTTAGTCCTTTATCTTTTTTTTTCTTCTCAATTTAGTCATTTATTCCTAACAATATCAAATAAAGTATGAAAATATGAGTTTATTTGAAGATTTGCGTTATGAATTTGATGAAATTTGTATTATATTGAAGAATATAATTAATATTATGAGTTTTGATTAAATTTTTTTTTGAATTTTTGTATAAAAATGATAACATTATTAAAAATTTATAAAAAAAACAAAAAAGTGATAACCACTAACAATTTCAGCTATACTTGTGATAACAATTTCAGCTATATAATAACCACTAACAAGAATCTCCTTATTTTCAAATTGACTTGACTATGATCAAGATCTTTGGGATTTAATATGTGTTATTTCAAAGGGGAAAAAAAATAATTTTCTCATTTAACACAAACTCTGAGCATCTCAAATAATTGTAATTAACTTTAATATTTAATAACTATGTAAAGTGGAATATTTTTGGGTGTCTTAAATTAAATGAATCAAAAAATTGTTATCAATGTAATCATTTAAAATATATATTATATTTTTATATAATTTTTTCTATTATATAATAGATCAAATATAAAATTTTAACAATTTTAATTTAAAAAAACACATTTTAATTTCAATTTTATTTTCCAAAATACCTAACATATTTTTACTATCTGTATAAAACATGAGTTGTTAAACATAATACATGAGTGTTTTTACTATTTTGATAGAATTTTATTTTGTTACAAAGCAACAAAAATATACTTTTATACTTTTAGCACAATCTAAATTAAAAACTGTCGGATATTGTTGGTTTCCCACCCTTGAGAGTTTGTTGTGAAAGGGACTACATCATACCTCGTGCCCCTCGTGTTTGTCGATATCTAGTTTTTGCATGACAGCACTAGTGGTTTGAAAGGTAAGCTACAAATCTATCCAAAGTGTTGGTTGGATGACATTAAAACAATCTTTTGATTCTAGTCTCCAGCTAAAGCTGAAATTAGTCCTTAGGTCTTGAAGTTTTGTAATATTTTTGGCTTCGGATTCTCTAAAGTGTTGAGTTTTGAAAGAGAATAAGGGAATAAACTACCTTTAGGAATTTTTATTATAAATTTAAAATAAATAATAATTTTATGCAAAAAATAATTTCTGGGCAGTTTCTTTCAATGAAAAATGGCAATAAAGGTTATTGAGTTAGTTACCTATTTATGATTATTTTCTGGTTTTTTAGTTTTAATTGAATTAAATTGCGTTAATTAAATAGGTGTGTCAAAATAATAATTCTTATTAGATGATAGTGTAAAATTATTTTACATTATCAATTCATATAAATTAAACTCTAAACGAAAATGAAAAGAAATATGCTTATTTATAAAATGATATAAATGTGCTTAAGCAAAAAAACTAGATATGATTAAAAGATAAATTAACCAAAAATTAAAAAATATAAAGAAAATAAAAATATAGTATTTGTAGTTTAATAATTTGAAACATTTTGTTTGATTGATACACAATTTATTTTATATATTTATTTTTAATTTTTTATTGATTGTAATGAAATAATTATTTTATATATTCGTTTGATCTTTTATCAATGTCATCTCTACATAGACTAATTTTCTGATAAAATTTAAATATTTTATGGACTAACTTGTCTATATACAATACAATTACCTACAAACTTATCTCTAAATAGCAAAATTTGATCAATCAATTTATTTCTAGAAAGATGACATTAATATAAAATCAACATAGATAAGTCAAATATTCAATTACACCATTACATTAAAATATTTAACGATAAAATATTTAAATATAGATTATTTTAATTAGTATTTTATAATTTCAAAGAAGAAACTTACATAAAGAGAAAATGGAATGTCTAATTTAACCAATTTTAAAATTTTTAGAAAATTTGTATATCAACTCAAAACAACGAGAAAAAAATGCTACTTCAAAAACCGTGCCTTATTCGATTGAGAAAACCAAATAGTGAACAAAATATGAAAGTTAGAGTAAACAAATTATGGAGGTTATATATACATATATACGTATTAAAAAATTTCTTTCATCCGTGGAAATTGAATCTAATAAAATGAGTTCATCACGTTTCAAATATGATTATTTTAAATTCAAGAAACTTATAAAAAAAGACATGCTTTCAATTTGGAAAGAAAGACACAAAATATATAGTGACTACAAACTTGAAGGAGATTGACACAATAATTTGTACTTAATTGCTCAATTGAAATAATTTTTTTTAATAACTTACCTTGTTATATCAAATATAATTTATTATTTAGTAAAATTATTAATGAATTAAATTATCATAATTTTTAAAAATATAATATAATTAGTTTTTTAAATAATTTTATTTATAACAAAGTTTTGCAAACATTTAATGAAATAAATGCTGGTAAATTTATTGTTTACTTTATTTGAATAAATAAAATGAATAATTTTTATGTATCTCTACTTTATTGAAATTATATTTGTAGTTGTAATTTTTCAATAATATCTCTTTTTTACATACGTTTTTGACATTTTATTTATTAATATTTCATTATTTTCTCTATTTTATCAATAATAATATATTTATTCTTCTTTTTCTTTTATATATTTATTTATTTATTTATTTATTTTATATTCTCCATATTTATCTTTATTTCCTAAACCAAAGAAACCCTAAAAGAAACTCCATGAAGAACCAATAATATATTATGTGTCATAACTACTATTTGACTAAAGTTAAATTCCTAGGTTCGGAAAAACATTACTTCGGGTGAGTATACAACCACCTCAATTAAATCTAAATTAAAAGGCACTTTGAAAAAAAAATTTCCTAAATTATATAACTCGTTTTACAATATTAATATCTCAATTTCTATCTTACATTTTACTATTTATTACCCTCGTTTACTTCAATTCTATTAATTTTTCTTTCTTATACTACTAATAAAAGATAATAATAATATATTTTTCTCAGACAATAATTAATTATATTTTATAGTTGGAGGAAAATATAACTTGGGAGGAGGGAGTATATTAGTTTTGCATACATTAAAACTTTAGTTCACAACTGCTCCACAAGGCTTATCCTAAAAGAAAAAAAAAATAAAAACCAATGATGAATAGTCCAAAAACAAAAATCAGTTCTGAAGGCTATAAATAGGGCAGTGAAGCTACCACACACAAAACACCAAATATATATATTTGCATCCAAACAATCATACACCACAAACAAGAGTTTTTTGTTTTGGTGAATCAATATGGCTAGCCTAGTGCGATCACTTCTTCACATTGGTAGTGGAAATGACCATAACCCTTTAACAATGTCTGATGAACACATTTTGGAGGAGATTTATATAACTCATATCCATAGTGACCACAAATTTGATGCTCAATCTCTTTTCAAAATTGCTGGGAACATCCTTACGCGTACAACACATGTTGTTGATAACGTCGTACATGTGTGTATAATATGCACATTAATCTTTCTTATCTTTTTTTAATTTGCCAAAAATCCCTTTAACTTGTTTAATTATTTCAGGGACATCAAGGAAGTTTGGAGCAATTAGATAACATTAATCCACCTGCTAACTTCACTTCACCATTGTGTACTTTGAAGCAAATTAATTCCGGGGTCTTTATTTCATATTTCATTTTCATAAGTGCTATAACTAAATACCGTAAAAAAGATAAACTAAATACATACCGTATATACCAACATTTTGGACTCCAGTTTCTAAGTGAGATTTTGTGTATCGTTGTTTAAGATTTTTTTGAAAAAGATTTTTATAATATTCTTTTTATTATAATTTTATCTTTAAATAATAAATAATTTTTCTTAAAATATAATTTTAAATATTTCATTTATTTTCTACAATTTTTTTTGGATATTGAAATTTCAGAAAATGATTAAAATAAAAAAACTAATTTGAGAAGCTCTTTATAAAAATCATTTTTGAAAGATATATAAAAAAAAATATTTTTATCATATTAAAATCTCTAATAATGAATATATAAATTATTGAATGTCAATTTTTTTTTAATTAGTAGAAAATAAATCTAAAAAACTTCTATTAATTTTAAATAAATTTTTATAAAAATTATTTCTAAAAATATAATATCAAAATCACTTTTAAATTTTAAACAAACGGACCATTAAGTATATATATATATAAAAGAAAAACCTTATAGGGAAGAAATTTTACTAGAGGTGTAGATTCTCCAATGGAAATTAATCTAAATCTATAAATATATATAGGAGCTTTTATAGTACGTTGACAAATTGAAGGTTCCAATATAATTGTTTCCTTAACAAATAACTAATGATCGCTTTCTGAATCAAAAATTTATTTATAAACCTATGTATTTTAAGAAAAATTATTTCAATGAAATAAAAAAAAAAAAACATCATTTCATTATTCGTAAACATCATACTAATTTTTTTATATATTTTCTTAAAAAAATATTCTACATCCACTATTATATAATAGTAATGACAAATCCAAATTTCTTTTAAATGTTATTAGTTAAAAATATTAAAGAAAACTAAAGAGGCTAAAAAAATACAATTCAAAATATTATAAAAGAGATCATACGTAAAAATGCATCGACCTTTTGTACTATCTTTTTTTATATACTAAATTTTTATTCTTTGCACAAAGTTTTCTTAATTTTTAATATAAGTTGAGGGGTCAAGGATTAGGCTCCTCTAGGAATAAAGTGAATATATCAAATGTTGATAAATAAATCAATTTATTTATCAACATGGATTGTTTTAAAAGAGAACACATAATAGTTCTCTACAAAAATCCTTCTATAGTATATACTAGTATTAGTAGTATTAGTTAATTAAACTGAATGTATAAATGTATTGTGTGATGATGGCAGATGTCATGCAAAGCACCAGGTGAAGAAATTGCATACAAAACAACACTAGCAATACTCAACAAGCTATCAAACTATTCATGGGTTGCAAAAGGAGTTCTGACTCTTTCAGCTTTTGCTCTTGAATATGGACAGTTCTGGCTACTATCACAGTATCTACAAACAGAACCACTTGCCAAATCATTAGGCATAATCAAAAGAGTGCCTCAACTCACCAAACCTGAATCCCTCAAAAAACACCGCAATGCAATTTTGGAACTCAACAATCTGATCAAGGCAACATGGCAAGTGATTGATATCATCATTGAGTTGGAAAGGCTTAACTCACTTCATGACATTAAGGAAGTGCCAGCTCTTGCACCAGCTTTGGAACAATTCCCAGTTGATGTCTATTGGGTTATCATTACCATTGTTGCAATTGTTACTCAAATTGAATGTCTCACTACTGATTCGTAAGTTGAAACCTTATACATAATGAAGTTAGCTACATTAATATAATTAATAGTTACTACTATTTTTTTATTTTATTTTTAGGGATAAGAGGCAGGACTTGTCTCAATTTGGTCAAAAGATTAACATCATAATCAGCAAATTGAGGAAGCATGTGTCACAATGCACTATACAAATTGGTATAATTAGCTTGCCACATATATAAAATGTTAGTATTTTCTTCCCATATATTGAAGTAATTTATTTAAATTCTCAGATCAAGCAGAGTATAACAAGTTACTTAGGAAGCTCTTTCAAACCCCGACAGAAATTATGGAAGTGTTTAAGGTGTTGATTTTTTGGAAAGACGTTCCAAAAGCACCCATCTATGATGGTACCACTAAAACATTGGTTAGTATATCTTAATTGCTTAATTATTATATATAACGAAATAAATATATATTTTTTTAGTAAGAAAGTGAACACATTTTGTCTTGACTATTAAATTTGTTTTGAATGGATATTTTTCAAAGCAAACTTTTGTTTAAGTATTTATTATTCCATTATTATATTTGCATTCAAAACATAATTACTTAATTACAACTAAAATAAGAATAAATGAAAGTATACTAGAGAAAGATATAAAATGAATTGCATGCTAATGTTAATATTCAATTAATTTTTAGAATAGTTGGTATATTTTTTCAAAAAATACATGTTTTATAATTAAACAGGTTAATATTGAAGTGTTGAAGAAAAAAGACGTGTTCTTATTCATTTCAACCCTGGACATAAGCCAAGAAGACATCTCAATTATGATTCCAATTCATGATCATATTAAGAGAACAGGAAGCCAACACAAGATTGTGTGGGTTCCTATCGTGGAGGAATGGAATGATAAGCTGCGTAAACAATTTGATACATTAAAGTCTAAGATGCCTTGGTATGTGTTGCATCATTTTGCACCCATAAAAGGCATCAAGTACATAAAAGAGGAATGGCATTTCAAGCTAAAGCCTTTGGCTGTTGTGTTGAGCCCACAAGGAAAGATTCTACATCAGAATGCACTTCATATGATTCAAGTTTGGGGGGTAAAAGGTTTTCCTTTCTCCAAATCCAAAGAAGAATCAATGACTCAATCATTAATGTGGGTTGATTCCCTACTTGTTGACATTGATATAAAGATTAAATGGGTAAGTATTTGGATGGTCATATATCTTATAACAACTCTTATGATCATAATTAGTATTATTTATGTTATTGTGCACTATTAGTCTAAAAAATCTTATACAAACACATTTATGTGTAAAATATTTTTACATTGTCAGTATATAGGTTTTAAATTTATTTCTTACGGTCACTTCTTGAATTTGATTTTAGTTTCCATTCAAGTTGGTAAGTTAACTTTAATGTAAACAAGTTTAAATGTGACTAATAAATTTTATATGTTTCCTTTGAAAAATGAAGGAGGAGGAAAAGAGTGTGATCATTTATGGAGGCAAAGATAAGGAATGGATTCAACAATTCACTAAGTCTGCTGGTGCCTTAGCAAATGATGCCACTATTAAGCAAGCAAAGACTTCAATTGAGCTATTCTGCTTGGAGTCTCAACAACCAACTACAGTTAGCAACTTTTGGAAAAAGGTAGAGAGTTTGTTTGTCACCAAGATGCATGAGAAAACAAACACTGTAACACAACAGGTTGAGAAGTTGCTTTCTTACAAGAATGAGACAGGGTGGGCAATTGTGACAAAAGGGTCTATTGTGACTTCTGTTGGCCATGGGACAACAATTTTGAAGGCAGTGGCAGAGTTCGACAAATGGAAAGATGTGGTGGTCACTAAGGGTTTTGAATTTGCATTTAGAGAACATCATCACAAGGTTGCTAATACCTTTCATCTTTGCTCTCACCTTGAGATTCCTAATGTTGCTGGAAAAATACCAGATTTTATTGAGTGTCCAGATTGTCACCGCACAATGGAAGTGTTTATTAGTTACAAGTGTTGCCATAATGAGGATAAGGCTAATGGTGAGCATTAGCTAGCTTTATGGATTTTTAGCATTGGAGAGCAGGCTACTTGGTTTAATTACTGCATTTTCTTCTCAGTTTTCATTATGGTCGTTTCAGTGTGAGATCACTATCAGTTTTATGTACCCTTGTGTGATGTAGCCATGAGTCATGCATTATCGTTGATCACAGTATAATCACGAATGCAACTAGAATAAGGCTATTTTTGTTAACTTTGTTTTATATTGTTCTATGAATAAAGTGTTAAGTTAGTCATGTGTCAAGATTTCACATTTGAGATTTTTAACTCTGCTTCAAGCTTATAATACTGTCATAATTTCTTCTCCAACGGAAAAATGTAAAATATGCATGTAGCATGCCTTTTTACATGTCACGACCATCAGACCATGTATTTAATTATAAGGTTAGTAGAAGTAACTTTGAAGACACAAATTATCTCTTTTAACTAAGGAATCTATAAGAAAATAAAAGTGACACCTGAAACTTAGAGGTTTAACTGTAAGTGGCTACTTGTATATTTTTTGTTCTTCCTTGTGCTTCAAGCTCTTTATTACCTTTTTTAATATTTTTTGTTCTTCCTTGTGCTTCAAGCTCTTTATTACCTTTTTTAATTCTCTTACTGCTTACTGGATATTACTCCAGTGCCTCTTTTGATAATTTAAATAACATATTACTAGTCTAGTAATTTATAAGTAATCCATGTTGGACTGATATCTTGACTGATTATGAATTCCCTTTGCTGTTTTTTTTTTACTATTATTTCTCATTCATAGGATTTTCTATATTTGTTTGTCTGTTATGTTGAGCATTAGCGACTCTCTCAATATAGGATTAATTAGTTGATTCATCATTAACTTTACTATGATTTAATGACAGAACTATAAAATGAACTGAGTACTTACGATTTAGATGGACCAGATCTATATTCTTGGATCACCAATTGAATTGGTCGATTAAGCTGAGTCCTTTGAACCTAAAGCAAGTTATGACTGTGTGACAGCAAGAAAGTGAGTAACTAAAACCTTGAAAATAATGGTGCCAACATTCTCGAACAGAAAGTTGCAACAACAGAAATAAACGGATATTACAGTTAAAAGAGATGAAAAGAAGCAAGGAGGAAAAAAATTGATGAGCAGTTTGTATAAATATGATTTGATTAAAGTGCATTGAATCTAAAGAAGGATAATTACATGGCCAATCTCTTTCTTACTCGAAGCAAACCTAACATATGGGACAAATTCCAACAGAAAGCAGAGGAAATGTTATCTCAATTAAAACCAACTTGACACCACATATATATAAAGAAGTGCAACTCAAGCTCATAGAACGATACCGCAAACAAATGTTGGTTTTCTGCCCATCATCCATTAATTTTGTTGAGGACGCTTCATTTTGAGTAGATGTGAGACTCCGGCTACAACATGTAAACGACTATTTGGGATACCTGACTTAGCCAAGGCCCTTCCTTGGTTGTCAATAAGCACAAAGCAGGGGACATAACTAACATCATAATTAAGGAGCTGCAATAGCAAGAATTAATTATAATTCAGCAAGAAGTCATAATGAGCAGAATGAACTCTCCAGTTGAGACTCAATACAAAATAACATATCTCCAAAATTATTCGCAAACAAGGTATTGAAGATAGTAGTATCACAATTTCGTATAAGGATGCAAGAACAATATATCAAGAAGTGCTAGCTTGAGCTGTTTGCCTGTTCCTAGAGGAAACACTAAGAGACTAGAATTAATGATTTAAGAAAATTGTGAAAACATGCCACCAAATGGAATCAACTAAAATATTACCTACTCGAGTGATGCAGAACACATGCTTGTTGTGATCCAGAACAAATCGGAATCAACTACAATACTACTTGTTCTGAAAGATACAATCTTAGTAATAATATCGAGATATTTTTCATATCTTCATATGTCCTAACAGCTAATACTAGACAGACTCTATTCAATATAATTTGTTTCTAGTTAGGGTTTGAGTTATTAGAAAGGGGTTTGATTTTTGCACCTAATAATTTTTCCTTAATTTTTTAAGGTTATCTTCTGCTTTTCCTAGTTGCCTGACAGAAGACCAACACTCCTCGACTGTGTTTCAGTTCTTCTTGTCTATCCTTTTCTCTATGCATCTCTCCCATGTTGCTGCAACTTATGCAAGAGATGAGAAACCTGCAAAGAGATCAAATCTGACGCCATGTGGAGTCTCCCAAAGGTGATCACAAATCAAAGGGCAATTTGTCTCGACAATAAATTTGAAGATGGAGGTTTAGATACACTGTTTAGATGGCACAAGCTGGATTGCAATAAATGAATATACTAATACCAGTGAAAAATCTGTATATGTTGCTATATTCAATGAAAATTACGACAAATTTAAAGTTAAAAATGAATTCTTGAGCCAAAAGCTCCAAATTTCAGCTTGAAGTTTAAATTACTTCTGAAGGCAACATCAATTCATCTCGAAATCACTTGGTCAACGTTTGGATATGCGGTGTACATTGAAATTCTCCTGTCCCAACGCTACGTTTTAGTAGAAGCTACAAGTTCCAGTTTCCTATTACTGCACGGTGGCGGTGAATGACCGCTCTCACTAACACGTGCTTAATGCATGACTGAATTGATGGTGAGTTAATCAGAATTACGGTGTACCACCGTGATGGACAAAAACTACACTTTGAAGCTTCAACACAATCACAGTGCCACTATGATCTAATCAAACTCATGGCGATTCCAAACACACACAAAGAAAATGACAACTAATCCGAATTCCCATGATGGAGCCCTTGTTAACACTGGTACTAAAGTACAACATGACAGACAAACAATGAATATGAACTGAACCTGATTATGAAACTACATATATATCATCATCAATGAAAATAAGGTCTTCTAACTTCTAAGCTAAACCAAGTTATGCATTTTGAATGAACGTAGTATGTTAAAAATAAGATACCTCTGGTAACCACTTCTCATTCTCAGCATCAGCCATGACAACATTAAGCCAGTGAGCATTCCTCTTCTCCATCTCCAAAGCAAAACTTAGCAAGGAATTACAGAGCCTGCATTTGGGTGAGTAAAACTCGAGCAAAGTGGCCTCCTTCCCACTTGCCAGTGCGGCAGCAAACGCTCGCTGCTCGGCCTCCGCCTGCTCGACGCCATTGGGAGTTATTTTCTTTATCTTCTCCTTCTTCCATGTCAAATTGAATTTCTTGTTCTGACCAATTTTCTC
This sequence comes from Cicer arietinum, assembly GCF_000331145.2. Classification (NCBI taxonomy): domain Eukaryota; kingdom Viridiplantae; phylum Streptophyta; class Magnoliopsida; order Fabales; family Fabaceae; genus Cicer; species Cicer arietinum. The sequence continues at coordinate 2,848,257 of NC_021163.2, forward strand.
AACCGGTGCCAAGGAATTGTTGGAACTCTGAGGAATTGAAGATTTTGAAACAGAATTTGCAAAATTGAAAGCAAATGAACCAAGGTTTTGGAGAGACCTGAATAACCAAGGAGACTCAAAGTTGCAGGGGTTAGGGTTTTGGGAAATTTTAGGGTTAGGGTTTATAGCATCCCAGGGCCATTTTATACAAAATGGAGATTGCTTGGGATTAGGATTAGGATTAAGATTAAGATTAGGAATCAAACCCATTTCAATGACAGCATCAGTGACAATCTAAAACGGTTTTCTGAATTATAAAAGCCGTAATAATTGAATTTTGTTGGGCACCTGTTTATTTGTTGATGCAATTGAAGAAAGCCAATTCTTCTTTCTCTCTTCTGTTTCACCTTTCTAGTTTTCCGAGACGAGAGTTTCAGTAGACTTTCAAGTAGAAAATAAGGTATATTTTAATTTTCACAAAATAAATTGTTACTTAGTTAAAAATTGTAAACATTAAAGAAGGGAAAATCAAAATTAGATGGTCGGTGCATTTCAAAAAGTTGCTTAATCATTCTGAAATACATTTTCAGTTTTTTTTGAGTTGGATCGAAATATGAATAAAGCAGGACTGATGATTTTCAAGATGAAATTTATTTTCTAAATATTGTTGAATAAAATGTCAAATTGATTTTTAAAGGTTTTAAAGGACTTAAAAATTACCTATCTATTAAGTCTAGTGTGAGGCCAATTTAAATTATTTTTCAATCCTTGTATATGCTTTTAAACCCTTTTTCTTTGTGAAAACTTTTAGTAGAATTTCACTGAAGGTGATTAATAATGTATAAGCAAAGCAGTAGAATTATAAAACCCAGCTTTGGTAGAAAATAACGCTGAAAGATAATAAATTCATGAGCCTAAAACTATAACTTTTCAGAAACATCGCAAGAGAATGACTATTTTTTTACTTGGTTTGAAGGGAATAACGTATTGAATAGAACTAATCATGTTGAGACTAATTTTGTTTTCTAAAACAGCAACTAAGATTATTCTTTTAGGGATAACACCAATAATATTCCCCCAAGAACGGTTCCCTTTTAATTTCAGGAGTTTTGATATCAAGCTGGTTTATATGCGTTTTCTTACTTTGATGATTGCATGTCGTGAAGGGCATCCTATCCTCCTCCTAAAAATACTCTTCTTTAGTTTGTCATAATTAGTTATGCACTTCTGTTTGACGCTTAGAACAGAGTTTGACATCCAACCTTTCCAGAAATAAATACGTGAACTATAAATTCTGTAACATTGTAAAATTCTTTGAACAATTCCCTAGTCAGTTTTACTGTTCTGTTTCTCTATTATTCAATTGATGAACTATAAATAGGTGTATTTTAATTAATATATCAGTCTAGTAGCATATAATTTGACAAGTAAACAGTGTTTAGTTGACTGATAAAGACAAATAACGATAAGGAACAATAGGCATATACAGAGTACACATCTGGTATTTATTTACAGACTAAACCCCACTGCATTAGTTTGATTGATGGTTCCATGATTTGCCCACCCGGAAAGCAAAATATGAAGCCCTGATGCAAAATGTGGTTGCTTTCACTAACAAACTTACACTGCAATGTTTAGTTACAAGAAAATGCAGCTACATATCAGGGGATGAAATTGGTCCCAGATAATCTCCTTCCAAACCGACCAGTGCCTGAAACTCCCTCTCTGCCTCCATCCACTTTGTACCAATCACAACAACTCGAACTTTGACGTCTTTTGCAATCTTAGGCATTTTCTGATTCATGAAGTATGGGTTTTCACCGAGAACATACACGTAACCAGGCATCTTGCTACTCGAGAGATAGGCATTCTCAATTGGACCAATTCTCATGAAAACACCATGCTTCAGAACTTTGTGGACCACACCTTCCAATACCTCACCCTTGAAAATCTTAAAGGTAATGGCATTAAAAACAACAGGGAAGAGTACATCCCCGGTATGTTGTCTGACTTTCCCTTCTCCTATTTTCTCCAGTGTAGTCACTACAAGAAAGTATCCCATGTCTTTTGTTGCCTTTTTCACAGCGAAGTCGCTTAGCAGGCGGATGAGGATTGCCCGTTGAAGCATGAGACTACCTGGTTTGAGGTTTTCTGCAGCAATTATGACATTCCAAGGAAGCTGGACTTTGAGAAACATTGTTGTATTCCTCAGAATATCTTCTTCCATGGCATATAAATGATATTAGAGTGTCAGTATATATACATTATTACAAAAACACAAATTATTTAGATTCAAAATTTACAGTAGATGCTAATAATTAAATTGAAGGAATAGCCAAGGTGATTTTGTTGCTAGGAGATTAATGTCATCCCAAGTTCCCAACCAATATTTTACCAGGAGATCATGGAGTTATGAACATACAAGTTATTCATGGTCACAGATTTTCAAATAAAGATGCAAATGTTCCTACTTACTACATAAAATGAGAACATACAAAATTCTATCTTAATTCAGATCCTTTGAGTTATAATACAAATTTAATGCTTAAAAGTGAGAACCCAAATTCGAGAAACTACAGAAAAAATAAGTTCACAGAGCAGTTATCATACTATAATTGCTGCTGCAGTAGAAGCATAGCTAGTTCTAAAGAGTAAGTTTGGAGTGAGTTATTTGAGCTTATCTAGTAGGATAAGTAGATGTGACACTGTTGAGAGAGCTTACGGAAACAAATTATAACATGTCCAAAAATTATTTTCAGCTTATTTCAAGAAGCTCGTAGAGATAGCTTATGCAAACAATTTAGAAGTTATAACTTGTATGAAAACAGTTTGACTTTATTTAATCTTTTGTTAAATAAATAGTTTACACATAAGCACTTATACACCCATAATTAAGCTGTTTATACAAGTGGATGTAACCAAATCACGAACATAAATTGTAGCATCACTTTTCCAAAATAAAATGCATAATAGGTTGAAAAATTTACATGCAAAATTGAGACAAACCTACATAGTAGTGTTTTATTCTCCAGCAAGTAATTTTGGCCACAAAGCCCAGTACACAATGGGGAAGAATTTAGAAAAAAGTTGAATAAAGATTTTTATACAAACACACATAGTTGGAGAAAATTGAAAGAAAAGAAAAAACTAAAGAAGAAAGAAATGCACATTAATATATTGCTAAGAGAAACAGAAAAGTTCAAAATCAAATTGTGTGTGTAAGTGATAACCTCGAAAGAGGAAGCATTGTTAAATATGTGCAACAGAAAAATAATGAAACAATGTCATAATGTAAAACACCGCAAAACTAAAAAAAAAAAAAAAGAAATAGATTGTTCAAAAAAATATCTAACGTTGAAAGAAATCAGAAAACTAACTGAGTGAAGCAACGGGAAGGTCGTGTCGAGTGAGATCGAAAGAAGAGGGAAAGGCGGAATTGAGATGTTAGGGTTTCTTTCTTTCTTTACTTTCATTTGGGCCGTCAAATCCAAACAAATAGAAGGGCCTGACTACACCCACCGCATCTTTTTAGTTTTCTATTCGTCACCCTATTTATACCTTTCATCTCTTTAATACACTTAAAAATATTATTTTATCTTTTTTTTTTTATTATATATAACAACTTAAAATCTTTTTTTCCTTCTCATTTTTACTCCCACACTTTGAATTTGAACAAAAACTATTTTCAAATTTTTGAAACTTTGGTTGATTATCAAATTTTATATAAAAAATTGAAGCACAGAGAATCTTTTATTAGAAGAGTGGAAGACAATGAAAGCATACATGAAGACACAAGATATTGTTGGTCAAATGATATTCAAAACAAACATGCGTGAATTTGTATTTCGACATACAACAACAATGTGTGCACCACATGAAAAAGTGAAAACCAAGATAGCTACTAAAAATAATAAAAGGAGAAAATAATTTGATGCTCCTCACAGTCCTTCATATTGGGAGTATGTCGATGCCTCTTAGGGATCTTCAAAGCAACTATCTCAGCATTCTGCAAATCAATCATTTCAAGAATATGCAAAACAACCATTTAAGAAATATTTTCCTATATTTATTCATCATTATATAGATGACATAGTAGATGTTGTGTCTGATAGAAATTGTGGTTATCGTGCAATTGCAACATTACTAGGTTAGAGTGAAGAATCTTGGTCTTTAGTTCGGACACATGTGAACAAAGAGATCAATTTACATCAAGATCTTTATTCCAATATTTTACATGTCAACGTTGAAATAATGCATAACTCATTCTGGATTGCGTGATAGTGACAAGATATAATGTCATTCTGGTGTCATTCTAAAGTTTATAATTCATAGTAATGTTTAATAGTAAACTAGGGTTTAATATTTTCTTTTTTAAATAAAAATGAAGTCCGGTTGTCCTTTGTCACCTACCTCACAAAAATGGAGAAATTTTTGTAGTGATAGTGCATGAGAAATAATTTATGTAGGACGTCTCAAGCATTAGGAATATATAAATCCAACATTTATCAAATCATCTTGTGTTTTCATTAAATGAAGATTAATTTGTATGTGTGAAGCTTTCAAACCGTTGTATTTCATTAAATAAAGATTAATTTGTATGTGTGAAGCTTTCAAACCATTGTGTTTCATTAAATGAAGATTAATTTGTATCTGTGAAACTTTGTTGTCTCTTTTTTTAAATCGAGTTAGAGTTGACCTTTTAATCATTTACTTATAGAATAAATTTTAAATATTGATGTTTGAAAATTCATGTTAGAATAGAATTTCATGATACAAAAATACTGATGATGCAAAATACATTTATCATATTAAATATATTAACACAATTTACTAATGGTCTTCTGGAACATGCAGAGTAACTTAGTATGATCGTTATGCAGAAGATGATGGAACACGTGGATACACATGTGGAGCAGTAGTTGGACTACCAGGTGGAGCATCAAATGATGTAAAACATTTAAGTATCAGGCATAATAATCCTCATAGACCTTACCAAAAAACGTTGCTAGAGGCGATAGACTATGATGGGTCGTTATACACACTCTCAAAGTATTCTACCACTCCCAGTCTATATTAGCTAGCATTGGAAGAACGTCACATGGAATGAATTGAATACAACCAAATTGTCGAAGACATCGCTCTGATAGATATGAGACTAAAACTCCACCCCAATAAAGGTAGCCGGAGAACATCATTGTTGCTTCAAAAAGATGATTAGTTAGGTCATCATCGTATAGTTTAAAGAATACATCATCAAACAAAAAAGTATTAAGTCTCTGTTGATATGTCAACAACTCATCTTCAACAACGTATTTGCAATCTACCTAAAGGCTCTTGGAGCATGCTCGGGAACCCTTTCACTATCACCCCACTTACAGATGTTAGGAAAGTGCTCATAAATCCAACACTACACAAAAAAAAAAAGACAATTTAGTAAATTAAAAATAAAACTTAGTAAATTAATAACATAACTCAATATGAGTCATATACCTGTAATAGTATCATATAGCATCCCAACTGCCTAGTGTCGTGAATAGCTTCATCTCCCAAATTGTCATATAGCACAACTAATGCAACGGTACCCCATGCATAGCTCCGACAATGCTCTAAATTACTAAACAAACTAATATATTTTGCTTTACACGAGTATAAGTCTTGTTGGCAAAAATAGTGTTGTCAACTAAGTGCAAGATGTACGCTCTTGCAACACATTCAAACATGTTAGTTTGAATGAGACATTTATATAAATTACACGACGGATGCAGTTTATGTTACGCAGATTTATTAAAAATTATCTCAACAACATTAATAGTGTTTATATTTATCGGTGCATTGAAGAACCTACGACATAGAGGAATATGAAGAAATTTTGTGACATTTTCCAGTGTGATTTTTGTCTCTCCGAGTGATATATGAAACGAGTTGTTCTCTCCATGCCACGTTTCTACAAAGGTAGATATGTGACTAATGTCGACCAACATCAAATAAGTTGAAGATACATGTACCAATTTTGACTCTTGAATCCAATATTGTACAATATCTGATACCGGTACTTCAACAGATTTATTTAGTTTTAAGCGATGCAAGATCCCCTCAACGAACCATGATCCCACAAGTAATTAAACAACATAACAATAAAAAGATGTACTAAATTTGATTACAAAAATGTACTAAGTATAATATATACTTATTCTGAATTAAAAAATTAATTAATTAAAATATATCTCTCATTCCCATATCCTTTGAGCCACATGTGTCAATACCGATGTCACCAAGGGTCCTCCAAGAAATCCAATATGTTGAACTTGCTCTTCCCCGTTCTACTAATCAACTTCCTTATAGTTCACCTGTTCAGACTCTTGAACATCTTATTCAAACTCCTAAACATCTTCGCAAAACTAATGAGACCTAAAACCACGTCTACGATGATGTTGACGACATGTATTGTTAACCTCATTCATTCGTTGATATGATACGGTGGGTGGAACTCTATCGCAGCTGTTGCTGACGATAGTACAAATAATCTCTCAATTCGCGCATCTGATTCTAGGCACTAAGTAATTAAATGAACACATTAATTATCATATCAATTATTAAAAAAAATTCCAAAATTAGCGAATATTTGAAAACTTTATAACGTTTTAAAAATGTGAGTTTCAAAAGTTTAACTTTTTCCCAAGTTTTAAAGGTTTAACAAATAGGTTTTCGAAAGTTTCATTTAATTTGAAACTTTCGAAATATTAACACAGTGAGTTTCGAACCTTTCAAATTGATCGAAACTTTTGAAAAGTCTGAAATTCCTATTTTGGAAGTTTCAAATTGGTCGAATCTTTTGAAATTTCTAAAAAAAATTAATTCGAATTTAAAATAAAAAAAAAAACTAAAAATTACATTTCAGAAGTTTCAAAGTAGTCATGAAGTTTGAGAAAAAAAAACTTACTTGTTTGCTTCAGAAGTTTAAAAAGTTTCAAAAACATTGAGATATTTACCAAAGTTTCGAAAGTGTGAGTGAAAAGTTAAAAGAATTATTATTATTTTTTTAACTTTTTTATATATAATGAAAAGAGTAAAATAGACTTTTTAAGAATCTTCGAAGAAGTAAGAGGTATACGTAGGGCACCAAGGAGAAAACTCCTATGTTTTTCTACTAAATATTAGTTTTTTTTTTTTTTTGACAAAGTACAAAAGAAAAAATCTTGAGATTCGTTTTAATCCTAATAAAAATAAATTAATTTTTTATTTTTGACAAAAAAAAAAAAGAAAATTTAGAAACAATAATAAAAAAAATAGTTTGATCTCTATAAAATAAAATAAATCCTTAAATAATTTAATCTTTAATAAATCGTTTGATTTTGTAATTTTTCTATTTAAGAATTTAAATAATCTCCACCTAATAGATATACTACATGAATTAAGAGCATCTACAGCGGTGAACTCAATATGGGTTCTTTAGATGGGGTCTACTGTGCCACATCATCTTGAAGCAATTCACTCATTTTTTACTTCAACGGTGAACTCAACATGATTCAAGTTCTACTATGCCACATCACCCTAAATCAACCCATTCATTTTTTACAGTTTAACTTTTAAAAAATCATATTATATTCCATTACTTTAATTTATACATTAATATTTAATTTTATTATAACTTAAAATATTAATTTAAATGGAAAAATAAATAAAAAAAATACTTTAATAAAATTTTTAATAAACTCCTGTAACAAAAATTGTGAAGAAAAAGTATGAGTAACAAATTGTTTCTATTAATGAGCTAACAATCGTAATTAAAGGAGAAAAAAAAAAGCTAACGGTAGTATATTAACTAAAAAAAGCTAATGGTTACAAAATTATTATTATTTAATAAATTAAAAAGAAGTTAACGGCTATATATTAATAAAAAATTATAAATTTATTATTATTAATAAATTAATAAAAGGTAGCGGTTATAATTATATTATTATTAAATTGTGAAAGTAGATAGAAAAAATAAAAACAAAAAAAGGTAACTGCTATGAAGCACCGTTCCTTCCTGACAGTACCGTGATGACACCTTGGCACAACTCCAACGGTGAACCCACAAAAAACTGGAAGTTAAGTAATTACACACTGGCGGACGAACTCATTTTCACTCCCGTTGTAGATGCTCTAAAAATACTTTAATAAAATTTTTAATAAACTCCTGTAACAAAAATTGTGAAGAAAAAGTATGAGTAACAAATTGTTTCTATTAATGAGCTAACAATCGTAATTAAAGGAGAAAAAAAAAAGCTAACGGTAGTATATTAACTAAAAAAAGCTAATGGTTACAAAATTATTATTATTTAATAAATTAAAAAGAAGTTAACGGCTATATATTAATAAAAAATTATAAATTTATTATTATTAATAAATTAATAAAAGGTAGCGGTTATAATTATATTATTATTAAATTGTGAAAGTAGATAGAAAAAAAATAACAAAAAAAAGGTAACTGTGAAGCACCGTTCCTTCCTGACAGTACCGTGATGACACATTCGCACAACTCCAACGGTGAACCCACAAAAAACTGGAAGTTAAGTAATTACACGCTGGCGGACGAACTCATTTTCACTCCCGTTGTAGATGCTCTTAAGTAACATGTTTTTGTTTTGGTACCAATTCATCTCTTAGATACTCCCTTCATTTCACAATAAAAAAAAAAGTTTAGTTAATGAAAATGGATGTATCTTGTTTAAATTAAATAAGAAAGATTCACTTTTTTGTTATTTTTTTATATTTCAAATCAGATATATCAATTTTATTTAATTCATTTTACTTATATTTTGATAAAAAAAAAAAAGAAAGAAATAACATGTAACAATGGCATTGACTATGGTAGTTATGGTTATGCTAATTTTTTGCTTTAGTTTTTATCTTTATTTTTATTGTAAGTGTTAAATGTTTCACACTTATATATGATTTTAAAGAAGAATACGATTAAAATTTAACATTTTTAATTATTTATTGATTATAATTGATTTGATAATACAACAAATAAATTTTACATCTATGATATATATGAATTAGATCATTTATTTTTCTTTAGATAAACTATTATTTTAGTCTATGACTCAATAGGACATAGTCATTCCAGTTCTTAGGCACTGTGCTACTCATAATATTTCTCCTTATGCTTCTATGTTCAGTCTAGCTCTTTGAGATGTAACAATTACTCTCCCTCATATGATCATTAATTAATTAAAACCAAAAGAGCATATAATATGATTTTTAGTTAACATATGATAAAAATCCATAATTTAAAAATAATAACATTATCCCCTTATGTCCCATTACAATCTCAACACAGCCACCCAAAGAGCTACAAATTGTTTAAGATTTTTTTACTAAATAAAAATTGCTTATTTCACGTTAAATTAAATAAACCTTATGTCAGGAATATTTCACAAAATGAAATGCATATAAAGATATCTAAGTTTAACTATTAAGATTAATTAGCACATCTTTTTTAAGCAAAAAATAGAGTATAACATCACATGATTAACCTGATTTTCAACTATGTTGACTATTTAGATATTTTAATTAATTATTTGATTAGTTATTTACATTAGTTACTTAATTGTTTGTTTAATTGATTATATAAGTTTATGTAATTCTATATGTAATTAAACTCTCTCTATTATCGATATCATTCAATTTATTTTTCTCTATTTTTCTCTAACCAATGACTTAAATTAAAAATTACAATATTGACACCTCTAATTAAGTACTTATTATTTGCAACACTTTAAAATATCATTAAAAAAAAATACAAAATACTCAAGGATGCGTTTGCTTGAGTTTAATAAAAATAATTTTTTTTTAAAAATAATTTAGAGATTATTTTTTAGAGACTTTTTAAAAAATGATTTTTTAACTCCTGTTTGTTTACTATTATAAAAATGTTTTTTTTTTTATAAATAATTTTTAACCTGTTTGTATACAAGTTTGTAAAAATAATTTTATAAACTACAATGTAAAAATAGAACACATTTCATAGACACATTTTAAAATTTGATCAATATGTAATTGAGTACTCTTAAAAAATTAATAAATAAACACATAGAACCAAAAAAGAATGATGTAGAAAAATATAAAAATAGAACAAAACTTACTGGATGAAAACCTAGATGAGGGTCACATGGAATGAGAAAACTAACAACGTCGTGGAAAGAGAAAAAAATGGCCAATGGGTGAAGAAAAAACACAAACTAATGAATTGATGTAAAACTTATTAAAAATTAAGGAGGGCAATTTGAGATTTTTCCAAATAAGGTAAGAGTAATTGCATCATTTTCTCTTATTAATAGTTAAGTTATGTGTTTTTCAATTGTGTTTCATTTTTCTCTCTCATCTATTGCACGAGGTAAATGCAAGAAACTACTATTTTTAGCTTTTCATTTTTAGCTAAAAATTAATTTTTTTAATAAAATTATTTTTTATAAAATCTAAAACAAACACCTTTCAAACCCTACAAAATGATTTTTGACTTGAAAAAATGGATTTTTTTTGTGATTTTTTCACAAAAAAAATCTAAAACAAATGCACCCTAAATTAACGCATTTTATTTCTCTGATTTGGGTACATATCACTTTTTTCTTGCTTACATATGAAATTATTAGGGTATTTGGCCACTAATTTTTCATACGTGGTTGAACTATCCATTTTAAAACTTTCATTTTTCAATTTGGATTAACAATTCACTTCAAGGTATTATATCTTTTTCCAAGAAAGTTGCGTTCAAAGTGGTATGGACCCTACACTGTGTCTCAAACCATCAGGGTCTCTTGAAGTCATAAAAGATGATAGTAGTGTCTTTAAGGTCAATGGCCACCGCACTAAGCATTATGAGAAAAGACTTCTTCAAGTGAAGTCTGTCATTCTTCTCTGTAGTTGATCCATATTCTAGCTAATTGTCAGACTTGATACATTAAATAAATGTTTCGTAGGAGACATATTGTATTTACTTTTTATTTTATTCTAGTTTGAATTTATTATTTGGTTGATTATTTTTTTATTTAAGAAATAAAAGCTCCAACTGTAAGCTTATTTCTCTCATTTATTTATTCATTTAGTCTATTTGAATATTATACATTGAGGATTATGGTTTATGCTAGTGTGGGAGAAGGAAATATATTTTGACGTTAGACCCATTGTAGTACTTGTGATGACATATTTGTTGGCTTATTTTAATTGAATTACGTGTAAGAATTTTTTTCCTATGAGATAATGCCTTTAAAGGATTTTTGTGCAAGACCTAATGATCAATATGTTGTTAGGACTAGGTTGAAACTTTGAAACTATGTTTGCTAGGATATAAATGTTCCTTAATTTTAACACAAGAATTTCCGACTTTGAATAAGCCTGGGTGTTTTGAGATCGACCAAAATTAAAACACTTGAGCCTAATTTAAAGTAAACTAAATTATTAACATAAGAGAAAGAATGAATTGACAACTTAGTCTAAATAATTAAAAAAAAAAAAAAAATACCATCTCACTAATTAGTCTAGGGGTTACTCACAATAGTTGTCCAGTGAAAGGTGAAGTTTAGTGTTATTTCACTAGATAGTTTGAGAATTACTTGCACTCATAGTAAAGTCAAAGGTGAAATGACATTGAATTAAAAAGAAATAAATGTCAAAAAAAAATGTTGAGTTGCGTATTTAAATAAAAAAATAAATAAACATTTGCGTTATATGATAAAGATGAAACTTTATGAATGAAAATGATTAAATAGACTCCCACGTCTATTTTTGTTTGTCTTTTATCCTTTTTTTTTTTTTTCTTTCTCTTCTTGTGAGTTACAATACCTGACCCAAACCTTACGGTTCATGATGAGTTAATGGACCTGATTAGGTTTTGTACGTCCAAGTTATTGGGTACAAGAGTTGTCACTCATAATTAATAGTCATCCCCTTTGTCCAATAGTAGTGACGACAGCAAGAGAAATAATAAATTGACAACTATTTCATCTCTTACATACATACCTCTGCCATCTCAAAATACAAGAAAAATTTGTTAAAGAAAATAAATGTATCTTATTTAAATTAAATAAGATAGATCTACTTTTTGATTATTTTTTTTAATATATTTTAAACTAAATACATTCATTTTTTTTATTCATTTTCCTTGTATTTTAATATGGAAGAAGTAACCTATAACTATGGCATTGATGCTTACGTGCATTCAAAAACTTGACTGGTAGTTAAGGTTGACTATGGTAGTTATGGTTATGTTAACTGTTTTCTTTAGTTTTTTTATTGTTAATTAGTGTCAAATGTTTCACATTCTAAACAAAAAAAATATGATTAGAATTTAACATTTTTTAATGATTTATCTATTATGATTGATTAATAATATAAAAAATAATATTTACTAATATATAAATTAAATAATTTATTTTTTTTTCGGATAATCTATTATTTTGGTCCTTAATTCGTCAAAACACAATTATTTCAGTTCCCAACTCAACCAAAAACCTATATCCAAAACTCATATAGTGATTTTTTCTATGTAAGATATTAAAATAACAGCACTATATTAAATTAATAATTAAAATAGTAGTTTATTCATTTTTTCTCTATTGTTCCTATAAAAAACAGCGGTAAAAAACAAACAAGTTTAAAACACTTAAGTGAAAAAACTTGTTAAAGACATCTCAAATTGTAAGTGAGACACTCACATAATAAAGAAAATTCTCTTCCAAAGAAATAAAAACAAAAGAAGTTTAAAGAACGCTTAAAGTAAAAGAAAAAACTTGTTATAGACATTTCAAATTGTGAGTGGGACAACTCCCATAATAAAGAAAAATCTCTTAAAAAGAAATAAAGATCATGCTTCTTATCAGTTCTATGTAACGAATCTGTAAGCTTCTACTCAGATTTATTTATTTAACCTTTATATGTTCTAGGCACTATGCTGCTAACATAATATTTCTCCTTTATGCTTCTATGTTCAGTCTAGCTCTTTGAGATGTAACACTTACTCTCCCTCATATGATCATTAATTAATTAAAACCAAAAGAGCATATAATATGATTTTTAGTTAACCTATGATAAAAATCCATAATTTAAAAATAATAACATTAACCCTTTATCGTCCCATTACAATCTCAACACACTCACTCTAAGAGTTACAAATTAATTATTTATACTATCTAGTTAATTGTTTATCTAAATATATGTAATATTTAATTAATTCAACTATCTTTATTATTACTATATATCATTCATTTAATTTTTCTTTAATTTTTTTATTTATGGCTTAAATAAAGAATTTTAATGTTAACACCTCTCATTAAATATTTGTTAATAATTTACGTAAATGTATTAGATTTTCTGTTCGCTAATAAGTTGGAGTACCTCTACTCTCTCATTAATAATATTTTTGTTTATAAAAAAAACTTGTTGGATTGCTTCAATAATTAAACTCACGTTAATCCCATTATCAACTTCTACACTCACACTGTCTGTTTTGTTTTTTAATAATGAAAATGAATTTATTAAGAAAGTAATTTATGTAGTATCACTCCAGCTCTTTACTCTTTTATACAAAAGCTAAAGGTTGGCGTAATTCGCTTCATATACTAAAAATATATATGAAGTTCCAAAAAAAAAAGGGCAGCGTGTTTCATGTTTATAAATCAACTCATTCTATTATCTTTCTCTTTTAATTTTGTAGATGATTAGGATTCTTTTAGAATTAGTATTCTACAAAGTTGTTAGTTTGCTTAAAAAAATGTAAATATAGAGTTTAATTTTTATATACTGTCATATATATATATATATAACCATATGAAACTAAAACACAATAATAATAGATTTATATATTTTGATTGATTAAATAGTTGAACTTATATGCATTAATTTTCTGAAAACAAAAATTACAAAGAAGTTTTTAGATAACACCATTTAAATATATCCTAATATAATTTCTAAGACATCTACATGTGAATTCTAAATAATAAGATCTAATTGAACATACGTGTATAACACTATTATTGATTAAATTTAAAAAAAACGATAATTTATGTATATTATTATACTATCCATATCTTACTTTTTATTATATATATTTTCAACTATGAGATATATATAACACTATTTTTTATTTAATCAACTTAATTGGCTAGATTCACTTAATAGATTAAATAGTAACGTAATTTTCTATCATATACTAGTATTATGTTAAAAATTAGACGGAGCTATAATTTTTTCATCTGTGTTATTTTGTCTCTCTTCCTCTGAGTATTAAATTATATCATGTAATCAGCGTTAGTAAGAACATACACAATTTTTAATATTTTATAAAAAAAATATTATTTTACTTTAATTCAATATATCATTTAAAGGAAACTTTTACGTATGAATTTGATTAAACTTATGATAGATAAATTTTATTTTAAAAAAAAATAGTTAAAAAAATAAATAATTATTAATTGTTACATAAGATAATTGTGGTTTAATATATGTTAATTGATGATGAATTTCGATTAGACATGACATGACATATGTTAATAAATATGTTAATTAATATAGATATTGTGGTGTATGTTGTTGTAATTTTGGGATTTATAATCGGGGTATTTTATGATTAAAATTATTTTTATGAGTTGAATTGTGGTTGTTGGGTTATCGATGTATATTTGAGTCTAATATATAAAGATGACATGCTATGAATCAACCTAATCAAATGACATGCATCATGTAGATTGTATCATATAAATTGATATGTGTAGATCTTCATTGCATAATGTAGATTGATATGTGTATATGGGCTAAAATTCATTTTACTAATTTTTTTTAATTATTAAAATTGTATTTTTTTTATTATGCTCAATTTTTAAGATTAGAACAGGGTCTTCAAAATCTTTAAGACGACCATAGACTAAATACATAAATTTTTGTAGATTAAATTATAATTTAGATGTCTATTATAAAAAATTGAGAATAATTTATAAAAAAAATTAAAAAAAAATAACTACTATAATTATAAAATAAAATAAAATTTCTAACCTACATTTCAACTAATTTTTAATTATGAATTAAAAATATAAACTAAAATTATATATTTTTATAAATTTACAAATTAAAATTCAATGTACTTCTCCTGATATATTCTTTAGACATGCAATATTTTCCTACAACAAATATATTTTAGCACTTTAGCACCTTTAACAACTTTATTTCGTTCCACAGTTCCATTCCTTGAGACAGGGTATCAAACTTTTTGTTAGACATGTAAAACGTCGCTTAAACTCTCACGCATTCCAGCTTATAAATAAGTCGAAAACCAATATCAAACAATCAAGGCAAGACATCATTTGCTCTTAATTAAAACAAACTTAAGAGGTTACTACTTCTCTTAGTTTCATTGAATCATCATGTCCCTTTCCAACTCAGGTGTAGGTGGCACTGGTACTAATAGTTTGATTAAAAAGAGTGCCACTTCTCCACAGCAGAACGCTTTGCTCCCTAATCCATTTGATCTTAAAGACTCTGAAATCCTGGACAAAGTGCATCTCATACATGTCCCTGATGATAATGAACTTTGTAATACAGATATCATTTCTGAACTCGTGTCTAGTGTTGTAAATCAGGTTAATTATTCGCATTCATGATTTTATTATTTATTATTATTATTATTATTATTATTATTATTATTATTATTATTATATCATATTGTCTAATGTTTATTATTATCATTGATTAAATAGCCAATTTTAGTAATTTTAAATAAGATTTTAAATTATATACACAATCAGTGTAACAAAAAAAAATTACATTGTGAATCAATCAATTATAATAATTGTTACACATATAATTTGTTATAAAACTTTTAACATTGTATAAAAAATTAAATTATTTAAAATGTGAACCTTTTTAGTTCAATTTATTCAATGAGCTCGTCGTCGACCTTGATAAATATAATATTGTTAACTATCATTAGAATTAGATTTGATACCCCTTTTATGTATTATTTTTAAAAAAAGCACAACTAACTTTTTAAAATGTTTTACAGAGTATTACACAGATTTCTGTTACCAGTTTCAAACCAGAATTTCCAAAACTGAAGATGATTTCTTGCCAGGTATATTTGTTATTCTATGTATATGTTGTGGGGCCTATTAATTTAATTGTAATAGTAGAGGACTTTACTTTTAGATTTGTTTCTAATTTAAAATTAGAATTTTATAATTAAGCTTTTTGACGCGATTTTTATACTCAAACTAATGTTTTTAATGCGTGCGTCCAAATCAGGATAATAGAAAACATATTAATATAATAATTACAACCAAATATATAGTTGTTTTACATTTAATGAAGTGGAACAATGAATGACATACTAATGAAACAATAATTAATGTGTTGTTAATATTGTTTGTACAACAACAACAAGAACAGATGATCACAACACGTAATGCTGCACACTGCGCACACCAAACAACACTATGGATTCTTCAAAAGCTGAGATCCTACTCATGGGATGCAAAAGCAGTCATAACTCTAGCTGCTTTCACTTTGGAATATGGAAACTATTTACACCTTAGTAAGATGACAACAACAGACATAGTTGGAAACTCATTGAAACAATTGAATCAAATGATTAATACCAGAAAAATCTCAACTGATATAACTGAATTGGTGAACGACATAGTGCATATGTCGGTGCACTTAAAAGAGTGGGCAACATTGGCTTCTAAAGGCTATGATCCAGAGGATGTCCCAGCATTGACTGACGCCTTGAAAGAGATTCCTGTCTTGGTATATTGGACAATTGCTTCCCTTGTTGCTTCTACCGGCAACCTCGTCGGTGTATCGTAAGTAGTTCACCTCTATTCAAATTCATTATTACTAACATACTTGTCTATATTCTATTCTTATTACTTGTGTCATATTTCAGGAACTATAATTTATCAGATTATAGGAAGAGGTTTTCTGTTGTTGTTCCGGCGTTGGTTACTCATCTCTCAATTTGCAAACAGCAAATAAGTTAGTAAAGTACTTTTAGTTGTTAGCAAATGAGATTTGGATAATGACATAATAAGATCTTTTTTGCAGGCAAATTCGAAGATCAACGTACCCGCTTAGATATCTTTAAAAATCCCAAAGATATTGTAGATTTATTGAAAGCTCTGATCCATCGAAATGGAACTGATAGTCCTTCTATTTATGAAGGGAAAGACCTCGTTAAATCGGTTAGTTTTGAAACATAAATTACTATATATATATTCTAGATATAATTACTATTCTAACTATCTCTAATTCAAATTCAAATTCAAATTCAAACAGGGTCTTGATATCTTTAAGCAGAAACATGTGCTGTTGTTCATCTCAAGCCTCGACAACATCAGAGATGAGATCTTACTTTTGAATGCAATCTATGAAAGATTGCAAGAAAAACCAAAAGAAGAAAAAGGTTTCAAGAAAGAAGACTTCAAGATTTTGTGGATCCCAATTGTGAAGAGTTGGGACGAAGCGAACAAGGAAACTTTCAAAGCAATGAAGAGTCTCATAAAATGGCACTTAGTGGAGTATTTCTCAGAGTTACCAGGCCTTAAGATAATAGAAGATAAAGAAGAAATAGGGTACGTTGGTAGTCCTATTATCCCAGTCTACAACTCTAAAGGAATAAAAACAAACGTTGATGCTATGGAGTTGATTTTCCAATGGGGGATATTAGGTTTCCCATTTAGGACAAGTGATGGTCACGACCTTTTTCTAAAGTGGGAATGGCTTTGGAAAATAATCAATAAAGCAACTCCTGGACTCCTGGTAATTAATAAATAAATCCAACCCACACTTATTCTAAATTTAATTTGAAATTAATAACTGAGATTATTTTTTGATGTGACTTAGGTGAAAGGGGATAGATACATCTTTATCTATGGTGGTACAAACAATAAGTGGATCCAAGATTTCACAACTGAGCTGGACAAGGTCAAAAGGCATGAGAGTGTGAAGCGTGCAGATGTGATAATAGTGAATTATCAGCTAGGAAAGGATGATCCTAAACTTGTACATAATTTCTGGACGGGCATACAAATGAAGAAATTACAAAACAAGGAACGTCAAGATGCTGTGGACTCTAGGATTCAAGAAGTTGTTAACAAATTGTTTTCTCTCAGAAGAGATCCACAAGGATGGATTATTCTAAGCAAAGGGAATAGCATTAAACTTTTGGGTCATGGTGAACCTGCTTATCAAACTTTGCTTGAGTTTCCGAATTGGAAAGATAAACTTTTAGAGAAAGAAGGATTTGACATTGCATTTCAAGAGTATTATGAGGTTAAGGCTAAAGAGACAGCAGATCGTGAACCATGTGAAGTTATTAATGTTGATACATTTAATTCAAATGTTATAGCTACTATATCATGCCCAAATCCAATGTGTGGCCGTGTCATGGAGGTCTCATCTGTTCATTACAAGTGCTGCCATTGTGATGAGCCAAACAATATCAGTTTTTGATTCTTCTTCATGCATGGGAGACACAACACAAGTTGTTCATTGTCATCGGTTAATTTACTTTGGTTGTGCTTTTTTAAATTCTGTTTTTCTTTTTCTTTTTGTTTGTTGACACCATGTGTTTGTCCAAACAAAATGCAGTGTGTGATGTCATGTGATAACCCCCTTAAGTGGGTCCAAATAAATTCATGACTTTAATATGTATGTTTGTGTAATATTTAAGTTTATTAATGAATAAAATTAACTAGTATTTCTGCAAAAGTTGTAAGAAAAAACAATCTCCCTTTCATATCATTCCTTTATCAATTATAATATACTAAAATAGACTTTCAGGTGTTATTATGACATATCATTCAATAATTCAATAATATGTTATTTCATTTAAATATTGTTACTAAAAAAACATTTTATGTGGCATATCTAAAAGACACTCTTTCATCCTTCTTCTTCCATCCTTTTATTATTCCACATCTAATTTGCTTTAACACACATTCTTTTTTAATTACTACTATTTAGCATCTAATATCGTGTATAACTATTCATGTGTCATGAGTTACAAATTAAAGTACAATCAATATTAGTTAATTAATATTCATTACTCCTACATCATTATTAGTAACAATTTTTCGATAATTTTAACTACAATTAAGATATTGAACCTCATCTCAAGAAATATATAAATCACAACAATTTGTGAAAATGATTCTGTATCATATATTGTTTATGTTTATTTAAAAATTGAAAGACAATGACACATACACTTTGATCTCAATGCAATTTTTATTTGTATGTTCATTTTAAGCGTTTTAATATAAGCAAAAGGTTTGAATTTTTTTAATATTTTTTTACTTTACATCTTTGAGTTTTAATTCTATTTATAATTGCAATATATGTTGACATGTTTATGGTTAATTGTTGTGTATATAGATATTTGTGTAAATACATCAATATTTTGGATAAAATTGTGCTTATATTTTATTATGGAGTATGCTATGTGTCATTTAATATATTTTTCATTTATTTGCCGAAATGCAAATACATTTTGTATAATATATTATTTCTGTTTATTTAGAAATTGAAAGACAACGACACATATACTTTGGTCTCTATGCAACGTTTCTTTATATGTTCATTTTACGTGCTTTTAGATAAGCAAAACATGGGAGAAATTTTATATATATTTTTAGTTTACTTCTTTGAGTTTTAATTTTATTTATAACTATAATATATTTTGACATGTTTATGGTCAACTGTTGTGTGTATAGATATTTGTGTAAATACATCAATGTTTTTGACTAAATTGTGCTTATATTTCATTATGGAGTATGTTATGCGTCATCCAATATATTTTTCTTATATAAACTAGGTTTTAACGCCAATACACATCTTAAATTTCAGTGATATAATATTATGACAATTATCTATTTGTCTCACCGCATCTTTAGACACATAAAGTCAAATAGTGTAGCACATATTTTTCTAATTGTAGCACATAACTCTCTAAGTTTTATTGGATGAAGAATAATAAATACTTAATGTCTATATATCTCATATTTTTTATTTCTACAATTGTTTAATTTCCTCCAACTTAATATTGCATAGTATCTTTAATAAAAAATATAGTTCATTTTTAATGAGATCTATAAAATATTTTATAGTTAGCTTTTAAAGTATTTATATTCCATTTGTTATATACGATTTTATTAAAACAGTCCCACAAACTAGAATGTTGTCATCTCACTATTAATTTTGCTATATAATTAGTGTCTTATTAAAAAAAAAATTGAAACTCTAATATTCACTTTGTCGTTATATTTTGTTCAATAACTTTTATTATTGCATTGTACTAGTGTGCCTCCTCTAATTTTGAATTTGTAACGGTTTAAATTGTCGATAATTTTTTTTCTTCTTATAACCATTTTCACTCACCTCATGACAACTAACTTTCGGATTTAGACCCATCACTGCCACGAGAAAACCTTCCGTATGAATTTTCACAATTTCACTTTATTAATTCAAAATGATATCTCTTTGCAGCCCAATTATTTTGAAAAAAGTAGATATAGCTGAAAAATTCATTTTTTGCACAAATAGTTTTTGAATAAGTAGTATTTTGTAACTTATTATACCTATTTGCTCATTTTTCTCAAAACATTGATTGTTGTTAGTTAGAGTATTGTTTTTGCATACATATTTGATCTCTTCTAAAATATGAAAGTATAGTGACTATTCGCAGAACAACAAAATTGTTCATATTCAACTTCATAGTAGTGTTATTATTGTGTCTTCAAAAGATTTAGAACTATGTGTCGTTTATAAATAAAAGAATAATGTTTAATATTTAGATTAAGAAATTATTTGTTGTTTTTTTTTCCAGAGATATATTATATTGTTATTTTTTTTTAAATACTACATATTTAAAGTTTCAACATTTGTTTTACTTCTTCTCAACCGTATATACATGAGTTGTTTAATATTTGATAGAGTGATGAATGTTTATTATCAATTAATATTTCTTTAAAATAATATAGTAATTAGAAAGTTATAAATTTTAACAGATTATTATTAACATGTTAATTTTAATAGATTATTTGGTTCATCATATAGACTATAAATGATTAATGGTTAATATACTATTGACTTTATATTTATTACTACATTTTAATGCGTATATATTTTTTATATAATACTTTTTTTGTTCTATTTTCTCATAATCTTTAATGAATAAAATGTAATATAAGACATTAAATTATAAATTGATTGATCAAATATATAAATATTTTTTTTATCAATTTTAAATCTTATTCATTCATTAAAATATAACTAAAATTTTAAAATAATAATTCAATGAATAAAATTTAATATATGAATTAGTTGCAATTACGTTCTCTAAAACATTCTACGTATTCTCAAATGTGTTTACAAACTCATATATAATAATTACTCATAAATTATTGTAAATTAATAATTTTTTAATTTATTTATATAATTTTTTTTATTTCAACTTTAATTATGGACGTTAAATTTGTTTTAAAATTATTTTGGTTAGTAACCTGTTAAAAAAAGCTGAGCTGATAAACGGAGAAAATACGGAGAAAAAAAGAAGAAGTGATGTTACAATGACGAAAATCAAATGAAACGATATATTTTTTATTCCGGTAAGTTCACGTTTTTTTTTCATCCCTATAATTTTGAGTTTTTTTTCTTGTTTTTATTCGTTGTTTGTTTGTCTTTTCAACTTTTTTTTAATCGTCACTAACGATAAAGACAATTTTAAAAACAAATTTAAATTTACATAGTTAAAGTATATTTAAGCTTAATGATTTTCTCTAAAATATTTCTCTTTATTTTATCATTCGGACAATTTTAACACATAATATGTCATTAGAGTAAACATATGGAGAGTGAGAAATGGTTAATAACCAAAGCATGAAATATGTGAAATATATAAATGAGTTGCATACGGTCAACATTTTCTACTAATCTTAGTTTAATTCTTAGTCGTACAATACTAAAGGTTATATGACGATAATTTAAGTTATATTGTAGATTTTA
Source organism: Cicer arietinum (assembly GCF_000331145.2). Taxonomy (NCBI): domain Eukaryota; kingdom Viridiplantae; phylum Streptophyta; class Magnoliopsida; order Fabales; family Fabaceae; genus Cicer; species Cicer arietinum. The sequence goes on from NC_021163.2 coordinate 2,870,271, forward strand.
TTTTAGAACTTAAAACACAAACCTTCCAATCTCTATATAATAATCGATATTTCAATCACCACTTGCTAAATAAATGATATTATTGATATTGATGTAATTAGTTACAAAATGGAAGGAGTATAAATGTTGGATGAATGAGTGACCATATAATAGAGCTACCAACAAATATAACTTGTCTAAAGTAAAATTAGAGTGACAAATAAACATATATTGATTTAATAAAAATAGAACTATGTGTCAAAAATAATAATGAGATGACAATAAAATGACATGTAGACTATTTTAATATATTATAAATAGATAGACTCTTAATTAATTATATGTAGTAACATGTTCTTTCCAAGTGCAAAAATTCTTGTAAATTATGGGAGAAAAATATGAGAACATTCAATTTGAGGAATTGGATGATACGTTGTAGTATAAATTCTAATATATTTATGTTATGAATTTTTCTCTTCATATCTTATAGAATGTTAATAAAGATTTAAAAAAATTAGAGCAACTAATCATAAATAACGTATCTGACCAAATTAAATTTTAGAAAAATGTAATAGAAAAAAATGGAACAAAAATTAAATGCAAGAATCCAAATATAATAATATAATTAAGTTTTTATGTTAAAAGACATGTTGAATAATCATTTAACACATCACACAAAAGATTTTTATGCCCTTATAATGTTATAAATTAATGTAAGAGATGAGATTAAAACTTTTAAAATGTAAAAGACTAAAATGAATTATAAAATAAGGATGAAGATCAAAATAATTAATTTTTTTATTTGATTTTCTTTTATATGTTTCTCGTTTATGAAGTTTATTGTAGAAGAAAAAAGTAGTGAACATAGTGTATTTATGAATTTTTCTTTTTGTTTTCTGCATTGGAGTGTCACTATCTTCCTTATGTTTTGTCTCAATATATCTGGTTGAAAAGCAAAAGTTCCGTGATACTCAAATTTACAAACACAAGTTTGTTCTCTGGCGTATTGAAGACAAAAAGAACGTTTTGAGTAAAAGTAGTTTCAATTTCAATAAAATGGCAATGAAATCCCTGATAAAGCTAATCTCACATAGCAAACATGTGAGGGTATTATTGTAAAAACTGCATTCCATATGTTTCACGCTTAGAAACAGCTGATGCCTGATGCACACAGCAAGGTACCTTGTTTTTTATTTCACTTTTACTTTTAAAAATACAAATAGTACTATTGTCGTTTATAGATAAAAGAATAATGTTTAATGTTTAGATTAAAAAATTATTTATTGTTTTTTTTCTTCTAGAAATGTATTATATTGTTTTTATTTATTTTAAATAGTACATATTTAAAGTTTCAACATTTGTTTTACTTCTACACAACCATACATACATGAGTTGTTTGTGAAAATTCTCAAGTCAAGTTGTATAGAAGTCTCATATTCAAGACATTGAAATTTAGATTTGTCATTCTTTGACAAGATTATAATGAAATGAATATCAAATGACACAATCATATATATATATATATAACTAGAGTTAAATTAAAATGTTAGTTACAACTAATTTTACTCCGATTAAAATAATACTCATTATTATTTGAAAAAATTATTATTTTTGTTTTTATAAATCCTAACCACATATTTGAGAGAATGATTTATTTATTGCTTGAACATTTGATAGAGTGATGAATGTTTATTATCAATTAATATTTCTTTAAAATAATATAGCAATTAGAAAGTTATAAATTTTAACAGATTATTATTAACATGTTAATTTTAATAGATTACTTGGTTCATCGTATAGACTATAAATGATTAATGGTTAATATACTATTGACTTTATATTTATTACTACATTTTAATGCGTATGTATTTTTTACATAATACTTTTTTGTTTTATTTTCTCATAATCTTTAATGAATGAAATGTAATATAAGACATTAAATTATAAATTGGTTGATCAAATATATAAATATTTTTTTTTATCAATTTTAAATCTTATTCATTCATTAAAATATAACTAAAATTTTAAAATAATAATTCAATGAATAAAATTTAATATATGAATTAGTTGCAATTACGTTCTCCAAAATATTCTACATATTCTCAAATGTGTGTTTACAAACTCATATATAATAATTACTCAAATAAACTTACTTGAAAAAAAATACTCCACAAACAAAATTATTAAATTAAATTATTTTAAAAAAATTCAAATCTTATTCACAATAATTCTAATATATTAAGTCTATATATTCTAGTTTGTTATTGTTGTAGCATTCACTTTTCTATTCAAAGTGTTATTGTATTAGTAGTGTAATTTAGTGCCGCCAACATTACTCCATCACCATCTCCTAACAAAATAATAATCAGTTATATAGAATTTAAGGTGTTAACAAGACTATCATAAAGATTTATCCCACTCATATGTTAAGTACAAATATCTCAAAACACAACGGACTCTTCTTGATATAAAATTAAGGTAAAAGAAAAACAACAAATATACTTTCAAGGATTAGGAATATATCACTGCGGGAAGACAATAGTTCTTCACTCTTTTGTAAAATGAGTCACATATAAATACGAAAGTGGTTAATTAAAGAGAGCAAAAATGAGAAATGGGGGTGGACCAAGTCAATAACAAGATAGGAATAAAATGACATGATAAGTCAAGTCTTATCATAAAAAAAAATGATTTAGTTTAAAAATATGTTTGGTTATTGTAAATTAATAAATTTTTTTTTATTTATCTAATTTTTTTTTTTTTTTTAATTTCAACTTTAATTATGGAAGTTTAATTTGTTTTAAAATTGTTTTGGTTAGTAACCTGTTAAGAATGAAATATGTGAAATATATAAATGAATTGCATACGGTCAATATTTTCTATTAATCTTTGTTTAATTCTTAGCCGTACAATACTAAAGGTTATATAACCATAAATTAAGTTATATTGTAGATCTTGTTTTAGAACTTAAAACACAAACCTTCCAATCTCCATATAACAATCGATGTTTCGATCACCACTTGCTAAATAAATGATATTATTGATACTGATGTAACTAGTTACAAAATGGAAGGAGTATAAATGCTAGATGAATGAGTGACCATACAGTAGAGCTACAAACAAATATAACTTGTCTAAAGTAAAATTAGAGTGAGACATAAATATATATTGATTTAACAAAAATAGAACTATGTGTCAAAAATAATAATGAGATGATAATAAAATGACATGTAGACTACTTTTATATATTACAAATAGATAGACTCTTAATTAATTTTCTCTAGTAACATTTTCTTTCCAAGTGCAAAAATTCTTGTAAATTATGGGAGAAAAATATGAGAATACTTAATTTGAGGAATTGGATGATACATTGTAGTATAAATTCGAATAGATTTGTGTTATGATTTTTTCTCTTCATATCTTAAAGAATGTTATATAAAGATTTAAAAAACTAGAGCAATTAATCATAATTAACGTATCTGACCAAATTAAATTTTTAAAAAATGTAATAGAAAAAATGGAACAAAAATTAAATGCAAGAATCCAAATATAATAATATAATTAAGCTTTTAGGTTAAAAGATGTAAGTATAGAAATACGCCTAAGAGGGGGGGGGGGGGGGGGGGGGGGGGTGAATTAGGTGTTAGTAAATTTTCTTGTTTTTAGTGATATGGTAGTTGAATTTTCTGAGTTAATATAATGTCTACTAATAGTAAGGTGCAGTAAATAGATGAACACAATAGATTTATCATGGTTCCCCTTATAACCAAGGTTACGTTCAGTCCTCTTGCACACCACAAGAGATTGATCCACTAATTGTCAGAAAATGTACAACTCCCACCCTGTGATTCTTGCTACAAACTTCTAACACCACTATCTTAGATTAAGCTATTTTTAAGAAAGTATTCCTTTCTTTTACAAGTGATACAATATGATTTGAATAAGAATAAGGAGAGGTATATTGATAAACAATCCAATAACAATTCAAGTACTTGAGAACCTTTCTGAATGGTATAAAAATGAAATGCAAGTACTTTGTAAAAAATCAGAATTTTGTTCAAAATTGTTCAGGGTATTGATTCAAGGATTGTGTATTCTTTGATCTGAAGTTATGGAGTATTTATACTCCATAAACATCTCTTCAGATTCGTGGCCATTGACCTAAGAGGTTTGATGAAAGAATACAATGATTTGGAGCCATTCCAGATCTGAAAAATTGTATTGCTTCCAGTTGTATTCGAATACAGGATGTGTGTATTCGAATACACCTCTTTGTAATGTCAAAAATATTCAAAAGTTACACCTTGTATTCAAATACACATGTGTGTAGTCGAATACAGATTAATGAAAATTTGCCACCGACTTACTTTGTATTCGACTACAGATGGTTGTAGTCGAATACATATATAAGGATTTTGGTCACTGACTTGCAGTGTATTCGACTACACATAGTCGTAGTCGAATACATCTTTGAGACTTTTGGTTCTAACTTGCTTTGTATTCGAATACAAGATGCTCTATTCGAATACACTTATGTATTTTGTCAAAAATATGATTTTTAAGACTTTGTTAATGTTGTTTTGACTTTTGAAAATACTTTAAATGCATATGTAAATATGAATTGTTCTCATGTAATTGAAATATTGGTTTGTATCATATACCTTTACATTTTAACATTTAATGTTTGGATTTGAAGCTTATTAATGAAGATATTTGATCTTCTTTTTGATCTTGTTGCATTGACCATAATTGTTGATCTTTGTCTTCATCAAAAACATGTAGGTTTACAAAAGACATGTTGAATAGTCATTTAACGCATCACACAAAAGATCTTTATGCCCTTATAATGTTATAAATTAATGTAAGAGATGAGATTAAAACTTTTAAAATGTAAAAGACTAAAATGAATTATAAAATAAGGATGAAGATCAAAACAATTAATTTTTTATTTGATTTTCTTTTATATGTTTCTCGTTTATGACGTTTATTGTAGAAGAAAAAAGTAGTGAACATAGTGTATTTATGAATTTTTCTTTTTGTTTTCTGCATTGGAGTGTCACTATCTTCCTTATGTTTTGTCTCAATATATCTGGTTGAAAAGCAAAAGTTCCGTGATACTCAAATTCACAAACACAAAAGTTTGTTCTCTGGCGTATTGAAGACAAAAAAGAACAATAATTTCAATTTCAATAAAATGGCAATGAAATACCTGATAAAGCTAATCTCACATAGCAAACATGTGAGGGTATTATTGTAAAAACCGCATTCCATATGTTTCACGCTTAGAAACAGGTGATGCCTGATGCACACAGCAAGCTACCTTGTTTTTTATTTTACTTTTACTTTTAAAAATACAAGTAGTACTTGTCTATGCTGATTATTATAATTCCAAGTATAAATAGGGGAAGTACGCATCTAGAAAGCTCAAACCAATAATTAATTTGATTGAGATACAAATCACATCATCATCATCATCATGTCTAATAATGCATTCTCCTCTGCTCTATCAAATGAGCAGAAATCTGAACTCCCTAATCCCTTTGAACTTCAAGATTATGAGATCGTTCACAAAGTTTATCTCACTCACTTCAATGATGATGAAAGTTACGATAAGACAATCCTTATCGAGCTTGTCTCCAACATCATCTCTGCCTCATCTCAAATTTCTGCAACTAATTCTAATTCTGTTCTTAACGTAATTAATTAATTATTACCACACCTAGTTTCCTTCTTCACTTAATATATAATTTTTACTTCACTTATTTTATGTCATTATTAATTACAAAGCTTTATGTTATTTATATATAATAAATAGCAAACAATGTCAAACACGTACATTTTAATTTATATACTATGCAACTGAACTGACAATTTAATTGTTTTCAGACACAGGTTTTTTCCAAACCAGACTTCCCTGACCTGAAGAGGATCTCATGCCAGGTTAATTATCATTTACGTTATGGTATTTTAGATATTTTCGTGGAATTCAAATTGTCAAAACTATGAAATACCGACAGCTATAATTATTTATATAAATGAAAATGAGATAATGATATGTGTTAATGGTTACATAAAATATATGGAGAATTTAAATATAGTGTGAACGGTAACAGATGATAACGACACGTGGCACTCCAGAATGTGTACACCTGACAACAATGTGGATTCTTCAACGTTTGAAAGGGTTCTCATGGGATGCAAAAGCACTTATAACACTAGCTGCTTTCTGTTTGGAGTATGGTGAATATTGGCACCTTTATAGGCTTCAATCATCAGAAACAACAATTGGAAACTCATTGAAGCAATTGAACCAAGTTGTATCCAGAACAGTCTCATATGATATAACTGATTTAGCCACATTCTTATTGGAAGTGCTTCGGGACATTATAAAGTGGTCAGCATTGTCTGCTTTGGATTATAATTTAGACGAAGTTCCTTCTCTGTCAGAAGCTCTGCATGAAATTCCTCTTGTTGTCTATTGGACGCTTGCTACCATTGTTGCTTCTACTGGCAACCTCGTCGGTATATCGTAAGTTTTACAATTTAGAGAGGGAAAATATTATTATTTTTTTCTCTCCTATATTCTCAATGTGTGTTTTCTTTCAGGGAGCATACATTATCTGTTTATAAAAAGAAGCTTACTGAAGTTTCTAAGAGCTTGAAGGATCATTTGGAAAATTCTCAAGTGGAAATTGGTACATACATAAATAACTACATATGTACTTTGGTGCTTCCTGTTACTTCAATGATTTGAATGCTAATGGAGGGATTTTGCAGATGGGATGAATGCTAGTGGAGGGATTTTGGCAAAGTATGACAAGATTAAAGATGTTGTAGGTTTCTTGAGGCTTGTGACCGAAGAAGGCAAGGGATCTGATCAAATACCATCAATATTTATAGACAAGAGCAAAGTTAAATCGGTTAGTGCTAAAACTATTATTGTCTTACATATATTGGATATTTTTTATTCACGTGACCAACATGTTTATTATTGTCAATCAGGGTATTGAAGTCTTCAAGAATAACTATGTGTTGCTATTCATTTCTAGCCTAGACAGCATTGGAGATGAGATTTCGCTATTAAATTCAATCTACAAAAGATTACAAGACAACCAAGAACCAAAGATAAACGATTTCAAGAAAGAGGATTTCAAGAAAGAGGATTTCAAGATTTTGTGGATCCCTATTGTGGATATTTGGGATGAAAAGTCCAAGGAACAGTTTAGGAAGTATAAGGAAAGCATAAAATGGCATGTGTTGGAATATTTCTCAGAGCTACCAGGGAAGATAATAATAAAGGAGAGATTGAATTATTCGGGTGACCCTATTGTATCAGTGATTGATCCTCAAGGTCAGGTGATGAATGAGAATGCAATGCACATTATTTTTGAATGGGGATTTGATGCTTTTCCTTTTAGGAAAACGGATGGTGCTGATATCCGTAAGAGATGGAAGTGGTTTTGGAATTTAATGAGGAAAGTAGATTACGACATAGAGGTAATTAATTGATTACTAAATAAATAGTTAAATAAACGCATTCATATTCATATTCATATGATTATTTTACCTTGTGAATCAGGAGAAGAATAACAAGGACCGTTACATATTCATCTACGGAGGCGACGACACAAAATGGATTCAGAATTTCACAAAAGCAATAGGAAGCATTAAAAAAAAACAAAACATAGGAGACATTGATTTCACCATTGAGTACTACCAAATAGGAAAAGAAGACCCAGCAAAAATCCCATACTTCTGGATGGGTATAGATGGAAGAAAACAGAACAAAGCATGCCAAGGCAAAATAGACTGCGAAATACAAAACGCAGTTAAAATGTTACTTTGTCTCAGACGAGATCCATCAGGATGGGTTCTTCTAAGTAAAGGGCAACATGTTACACTTACGGGTCATGGTGAACCTATGTATCAAACTGTTGCTGATTTTGACAAGTGGAAAAATAATGTGGCTGACAAAGAAAGCTTTGATGTAGCTTTCAAAGAATATTATCATATTAAGCTTAAAGAGATATCTTCACGTGTTTCCTGTGCTTATAATTCTTCAAATGTTTTGGCTACTATAAGTTGTCCTAATCCAAGTTGTGGACGTGTCATGGAAGTTTCCTCTGTTAATTACATGTGTTGCCATCGTGATGATCCAAAAAGTTGCTGCAATTGATTTGCTTTCATTAAGGATGAAGGAGGATTTATGTTCTTAACTTTCATTAATATGTATGTGTGTGTTGTTGGTCAAGACGAATTTTCGTTGTGTGCTATAGCCACTTTTGTTCCCCTTTCTTGAATGGGTTGAACCTCAATAATGGCTTTATATAATTCGTCTCTATGTTAGTTACTCAATCTTGTTTTCATTGAATAAAATTCATTATGCTTACTTTAATCTGCATTTCTTCCTCCTTAATTATTTTACCAACAATGGGATGAGTTTGCTGGAAAGGTCTTTGAACATAGATACTCTTCTATGATGTTCTAAGGATAATCAAACACTGGAAAATTAAGTACTACAATCACAACATAAATATTACAAAGGAAATAAAAACATATAGTGTCATTTTTATTTTATTTTAGTTGAGCTAACATGTGTGTTATGGACACTTATCAAGAAAAAACAATAATGGAAAATTTTAACAGAGAATAACACTATCCAAATCTTTTTATAACACACAAATCTCTCTCAAATGATGATCTCTAATATATTTATATTATCCAAAAAAATACTTGAAAAGTTTAAGATAAAAGAAGTAAATTATATATAAATTTAAAGTATTTTTGAAGGATTTATCTTGTAATAGCGATTTATTTAATAAGTTAGTATGAATTAGGTTACAATGTTGTTAAGATTAAGATAATTTTGTAATTCTTTTAATTTAAAAGTTATTAATTACAAAATATAAATTTTGACAAATAGTAAAAATACACTAAATATATATTTATATAAATTTATTTTAATGTAATGGTATTTATGTCATTTTATAAATAGCTTTCTTTCTTTTCGTATTTTCCTTCTATTATTCTTATACCAATATATTAAATATTTATCTAATTCTTTACTCTTTATCTTATTGTCATATATACTTTATTTTCTCTACAAATCAAGCACATAACTATAGTAATGACAAAAGTTGCAATGTTATGTCTTTTAATAAGTTAGTGTGGGAGATGTATTTTATTACTCAAATTAATAGAAATTGAGAAGTATTAACATTTTAATGATATGTTTGTGATGATATAGCTTTATAGTTTATATAGTTGTTACACTTGTTTCAAATTGTCTTTTGTATGAACTTTAAAAAAATTAAAAGTATGATAAAATTAAGATTAAGGATAAGATTATAAATAAACATTATAATAATATATAATTTTGAGCTAATTTTTTTTAATAATAATTAACAATATTATGCACAACCACTAAGCAAGCAACTTTGATAAAATAAGAACATTAACAATATTTATCTAATCATCACATTTAAGAAAATTTGCAATATATATTTCAGAATATCTCTCAAAAGAACACTTACCAATTTGCACACTGTTCATTGGTTTTGATAGGAGTTCCATTTCAACTACGAAAAAATAGCATTTATAAAAAAATTATGATGTTTTTGTATAAAAAAATTAAATAATACTTTTTATTGATATTTAAAATGAAATGAGTATGAAATAAAATATACACACTAAGTGCAATAAAAATACAAAAAAAACTGATATTTCAATGTTGGCAGTGGAGGATCTATAATTTCTTTTGATGAGAACATTAAAATAGTATATCTATTTTTACTAAAGAAGAATATTATTAAATCTTATAGATACATAATTATAATAACTAAATAAATTTAAAATACATAATATTTTTTACAAATTACAATTATTTTCTGCGAGAGTTTTTATTCTTAAAATGTTTAAGAATATTTTTTATTATCAACACTATTAAAAATGAAAAAAATAAAATTTATGACTGTGACACAAAATATTATCCGATTCAAAAGTTAAAATACTATGAATTTGATTTAGATTGCTTACGTGAAAAAAAATATGATCTAATTGAATATCATTTCCATGGTTTCATAACTACAATATTTATATTATGTCAAATAATATATTATAAACTAAATAATGCCAACATATCTAATGATTAATATACTAAAAATTAATATTACGAATTAAATAAATCAATTATATATGTAACATATATTAAATAGTGGAAAAATATTATATTAAACTAGTTCTAAGTATCATTAAAAAAATCAACAAATAAAAATAATACAACATTTCATACTAATAATAATAAAATTAATATATATGGTTTGGTTTCATAATAATAATTTGAAATCTAATTTCACCCAAGTGATTTTCACAAACATATCCAAATAATCCAATAAAATTTGATTTTGTGTCGATTTGATTTTTTTGAATGAATTTATAATTTTTATTTATATCAATTTAAATGTACACACCCCTATTTCTTATGTAGAGCTATAATGGGTGGAGCTTTAGACAGGCCTGTGAAATATTTATTATTTATTTATTTTAATTCTCAATTTTTGTTTTTAACTATTTAAGATTGATAATTAATTTTTAATTTTGTTAGAAAAATGAGTTGAATATGTAACCTTTTACAGTTCTCCAAACCACCTTATAAGACTACTACTAGTAATAATGATACTTTGCTTTTTGCTTTTCCTTGTACGAAGGAAACAGAGTTCTTGGCTAAGGATGTCCATTGGTAACATGCACAAAAGAAAGATGCCAAATAAGCTCTCATAGAGAGTTTTAACTCTTGAAATGAATCCACTCAATTTGACTCAAATTAATTAGAATTCAATGTTTGTTTTGAATGCAAAGAATATATTTTTTAATAAAAGATAAAAGTGAGACGATGATGTTTCATTACAAAATAAAAAAAAAAAAACTATAAAATTATTGAACATTTATAAAATGATTTATATTTATCTTTTTTTAAATGACATTAGTAAAAATCAATTCAGTAATTTGTCAAATGCATAAATAAATAGATATTTTTCATGATTAAGTTGTATATAAATCTTATGTTATCACTTGATTTATTAATAAAAAAATAATATTATAGGTTGATTGTCTATGTATTTGTGTGTCAAAGGTGTAATAAGATGTTAATATGATTTTTGTCATGATTCTCGTGAAAGCATCTTTATTGATAACATTAAGGATATATCATTGTTCTTTTCTTGGAAACATAACATTTTTCTTTAGCTATTATATTTTATTTTTCCTATTTGAACAGTGGAAAAAAATCATATTTTTCAAAAGTTTGGTGAAATCCCAAGGAAATAGACAATGATATCCTAAACATAGTGACCCCTACAAGGGATATGTTGTGAAAATCATATCAATGTGGCACATTTCACGTTTGAAGAAGGCCCCATCATAAGCTACTTAGTATATTTTCACTTTTTAATTAAACTCAAGTTTAATATACTAAAGTAATTATGCCAAGTGTAAACTCTTATGACTATGGAGACTATAAATATGTAGGAGTACCAATCTCACAAAACAACACAAGGCATCCAATTTGCTTATCCCCAACAAATTAAAGAATTGAAATATAGCCTAAAGTTGAATTTATCACAATGTCACTGTCCAATGGAGCTAAACTGCCAAACCCATTTGATCTTAACGACTCTCAGATTTTGGATAAAGTTTATCTGACCCACCTCCATGATGATGATAAGTGTGATAAAGATGTCCTTTTCAACATTGTGTCCAATGTTATCCATAGGGTAAATTCACCTACCCTCGTTTATTTTTTTACTTTATACATTATTGATAATTAATAATTTTTTTATACATATAAATTTATCAGAAAATAGGACATTTATCATTGATATAAAATAATTTTACAATTACGTTTAAAATATATATTTTACAGTTATTTTTAAATTATAATTACAAATAAATTTATATAAATATATTATAATTTTTCATTAAATATCATTGTAAAATTATTTTACACCAATCTATGATCATTAAACTTTAATCTTATTTATAATATCATTTTCCCAATGTACTGGTATATAAATATTATATAGAAAATAATTTATGTTTATCAAATAAAATATGAGAATGCTAAAGTTTTTATTGGTTTACTGAGTGAATCACAGTCACAGATAAGGGTAGCAGAAAACAGAGGTGCTGTAACCAGTTTCCAACCAGAATTTCGCACATTGAAGCTGATTTCTTGTCAGGTTATTTGATTTCATAATCATTATTATTCTACTTTATTCTGCTTCATAAAGGGAAGACTTTTATATCAAATAAAAAAAAGGAGACTTTGTTTCATATAATATTTAGTAACATATAAGTGTGTATATAACTATTTCAAATTGAAAACATTAAGTGTGTGTTGATATTTACAGATGATAACAACGCCTCGTGGAGAACGTTATGTGCATCAAACAACAATGTGGATTCTTCAACATCTGAAAACCTATTCATGGGATGCAAAAGCACTCATAACTCTGGCTGCATTCACTTTGGAATATGGGAATCTTTTGTACCTCACTGATATTTCAACATCAGATCAATTTGTTAACTCTTTGAAACAACTTAATCAAATTCAAAGCAGAAAGGTTCCTGCTACAGATTTGGTTGTGTTGATAACGGAAGTGCTTATGCACATTAATGAATGGGCCACGTGGTGTGGTGTTGGTTATGACACTCTTCAAGTTCCTTCTTTGTCTGATGCATTGCAAGATATTCCTGTTGCTGTTTATTGGATCATTGCTTCCATTGTTGCTGCTACTGCCAACATTGTTGCTGTTTCGTAAGTTTTATATCTTCTTTTTCATTATTATTATAGTCTTTTTAAGTCAACACAAATCTATATCATAAATCAAATATATCAATTTTTATTGACCAAATTTTAACTCAACTGTGAAAATATTATATAAATGTGATTCTTATTTCAGGGACTATACATTATCAAGTTTTAAAGACAGACTTTCTTTGGTTGATTCTAAATTGAAGGAAAATTTGATACTGAGCAAAAGGCAAATAGGTAATACACCTTAATTAGTGCTTAATTACTTTTTTTTTTTTTTTTTTTTTTTTTTT
>NC_021163.2:2883395-2905503 GCF_000331145.2 Cicer arietinum
GGTGAGACACGTTTTTTGATGCTTAATTATTTTTTTTTTTTTTTTTTTTTTTTATGTTAGGAAGAAAAGTTATTTTCAATCTTTTGGATGAATAAAGTAAGTGAATGAAACTGATGAAATGATGCTGTCTCCATTTGTTGCAGATTCTGTTGAAGAATACTTGAAGCGCAAGAAAGCAATTTCCAATCCTAAAAATATTGTTGATTTCTTAAAGCTTCTAATCCAACGCAATGGAGATAATCTCCTAATATATGACGGCAACAACAAAACAAAAACAGTTAGTACTAAAGTTTAAACCATTGTGTATTGTTATCTTAAAAGCATGATTAATGATTATGTGTACTTTTGTTTAATGTATGAAACACAGGATATTGAAGTGTTCAAAGAGAAATATGTGTTGTTATTCATTTCAAGCCTTAACAAAGTTGAAGATGAGATTTTGCTATTGAATTCTATCTATGAAAGATTGCATGACAATCCACAAGAAGTGATAAAAGGTTACAAGAAAGAGGATTTCAAGATTTTGTGGATTCCCATCTGCGACGACGAAGGCGAGAAGATCGAATTCAATTCTTTAAAGAATAAGATTAGATTTTATGCAGTGGAGTACTTGTCTAAGTTATCAGACATTCGATTCATAAGAGAGATTTTGAATTATAGAGATAAGCCTATTGTCCTTGTGCTCAACCCTTTAGGTGAAATTATGAATGAAGATGCAATGAACTTGATTTTTCAATGGGGAATAGATGCATTCCCTTTTAGGAACATAGATGGTTATGATCTTACTCAAAAATGGAAATGGTTTTGGGATGTTACAAAGAGAGTAAATCTTGGAATACAGGTAAATAAATATAACATTATATCATAATGCACATAAACCTAATATTTTTATGTTTTAAAAATCAATATGAATTGTACGATTTAACTACTTAAATCGTAAATTGACACTGTCTATGGTTCGATCATTTGAGGAGTTTGATCGTAACTTTGTCTAAATTTAAATAGTTTAGAACAATTGAACCACAACTCAAAGATATTGTTGGTTTAATGTTCGATTTAGCTTTTAAAACATTGATTTTAGAACTTATAGCAAGTTAACTTGAGATTTGGTGTATCACATGCAGTACTAATGACTAATGAGCCTAGTAAGGAGATAATATAGGTAGTGGAATATATATCTAAAATAGACTTTAATATCATATTTGATGTTGCATCTAATTCAACTCCACAAAATTGATGTATGTGATGATAAAGATTAAGCCTCAATTTAATTTATATGTTTGATATCAATGTTAATTCTAATATAAGACTATTTTTTAGCGACTCAATTGTCTAATCTTATTAATTTTACTTTTTACCATTTAATAAGAGAGATTGATACAAATTTTTTTGTTGATAAATATGTTTTCAATGTGAGTTATTAGGTGAAAGGGGATAGGTACATCTTCATCTATGGAGGTGGTGACAAAAAATGGACTCAAGACTTCACATTAGCATTGGAGAAAACAAAAAGACATGAAACTATCTTAAGAGCAGATGCTATAATTGAACACTATCAATTGGGAAAAGATGACCCAAAAATAGTTCCTCGTTTTTGGATTGAAATAGAAAGCAAGAGACTCAAAAAACACCAAGATGCTCTAGATTGTGAAATTCAAGATATTGTGAAAAGTTTGCTTTGTCTTAAACAAGATCTACAAGGTTGGGCTATTCTCACAAAAGGATACAATGTTAAGATTTTGGGTCACGGTGAGCCTATGTATCAAACTTTGGCTGATTTTGATGTATGGAAAGACAAAGTGTTACAAAAAGAAGGATTTGATATTGCATTTCAAGAATACTATGATACTAAGGTTAAAGAGACACGTGTTCGTCCACCATGTGAAATTATTAATGTTGATAACAATATTAATGGAAATGTTATTGCTACTATATCATGCCCAAATCCCACGTGTGGACGTGTGATGGAGGTGTCATCTGTTAATTACAAGTGTTGCCACAATGATGATGCTCCACATAATGGCAAGATATGAATTTGAGTAAGGGAAGAGGTTGCTCCCATAAGTTTGCTAGCTTTGGCAAAATTTGATTTGATGTGTTTTGAATTCATGTAATTGTCTACATATATATTTGCATGTTTGTATGTCAATGAAGATGAAAGCCTAGTGTGCGTTATGCAATTAACCTTGATGAAAGGGTAGAAAATAAACATGGCTTCACTTCATTTGTTAGTTAATTATAAAACTCAATAAATGATTTGCATGCACATAAAATCTGCATGCAATTCTCTTTTGTTCAACTCTTTCTTAGTTTATTTATTTATTTTTATTTCTAAGCTTTTGCAACATTAATTTTGTTGGCTATTTGCCTATTTATTTTGGGTATGTAAACTATTTGCCTATTATTTTCATAAAGCAATAAGTAATATCAAGTTCAATAGATAAATAAATATTATTATATCTATTCTTAAATATAAGACTCTCTTAATAATTTTGCATTTGTCTTTTTTTATAAGATTCTTTTTGAATTTTTAAATGTATTAATTACTTTTTTACTAATATACACCTAACCTAATTTATATTTTCTTGTGTGATCAATAATAAATACTATAATATAAATATTAATTAATTTTCTTTCATCAAATATAAACTTGTTAAAATAATATCAAATTTTAACAAATTTAATACTACTAACTACTTTTTTAATATTCGTGATTTGACAAAATATATCTATATTAAAGAATGGAGGTAGTAGTTTACAAAATTAACAAATAGTTAGGAACTTAATTTTACTTCACTAATCAATCAATTGTGATATTTTTTTTAAATTGAGTATCTTTTATATGTATAGACTAATTTTTTGAGTTAAGTACAATTACAATAAGAGACAAAATTCTCTCTTAAGAGTTTTATAGAATAATATATTTGATCAAATTAAAAGATATTCAAATTATCTTATCCAATAAAATTTATTAAAGAATTAAGATCAAATTACAATTGGATATCTAAATGGAGAAAATGTTGACTTTAAGTCATTTATCTATTTATTGTTGGCTTTCTTCGACAAATATTTAAGTTTAATATAAAATTATTTTATATTAATATAAAAAATAAAAATTTATAATCTTGTCATATCATTTCCTCTCCTTTATATAGATATTTTTAAATAGCAGTACTATTATATATCTTAAGACAAAATAACGGTGAATTTTTTAAATATTATGCATTTAATTTTTAAATGAATGGTCAAAATTTCAACTACTTATTTGACAATAAAATAGAGAAAAAACGGTTAAATAGACCAATCATGTAAATTTGTTATTTTTTGTTGAAAATATAATTTGCTACAAAAAGCATTTTTCAATTTAAAATAAAAATGTAAATGTTACGACGTAAAACAGTAATAAAAGAAAAAAAAAAGTATGTATAACTTTTTAATTCATTCGACTATTTGAGTTGATGCATTTTAATTTTTCTACCTTAAAATTTAATTCTTAGTGATCTGTTCGTAAAACAATACATCGTATTGTATATAACATCGTTGTTTTAAAATGGATGAACTCAATAAAAAGTGATTATGATTATAAAAGATTATTCCAAAAATAAAAATAAAATAAAATGAAACAGATTATTTTAAAATTTTGAATTCGAATCTTAATGACATCAATTACATAATATCCCAGTAATTTTGTAGAAAAAAATATATTTGGAAATAGGAGTGAAAAATGAGTATCAAGAGTTCCTCCTATCCATTGTGGCTTTGGCGCTACCAGAAACCATCCTGGATATCTGTTTCTTCCCCGAAGAGTTTAACAACCAGAAGCCACTTCTTCAATTTCAATTTCAATTTCAATTTCAATTTCAATTTCAATTTCAATTTCAGTTTTAATTTCAATTTCAATTTCAATTTCAATTTCAACCCAAACACCACACTCATTCTTTAATTCCCTCTCTTAATTCATGTGAATTTATCACCATCAAAATCAATGTCTCTCGTACCCACTCGCCAACTTCACCCATTCATCGATTCATTTCACACTTCTTCTCCTAGTTTCAATTCTCTTCGCTTCTTCACCTACAACCTCACCACTTACAAAACACCCTCCACCAATTTCACTTTTAAAAAATACCCCATTTTACCCCGCAACACTTTCTCCACTCATACCTGGTTGAAACATTGGAATCAACCCTCTTCCAAACACAATCGTCCAAAACCTCCACGTGCCGTTCTTAATTATCGAAATTCCGGAAATGGGCATTCATCAAAATCCCATTTTTCGAGCTCTGATGATGAAGATAACAATGGTGGTAGTACCATGGATAGGATTGTTGAGAAACTGAAGAAATTTGGGTATGATGATGATGATGATGATGAGAAAAAGGATCATAATACAAAAGAGAGAGTAATTGAAAAAGGGTCAGTGGAGGATATTTTTTATGTGGAAGAAGGAATTTTGCCTAATACAAAAGGTGGGTTTTCATCAGAATCTCCATTTGGGGTTGGCAGATTTGGAAGTGATGGTGGTGAAGTTAGGTTTCCATGGGAGAAGAAGACAGTGGTGGATGATGAAGAGGAAGAAGATAGGAAGGGTTTGAGGAAGAAAAGTAAGACATCTTTGGCTGAATTGACACTTCCTGAATCTGAATTGAAGAGGTTGTTAAAGTTGACTTTTGAGAAGAAGCATAAGACAAGAATTGGGGGTGGTGGTGTTACTCAAGCTGTTGTTGATAAGATTCATGAGAGGTGGAAGACTTCTGAGATTGTTAGGCTTAAGTTTGAAGGTGATGCTGCTCTTAACATGAAGAGGATGCATGAGATACTTGAGGTTTGATTTTTTTACCTTTAGCTTTTTGTGTATTCAATAAGTCTTGTTTTTTTTTGAAAAACTTGTGCAACTATGAAATTCTTGAGACCAGGTAGATCAACCTAAACTGTATGCAATATTATATTATGTTTTGCATGTATGGAAAAAGGTCTTCTACACAATAAGACATATCACAATAGCACAATGGTTGACAGCGTAGGCAGGGAATTGTCGATAAGATAACTGTACACAAGTTTCTATTGCATTTTTTCTTCTTCTGGAATTGCTATGATTGGAAAAACAACTTGATTAAACTACAAAGAAAAGTCAAACCTTTTTATATAAACTATAAGTTTTTAAAATAAGTTATCCTATAGAGCTTATAGCCATGTGCCCTTAAGCGTGTCATAAGATGTTTCTTTAAGCTCTCTCAGATAGACATAGGGCCTGTTTGGATTGGCTTATGTGGGCTTATCTACTAACATAAGCCTTTAAAAAGGTGTTTGGATAAATTTATAAAAAGAGCTTATCACAATTTTATAAGCTGCTTATGCCATATTTTCATAAACTCACTATTAGCTTATCCAATATTCTTAGGCGGAGCTTATGATTTTGTAGCCTCTTTCTAATCCAGCGTGCGCCATTTCTCAAACTTACATTTTTATTTTTTTTATTTACTATTTATATATATGTTTCTGTTGACATCAAAACCCTTAACCCATATAATTTTTTTATAAGCTTAACCCATGTAGTATTGTCTTCTCCCACGGCAAACACTTTCTTGCTTCTAAACTTCTCCAACACAAAACAGTCACACTGTTACCATCTCTTCTTTTACAATCATGTCTCTAACCTTTAATATTTGACTTTGTTTTTTGGTTTTCATCTTCATGTTTTTAGGATGATTCTATATATATTTTTGCTACACTCATCTTGATAGAACATGTGTTGTCTTGACAATCTAATGACATGTGTTTAATTGGATATGCTTTGAAATTTAGTACTAGCATGAGATTGTGAAATTTGATATTATTCATATTGTTTTATATTGTGTTCTAATAGCCTTAAAATGGAGGCAAATCAAGATTTGGGGAAAAGAAATAGTAACACTGGTAAACGACCTAAGGCTGAATGGAATGCAAATAACAATGATATATTTATGAATGCTTGTGTTGAATAAGTACTACATAGGAGTGACATGTGGATGTTAAACTGTTATAGACATTTTATTGATGATTTGATTCTTTTTTTTTTTTTTAACTATATAAAATTATATAAGCATTTTATAATTGCTTTTGGAATGACACATCCAAACACTTCAATTTTTGTAAATACTTCTTAGTGTACACATCCAAACTTAAATGGCTTATTGAGTATAACAGCTTACAACATAAGCTCTCATACCATATGCTCTTACATAAGTTGTTTATCTAAACGGGGCCATAGTCTCACAAGTGATTATACCAGTAGATAAGCTCAAATAAGTCAAACTAAAATAGGCCCAGTCTCTTTCTCTAGTACTAATCCTTTCCTCGGATTGGAGCAAGGCAACCTGATTATGAATGGCTATATTAATATCAAATAGGTTTTTTTTCAAAGCTGTCTCCAAGAGATGATCAGTTGTTTGTAATTTTTTGTTTAGAGCGTGATATTTCGTATATTTTATTTTAAATGTTCTCCAATGTTGTGATGCATAATTTTGTCTTCAAATGTTGTATTACAATAGGATTTCATATATTGTATGTAAATTTCATTTGAGTCTTCAAGTTTTCTTTTATACCTTCCTCTTCGACAATCATTATCCGTTGCTATATTCTTGTTAATTCTTGATAATTCTTGTTAATTCAGAGAAAAACTGGTGGTTTGGTGATTTGGAGATCTGGCAACTCTGTTTCCTTATACAGGGGTGTGAGCTACAAGGATCCGTCAATACAACATAATAAACAGTTATATAGGAAAAGTGAAAACTCTTCTAAGTTTTTATCAAAACCTTCTAATAATTTTGCAGTGAAACCTTCTGAACTTACTTCTAATTCTGAGACAAATACATCATTGGAAAAATTAGAATCTACAAATGATCAGAAAGAAAAAGACAATCTGCCAAAATTAACTTATGAAGATGAAGTAGACAAGTTATTGGATGGTCTAGGTCCTAGATATACAGATTGGCCTGGGTGTGAGCCATTGCCTGTCGACGCAGATATGCTTCCTCCAACCGTTCCTGGTTACCAACCTCCATTCAGAGTTCTTCCTTTTGGAGTGAGACCGACACTTGGTTTAAAGGAGGCAACTTCTCTACGAAGGATTGCTAGGGGACTCCCTCCACATTTTGCATTAGGTTTGTCATTGTTTGCCCTTATGCAGTTATGCATGTGAAGTTAAGAATTTCATTGTGATCATAAATTACTCATGAAATATAGGTAGAAACAGGCAGCTTCAAGGTTTAGCTGCAGCCATGATCAAATTGTGGGAAAAAAGTTCTATTGCAAAAGTTGCACTCAAACGTGGTGTGCAGCTAACTACCAGTGAGAGAATGGCAGAAGAGATCAAGGTGATTAATCATTTTTTTTTCCCGGTTCCCTTGATAAAACTTGTTGATGTTATTGTAGCTTCGTTTTCTTAAGCATATTTTTTATTTCCGGATGCAGAAATTGACAGGTGGTACAATACTGTCGAGAAATAAAGACTTCTTGGTCTTTTTTCGAGGGAAGAGTTTTTTATCATCAGATGTCACTGAAGCCTTGCTAGAGAGGGAAAGAATGGCAAAAGCAATGCAGGATGAGGAGGAGCAAGCAAGATTGAGAGCGTCATCGTTGCTCATACCAGCTATTAATACATCCGAGTTGTCAGTGGCAGAGGCTGGAACTCTCGGTGAAACTTTGGATGCAGATGCAAAGTGGGGAAAGACGTTGGATGAGCGTCACAAGCAAAAAGTTATGAGAGAAGTAGAACAACTACGGCATGCCAACCTCGTTAGAAAGTTAGAACAGAAGCTTTCACTTGTAAGTCCTCCATGCTCCTCATATCATGGAGGTCTCTTGGGGCCTTGCTAATGTTTTTCATGTTTGACTTGTTATGTATATTATATCTGAAATTGATTCCCACATTATGGGCAAGCCTAAATTTTTTATTGTGCTTAATTCCCACAATGTCAATGGTACTGGCGGTTTTGCTATTCTTTATCGCCGTCTTTTGGTACCTAGCTTCACACTAGAATTATTTTCCAATTTAGAATTTACCTGATTGTGATCTGTGGATTTTGCTTACCAGGCTGAAAGAAAGATAATGAGAGCTGAAAAAGCCCTAATGAAGGTGGAGGAGTCTTTGAAGCCATCAGAAAACACAGCAGACCCTGAAAGTATAACCGATGAAGAGAGATTTATGTTTCGCAAACTAGGATTGCGAATGAAAGCTTTCTTACTTCTAGGTAGAGCTCTATGTAGATAAAAATGTCTTTACTCATTGTTAGGACCACTTTGATTCACTTCATCAGTAGCTAAGGGCGAGATGTAATTCATGGTTTCAGGTAGACGCGGAGTTTTTGATGGTACTGTCGAGAACATGCATTTGCACTGGAAGTATCGCGAATTGATCAAGATAATTGTAAAGGCTAAAAACTTTGAACAGGTAAAGAAAATCGCACTAGCGCTTGAAGCTGAGAGTGGTGGTGTTCTGGTTTCAGTTGACAAAGTTTCAAAAGGATATTCTATACTTGTTTACCGGGGAAAGGATTACCAGCGTCCTTCGACATTGAGACCAAAGAATCTCTTGACAAAGAGAAAGGCTCTTGCACGTTCAATCGAGCTTCAGCGGCATGAGGTATGCATACAGACTTATTTCTTATAACTACAATCTTCATGTAAATATGGAGATAAAACATTTGTTACGAACATTTATTTATTTACTGCATCTTTAAGACTACAATTTTATGACTACCTAACATCAGTCGGCAGAACCACTGGATTTATGGCCTATCGATTTAATGCATAATTTTATGCTATTTTTCTTCTGATGTTCTGAAGACCCATGAAATAAATTTCCCTTTCCTCCAAGTTTAGGGGTGTGGAATGGAACTAATTGCCTCATTCTGCTGATAAACAGGCACTTTCGACTCACATTTCAACATTGCAAAGTAACATGGAGAAGTTAAGATCTGAAATAGTATGTCCTGCTGATCTTTACATTTTTACCATCTCATATTTGCAATCTATGCTGTATATTATATGGAAGCCTATGTCTCCTTCCTGATCTTGTTTGAACTGTACCTTTTTTTTGTAGGAACAAATGGAGAAAGTAAAGGAGGAAGGAGATGAAGCATTGTATAACAAATTAGATTCGGCTTATTCTACAGATGATGATAATTCTGAGGTCCTGCTCTCTCACTGTGCTATAAAAGTTTATGACACTGCATTTCATTTTATATTTGTGAGTTAATGTCTTATATATATGTAGGTGGAGGATGGTGAGGAAGGAGATGAGATCTATAATAGTGAAGATGATAGCGAAGTTGAAAGTGATACTATGTATTTCCAATCTGAGGAATTCGCCTCGTAGTTGAAGGTCAAGGGTTGTGATTTTTTTGGATTCACGACACCTATGTAAATCGTTAATGGCACTCAAATACATTGGAATGCAGCTGATTGAGGAAGAATGTAAGAGCTCGGTCGTTCGGATCAAACCACCGAAAAGTTCAAGCTCAATCCAATGAGATTGTCATAGGGCATGCAATTGGACGCTGTCCTGAATGTAATTGCTTATACAGTGTTTCGGTTAGTATAAGATGTATGTATATACATTTCTTGGTTATGAAGTTCTCTAGAATTGAATAAGTCGATAGGTCTTTTAACATATGGCTGAGGAATAGGACAACTATATAAAAAACATCTACTGATTGTGATCAATTTTATTTTAATTTATAAAATATTGAATAGAATCATTTTTCTATGAATAACTTGCATCATTTTTTATTAATACTTATTCATTTGCACCAATTTAGAAATATCAGGATGGTGTAATGGTTACACACCAATCAATTAAAAAGCCATTTGTTTCTTATCTTAGTAAATCATAGGATTGAAACATTTTGTTTTTTACTTTTTATTTTTATAATATCACACTTCATAAGATATAAACACTTGGTTTCTGGCAGCAACCATGTTGGATTGTTGGTTACATTTTTCTGACGGACTTCTCTCTTTTATGAATGGATTCTCTTAACTCTTTTTGAACACTTGACCTTGAAGGTGACAAAATAAAGTCATTCCAAACAGAATCAGGTTAATGTTTAATACGGTAAAATGTTTAATACGGTAAAGTGTAAAATCAATCATAAGAGAGAAAAAACGTTAATGTTTACCTTTGGTTGAACACCAACACCATTTGTGCAAAATACCTTGACATTATCAACAAGTTTTTGTGATATTTCAGTTGTGAATTCACCCTCACTGCTCTTTCAGTCATAATAGCTCTCTTATTAAAATTTCAATAGGAAATGTTGTTAACTATATCATAACAAAAAATCACACAACAAAGTACTAATATAGTTGAATCTACAAGGATATACACCTAATACCTCTAATAACAACAATTCTGTAAGGCTTTTGAGCGAGTAGTTCTTCTTATGTCGCATTCACTTGCTCCCACCGTTAATTCTCAGTAATATATTATGTTTGTAATTATCATAGAGTGCATCTATTGAAAAAGGATAGTATAGTACTTGGCTACAACAGAAATCTGAAAAGGTAAAACATAAGTACCAACATAGTGGGATAATTTTTCTCTTTCCAAAACGGTCAGATTATGTTCTATATACTTGCGGTAATGCGAAGGATGCAGCCAGAACATGTGTGAGGCGAATGGCTTTACCGAGAGAACCATCTGAAAAACGTTATGTTGAATTTCCACATACATTACGCACGGGTGGTATATAACATGATTAATTTAGGAACCAAACTTGATTGAACGTATGCTTATTTATGTGCTATCAAAAATACCTTGCTGCAAATTTATTGACTAGAGCCACAACAGAAGGTGTCAAGGCCTCAAGGGTATCCGCATTATTAAATAGTCCTTTATCAATTTTTTTTTTTTACGCATTTTATTCATCGTCAACTTGATATAATAATTAAATAAAATTGCCTCGACTTGACTAATTAAAATTTTTTTTCTTCAGGACGTATTTTTTTTGTTGATAAGGTGCTCTCATATATCTCTTTGTAGGTGGGATATAAGTGCATGTATTTTGAAAGCATAAGCCCCTCTTTTTATAAACAAAAAAATAAGTGCGGGTTATTTTTTAAAACATATACTTTTTAAAATAACCTTTTTGAAAAAATATGGTTCATCGTGGTTAATATATTAAATGACTTTTAAATATTAATTTATAATTAACTACATGTCAAAATGATCTACAATATATTATTATTTTTTTATATGTATATTATTGTTAAATGTTGTGGATACATGTATTTTTTCAGGAAAATCATTTTTCAATTCATGTTGTTAAAGGTATGATGAAGCATCGATCATCAATAATTATTTAACGGTTATTAATCATCAATATTTTTTTTAATAATATTTAACTATTTTACGTTAAATCAAATTTATGTGTAAAATTTTCTTTCAAATTTATGAGAACTCCATTCTATAGTCATATATAGTTCAAATATAAAATTTTGGAGATTAACCTCCAACTCTGATTTAGTCCATCAAATATATCAAATAGACTCATTTTTATGGACAAAATTATAACTTATATGTCTCTTATAAATAAATAAAGTAAGAGTAATAGTATTTTTTTAAAATATTATTAGAAAATTTGAAATGACAATTAAAATATTTCATAAATAAATAAATAAAGTAAAAGTAGTAGTATTTTAAAAAAAATTATTGTAAACTTTGAGGTGAGGCATCTTATGTCCTAACGAAGGTATGCTTCTTAATGGTTTTACACTAATCCATTAAAAAGCCAAATGTTTTATGGCAGCAACTATATTGGTCACATTTTTATGAGGAATTTCTCTCTTTTACAAATGAATTTTCTTAACTCTTTTTGGTCACTTGACCTTGAAGGTGACAAAACAAAGTCATTCCAAATAGAACCAGGTTCCATTACTGGATTAGGCTTCTTGTGAAGTTCACATATGGAATCAGCTTTATCATTTAAACTTGCTACATTTTTCAAGCTTTTTATGTCTTCAGGATCTACTAGTAGATTGTGATTACCATCTTTCCACCCAATAAGCTGATATGTATAAAAAGCAAATTACCCTCTTAACATTTTAATACTAGTAAAGTATAAAATCAATCACAAGAAAGGAAAAGTGTTTCTGTTTACCTTTGGTGGAACACCAACACCATTTGTGCAAAACACTCTAGCATTATCAACAAGTTTGCAATATCTTGGAACTGCATTAGCAAATCTTTTATGAGATTTCAATTGTAAATTCACCCTCACTGCTCTTCCTGTCATAATAGCTCTCCTGTTAATAAAATTCCAATAGAAAATGTTAATTATATCATAAAAAAAAAATCACACAACAAAATTACTAAAATAGTTGAATCTACAAGAATATACACCTAATGCCTCTAATAACTGCAAGATAGCCATCACAAACCACGCCGACTAGCTCGATTCTGTAAGGCTTTCGCACGCGTAGTTCTTCTTCTGATTGATGTTCTTCTTCTG
Source organism: Cicer arietinum (assembly GCF_000331145.2). Classification (NCBI taxonomy): domain Eukaryota; kingdom Viridiplantae; phylum Streptophyta; class Magnoliopsida; order Fabales; family Fabaceae; genus Cicer; species Cicer arietinum. The sequence continues at coordinate 2,895,887 of NC_021163.2, forward strand.
CCTCGTTCACTTGATGCCAATAATTCTCAGTAATTGTTCCATCCTCTTCAACTTTATACCCTACTCCCATCCTATACTTACATTTGTGAACATTTCTTGCCATAGCAATAGTCTCCTCCACAAAAGGTTCCCATGCTAAGGTACCATCCATGATCACGTCTCGCCCGTCATTTAAAGCTCTCACTAATAGAGACGATGCAGCATCAGTTGAAGATTGATGTACCTATTTAAATTTTATTAACATATTTAGAGCATATACATTATACAACGACAATAATAATATCACATACGCAGAAGCATACCATACCAATTCAGCAGTTTGAAGCATGTCATCGTGGTGACCCCTTGATTTAATGGTTTTATATATGACATCATTTTCCTTAAAAGCATCTGCCTCAACAATCACTGCTTTTGAAGCTGCTTCTAACCAAAATGATCTGCCAAAACCATTTTATTAAACATAAATACAAAATAACTACATCTGCAAAAAAAACTAACTAGACTCGAATATTCCTATTTACGATATACACTTGGATTCTTTACTGTCTTATAGTCACACCTCGGTAGTTAGATCGATCTAAAGGCTAACATTAAATAATCCAACCATCGATCAAGGTGTGACTAGAAAGACAACAATTTGATACAGATTTTGTAGGACTATTAGGATTGCGCAATGATAAACATGCAAATAGTAGAATTAAGATGAGTGACAATTACTCTTTAAGAATGTCTTTAAGAACAGTGCTCTTTCCAGCTCCCATACCACCACCCATTAGCAGCAACACTGGACTCCTCTCATTGTGGGCCATGGGTATCATGACTTCTTTAGATTTACTTCCATTGATTAATTTCATCTCTTCTACCAAAGTAGAGAAAACTCTTGTCACCTTCAGGTTCTTTGTTATTGTCTCAAATCTCTGTTTCCTATAAACATATTCAACATTTACATAGAGTCATTCTAACCTATTTTAAAACAAATAAATGTTTAAGTTTCTCTTGAAATGTCTAACTCTAAAATGATGTGACATTTTTAAGGTAAAACTTTAATATAAAAAAATTTATCTTAAATTATTTGAATGAATGATAAAAGAAAGCAATTATAAATTGAAAAGAACAGGTTATAACCTTGTAGCTGCCAATAGAATTTCCTTCAACTTTGTTTTGTGTTGAGACTCAATATTCAATACCTATAATTTGGCATAAGAAAGAGATATTCAATAGCAAAGAAAAATATTACTAATTAGAACAAGGGAAAAAAAGAATGGAGAATGAACCTGACTAATAACATTTGGAGCTTGTTTCCAATGAAATGCAAAATAACTGAGGATGCATCTTTCAAACTCATCAACCAATTTGACATAGAGAGAACTTGAATCATTTTCATTGGCAACATATTCATATATGCTTTGGTCACACCCTTTGGATTTTTTTAGATATTCTTGGGCTAGTATGCATAACTCTGGGACTTCACTAGCATCTTCAAATCCTATTTGCCTAGCTGCCAACACACAAGCCTAAGTAAAATTTTTAATTTGATCAAATATTCAGCTGCATTTCATTATAAATATTATTTTAAATTAAAACACACATAGGAACTGCAGGATTAATCATTAATGTAACTGAGATTTAATCATTCAAGGGTTGATTTTCCTGACATATATTTTTTTTATACTACTATCTAAGTATTGAGCTCTAATCAAATGGTTAGAACTAGAGATGGAAATGAGTTGAATTTAGTTGAACTTGAGTTGAGTTCAAGTTCAACTTAACTCGATAAGAATTGGTTTAGCTTGAAAATTAACTAGTTTATTATGAATTTATTTTTCAACTCCAACTCGATTCAAGTTCACGAATAATTCTGATTAGCTTGACAGTTCAAATTAAATAAACTAAAAGATTAAGTAAAAAAAGAACATTAAAAAATCAAATGTGTTCCTTTAACTAACAGTTAAATATTTTATAAAAATTAATTAAAAAATAATTAAAACCCATATAATTTAAATTAGACTCAAAGATCAATATAATTAGATCAATTTTCTCATTACTCTTGATTGTTTTATGTGATGATAGTGCACTCTTTATATAGAAGAAAATGAGAGTGTAAGGGAATATATTTTTCAATGCGAGACTTCAAAAGTGAAGTTGGAGAGAGTTTTTTGAGTGTAAACATTTTAAGTGTTGAACATAACTAAATAACCAATTTTGAACAATAATATAACACTTAAAACATTCTTATTTACCTTCATGTTATAAATAAGAATTATATACATTACTTTTTAACTTTTAAAAGACACAAATTTAATCTCAAAATAATATTTATAACTCAATATTGTCATTGAAAGTAGTTGTGTTGAACAACAAATGCAATATTTCTCCTTAGACTTGTTCACGATTTTTTTTTTTCTATGTTAGGGACTAAATTTGGTTTTCCTATAAACAATTAAGTTGAACGTCTTTTTAGTGACATGCAACTCAATTGGTTGCACTATTCCTTTGAACCATTTACCAAAACCTTGTATTAAAGGGTATGCCTTTGCCATCAAAATTCTAGAAGAAGGATACCAACCAAGTTTGATGAGTTGCAAAGTTAACCTTCATGGTAGAGTCACCACATCCAAAGTTGATACACCTATCACATTGTCGGTTTTACATGAAAAACTTTTAAAAATATGGCAACCGATTAATTCATGGCAGGTTATTCCCATTGAAAAAAGATTTTATGAGTTCTCCTTTGTTTCTGCTAATGATTAGCAAAGTATTATGAAACTAGGTCTTCTTCACGTTTTCTCTTGGATAAAAGATTTCATCCGAATTTGGTAAGAAACACAAGGTCTAATGTTGGATTTGTATCTACAATCTACCTCAAGAATATTGGAGGGCAAAGATCATATTCACAATCACTTCAGACATTGACACTCCTTTAGATATAGCAACCAACACAAACTATGAAGCATTTTGCTCGAGTTTTGATCAATGTGGATATGACACAAAAGCCGAGAGATTGCATTATGGTTGAACGGGAAGGATATGCATTTTTGTTTACATTTTGTATGAAAAATTTGTCATTGTTTTGTGAATCTTGTAAGATTGTAGGATATTCCTTAGATAACTACTGAAAATATTCTATTGATCATGGAATAACTCAATATGTTGAAGATGTTACATTTGTAAGGAAATTGGTAAAAAAAATATAACACTGGTGCTTAGAACGAGGTTGAAACTTTAGGTACCAGCAAAGAAAATTAAGGTGTTACTACTTATCGTGTTGTTAATTCTCTTTTTGTAGATCACATCCCTAACATTGAATTAGGAGGCATCACGATTATTCAAGATTTTTCTCCTATAATCAGAAAAAAATTGATAAGAATCACGATTAAGCATCTGATTTAGATTAATTGAGGAAGTGATAGTAGATTCACTCACTTCAGGAGAAGATGATACCGAGTTACAGCGGGAAACAAATGTAATTCACGAGGTCTTTGGATTCAATTTATCTAATTCAGATAACACATAACAACAAAGAGAAGATTCTCATTATCCAGATATGTGTATCATGATATAATGTCATACGCGAATATTGTTTAAAATTATCAAATTCATTCATATTTGAAAGCAAATTTAAATTCAAAAAATTTGGTGGATGATATGAAATATTCAAATGTTATTACCACTAATAATGATATACATCCTAGGGATTGCTCATGGTTCGAAGGTTTTGCATAATTATTTTAAAGACATGGATGCTAATGATTTGCAGATTCGTTGTACTGCTTGTAATTAACATTTTATAAGAATTGTTCTATTTTCAATGAAGAGTATTTTATAGAAGCAAATTCTAAGACAAAGAAAAAAAAATGCAAAAGGAAACTATAGTATATAATTTTTGTTGAATGATCAGAAAATCTGCAAGGTTTGTAGATTTTTTTACTTTTTTTTATCGGGTTAAGTTTATGTCTTCAATTTTCATTTTTAATAAATTTTTAACTTAAAAAATCACTATCATGCTATTTAAATAACGTGAAAACATATTATTGAATGTATGTCTTAAATATGTTTACAGTCATAAGTATAGAAATTAAACTGATAGTAATTTTATTTATTTATTAGATTTAATTTATATACATTTTTAATCATATCAAATAGTTTACGTGATTAAGCATCCAAATTAGTTTTTTTTTTTTTTAATTTAAATACCCCTTTTTTTAAAGAAAAAAAATAACTAAAATAACTCAGATAAAATAAATTAAATTGTCTTATTTATTTAATTTATATACATTTTTAATCATATCAAATAGTTTACGTGATTAAGCATCCAAATTAGTTTTTTTTTTTTTTAATTTAAATACCCCTTTTTTTAAAGAAAAAAAATAACTAAAATAACTCAGATAAAATATATCAAATTGTCTTACTTTTTTACATCTTCAAGAAGTTGCATTTCCAAGATGCAACTAATTTATTTTTTATTTTTTTACGCAATAAGAGGTCGCATACCCGAGATGCAAACCATGCATTAAGTATAATTTTTTTTTTATTTTAACAATTGAATCATTGTTAATTTAATAAATGAAAAATAATAAACATATTTAAAAAAAATTATATTAGTAAAATAAAATAAAATATATTAAATTGAAAATAAAAAAAAATATCAAACTTATTACTAGATGTGGCCAAAACAAATAAGTGTCCTTATTATTTTTGATACAGCAACACAATTTTATTTTGTTAACAACTCCCTCCTATTTTTTATTCTATCTAATAAATAAAAATTAATTAAAATAATAATATAAAATTAAAATATTGTTAATTTAATAAATAAATAATAATAAAAATATTTTAAAATAATTAAAATAATATTAATAAAATAAAATAAAATACATTTAATCGAAAAAAAAATACATCAACGTAGTTAAGTAAATGTGTCTAACCAAATAAAGTGTCTCTATTATGTTGCAGATAAAATATTCTTAACAACTCTCTTCTACAAAAAAAATTATATAAATAATATTAAAAAAATAAAATATTTTTTTTATAAATTGACATTAGTTTGTTTTGATACATCTATTCAACTACTATTTCTTTTTCTATTAGATGTATTTTAGTTTTTTTATTATTATTTTTAATAATATTTTTTTATTACATTAACAATATTTTATTTTTATTATTATTATTATTTATATTTTTTCGCTTACTAAATACAAAGAAAAATAAGAGGAAATTGTTAAGAAAATAGAATTGTTTTGCTATTTTATATGCAAAATATCGTAGACATATTATTTGATTTGACACATCTCATCAACCGCATTATATTTTTTTTCTTTTAATTTAATGTATATTATTTGATTTTATTAATATAATTTTGTTTTTTTAAATATTTTTATTATTTTTTATTTGTTAAATTAACAATTATTTAACTGTTAAAATGAAAAAATAAATTTAATAATAATCTTTTAATTGGAATGCAACGGTGTAAAGTAGAACAATTTGGTATATTTTTTTTAAAATGAATTATTTTAGTTACTTTTTTAAAAAAAATATGGGTATTTAAATAAAAAAAAACCTCCTAATTAAACTATTTGTTTATTTGTGAAAACTTTTATATGTTTCTTTTTGGGGCAGATATCTTTCTCTTTTTATATTTTTTGTTTATATAAAATAATCGATAATTCTCGACAACATACATTTAGCATGAAAATTTTGTTTGTGGTAAACATTTGTGCGTCTTTGACTTTTTGTCATATCTTATCTTTAGTATAGTTGTACTTAGATTGCAAGAGAATTCCCAAAATTAGTAAAATATTTGCAAGAGAATTTCCAAAAAGATAAAACATACCGACATAGTGGGAGAATTTTTCTATCTTTCCAAAACGATCAGATTCTGTTCTATACACTTGGGGAACGATCTTCTGATCTACCACCACCGTGGACCCTTGCTTCCGGTAACGCGAGGCGGCTCCGGCGACAATCAAACCGGCAAAGGAGGCAGCCAGAACATGTGTGAGATGGATGGCTTTACCAATTGAAGAACCATCTGAAAATGTGTAGTTATAGTTTATTCATGTCTTAGATGATATAATTTATGAACCAAATTCAACTTATGTTTATTTATGTGCTAGAGTAAAATACCTTGCTGCATATTGCTGGAGATTCACAACACACAAATTAATCGACTACAGCCACAGGTGTCAGGGGTTGGCTCTCTCTATTTTAGTTCCAATTATTATCACCTCTCTAGCTCATTCAAATATTAAAATGGCACGATGAAACAGCTCATCGTTACATTATTAAATAATCATTACATTATTAAATAATCATTTAATTCATCGCCTTCATATACTCATTTAGTTTTAAAATGATGGTTGCTTTTGGGTTTTTTTATTATTATATTCTCTTTTTTAAATACCTAATCAATATGTTATAAATTAAAATTTATATATTAAAATATTCTATTTTTTAGATTTTTAAGAGATAGTATATCTGTTTTACAACCATTTGAAAAATGATTTTTTTTCTTTCAATAACAGATCGTATTATTTGGATGCGACAATTTACTAAAAAAAAAAAATTAAAATTTGTAGATGAATGTATCCTAGAGAGATGCGATTTCCTATTAAAAAAAATTAACGGGAAAGCAACTTCTTAATGTAGAGTAGAAAATCATCTTTTATGTGGTCGCATTCCGATTTCCTAAAGGTTAAAAAAATGCATTTTGATATATATTTTTCAATGTGGAGTATTATTATTAGCTTTTTTTTTTTTTTGAAAAAGAAAATATATATATATATATATAAACGTGTTTGTCATGCATTTTTTGTCTTTATGATTTAGAGAGGAATTTGGATGCTTCCACTTTGGAGATGATTTCTACCTACTGAGTTGAATTGTTGGAGGGTGTAAGTACTTCAATATTCAAATTCATTGAGCATTTCATATTTTACCACTTAAAAAATGTAAACTATAGACTATTTGTAATCGCATTTTTTCAGACACAATTATTGGTGAATAATATTTATGTAGCATACTTGGTTTTAATTTATCTTTGCCATAGTTTGTTCTTGACAGTTGATAAACAATTTTTCAATCCTAAGTCTTTGTCATGGATAGAGATTTGAATTAAATGAATTAATTTAATTCTGGACAAAATAAAGATGAAGTATAAGCATTGTATATTTGTTGTATGACTTCCCTCTTTTGAACTGTACGACAATAGTCACTGCATTTATCTTATACCAATAATAATTTTTATCTTCTTTCTTTAAACATAATATTACACATTCAATTTACTTTTACAAAACAACTCACAGGATATTGTTAGGATGGGTTTCACCCACGCTAAAAATTGGTTATCTTAGTAAATTTGTTACCTGTTGATGTGATTATTGGGTTTAAGTTTCACATCAATTAAAAACGTTATAAATATTTGATATATAAGAGAAAATTCATATTTTTAATGACTTAAAATTTTAGGTGAAGATGTAGTGTCAAAATAAAGAATACATTTGACGTCACTATCAAAGACAAAAGTGAGTGTTTATTATAACAGTCTTTATGTCATCTTTATGGATACGATAGTAACTTGATTGATATTGATTCAATACGAGTTCTTTCATTTTTATTGAATTGATATTATTTAAGTCACTATCTTAATCACCAAAATGAAAATTATCATTAACGTCTACTTCTAAGAGACGACGTATGTGATGTCATATGGGGTCATTAGAATTTAAACATTTTTCAAAGTATTGATTGATCTATGATGGACCGCGATCCATATTAAAATTTCTGAACTTTTATTCTAAGTTTATTCTTTGGTTAATATTTTGTGTATCCCACATATTTATTATTTAAGTTTATCTTGGAATTTTATTACATAAAATATTTACTCTTAATTTTATAATTTTTCCTTATATCTTTTAACTTTTAACTCATAGTATTTTTATAGAATTTTTTTAACACGTTGAAAAATATTGAGCTCCCGACTTTAAGAAGAAGAATTTCTGATCCAAATGTTGGATTGTAACAAACTTAGGGCTAGGAGATACAATTACAAGAAAGATTTCACAAGGTAGAGGAAGAGGAAACAGAAAGATTTGTACCTATTGTAACAAAACAGATCATACATTTGAAGTATGTTACAAGAAACATGGATATCCACCAAATTTTGGATGTGGAGGTGGAGGAACCTCCTATGCCAATCATGCAGATGCAGAAGAGTCAGAGGACAAATATCACAGTCTCATTGCCTTGCTGGAGAAAAGTAATGTTTAAGGTAAAGGTGCAACAGCAAATGTGATCAAAAGAGCAAGTAGCTCAGGTTATGGAAGAGGTAAATTTTTCTCAATATCATTTAATTCTCACATAGTGGATTCTAGCTGGATTTTAGACACTGTAGCCACACGCCACATATGTCATTCATTAGACTGGTACAAGACATACAACATTATAGAGGTGAGATTACCAAATGGTAGTTCAGTAGCAGCAACTTGCATTGGAAAGATACTATTAAATAGTGACTTGATAATTGAAAATGTTCTATTTGTGCCTGAGTTTGTAGTGAACTTACCATCAGTTTTCCAACTGTGTTCAGAACAAAAATGCTTACTGACCTTTGAACCTGAATATTTTACCATACAGGCTAAGAAGGATTTGAGGATGATTGGTTTGGCTAAGCAATTAGAAGGTATATACTACCTAGAGGCTAATCAAAGGAAAATAGGTTTTGTTTCCAGTTTAGTAGCTTTTAATGATTTGAATAAAAATGATGCATCTTCTGCCATCCTTCGGCATTTGAGGTTAGAACACCTCTCACATGATAGAATGCCTTGTTTTCACAAACAATAGTCATAAATTCCCACTGGTGCACACACAACTTGTGATGTTTGTCACATGTCTAGGCAAAATAGGTTCCCATATTCTCCTAGTGATAATAATGCAAAAGAGGTATTTGAATTGATTCATTTAGATATTCGGGCTCTGTTTTCAACACATTATGTGCATCAATATAGATACTTTCTAACTATTTTAGATGATTGTAGTAGGCATGTTTGGACTGTCATGTTAAAATTAAAGTCAGAAGTTGGTGACAAAGTGAAAACCTTCATTAACATGGTAGAAACTCAATTTGATAAAAAAGTTAGAGTGGTTAGAAGCGACAATGGGCTAGAGTTTTTCTTACTAATTTTTATTCTAAAAAGGGAATTTTACATCACACAAGTTGTGTGGCTACACCACAACAAAATGATAGAGTTGAGAGACGCCATCATCATTTCTGAATATTAGTAGAGCTCTCATGTTTCAATCAAAGTTGCCCTAGAAATATTGGTCATATGCAGTCCTACATGCTGTCTATTTGCTAAACAGAATTCCTACAAGATTATTAGGCAATAAGTCCTCTTATGAGATGTTCTATGGAAAAGCCTCTGACCTCAGCACCTTAAAGGTGTGTGGATGCTTGTCTTACGCCTCAACTCTTCCCACTAGTAGATTGAAGTTTGATTCAAGGGCACGCAAGTGTGCTTTCTTGGGTTACAAACCAGGAATGAAAGGATTCAATTTACTTAATGTTGTCACTAAAGAAATTTTGGTTTCTAGGGGTGTCCATTTATATGACATGGAATTCC
>NC_021163.2:2905799-2935101 GCF_000331145.2 Cicer arietinum
CCCTACACATACTGAAACATTGAGGTCCACTAGAACTGTTACTGCACCTTCTTACTTGTAGGATTATGTATGCAGTAATGCCTCTGTTACTCATCGCATTTCAGGTTAAATATCATACACCAACCTATTGCCTTCCCATAAAACCTATGCCCTAGTATTGACATCAGAAGTTGAACCTAATTCTTATGCACATGCCAGCATTGAATCCAAGTGGATTGCAGCAATAGAATTAGAACTTAATGCACTCAATGTTAACAAAACATGGGAATTTGTTACACTGCCCCTTGATGTTGTTCCTATAACTATAGGGATCAAGTGGGTATATAAAATCAAGAGGCATGCATATGGTACAGTTGAGAGATACAAAGTTCATCTAGTTGCTCAAGGTTTCACAAAAACTGAGGGGCTAGATTATTTTGAGACCTGATCCCCAAGAGCAAAAAACACCACCATCAGAATTTTGATTGTTTTAGCCTCCATTCATGGTTGGCATATTCACCAACTGGACGTGAATAATGCATTTCTCCATGGGAACCTCCATGAAGTTGTTTATATGAAGCCACCACAAGGAGTGACACCTCCAAAGCCAGGACAAGTGTGTAGGTTGCTCAAGTCAATGTATTGACTTAAGCAGGCCAGTTGCCAGTGGTTCGAGAAACTTATTTGCTTTCTTATTTCTGTTGGGTTTACACAAGGCCATGTTGACCATACCTTGTTCATTTAATCCACAGAGATTTCATTTACTGTGTTGCTCGTTTATGTTGATGATATAATCCTTGTTGGGACTTATCTTGCTGCATTTGATGAACTAAAACAGTCTCTTGACAAGGTTTTTCGAATTAAGAATCTTGGACAACTCAAGTTTTTCCTTGGACTTGAAGTGGCTCATTCATCAAAAGAGATCTCTTTATGCCAACGGAAATATTGCCCTGAACTCCTCCGTGACTCTGGATTGGCAGGCTGCAAGCCGACTTCCACACCATTAAATCCTGCCCGTCGATTGCATCAAGATTCAGGCCCTACATTCGCTGACGTTGCTGGTTATAGGCGCATGGTTGGTAGGTTGTTGTTCCTTACAATGACTAGGCCTGACATAGCATTTGCTACACAACAATTAAGTCAATCCATAGCTTCTCCATCTACTGCTCATCACAGTGCACCCTCGGAGTTCTCAAATACTTGAAAAGATCACCAGGTCATGGCCTATTCTTTTCTTGTGCCTCTGCTCTACATATTCTTAGCTTTAGTCATGCAGATTGGGGTGGTTTTGTGGATTCTCGACGCTTTTATTTCTGGTTATTGCTTCTTCCTTGGTCATTCTCTTGTCTCGTGGAAGTCGAAGAAACAACTTCACATTGCAGCGAATCTCGTTTTTCATGAGCGTAACAAACACTTGGATATTGATTGTCATCTTGTCCGAGAAAAGATTCAGGCTGGTTTGATGTGTCTACTTCCTATTTCTTCTTAACGTCAGGTTGCTTATGAGTTCATTAAGGTGTCTCATCCTTGTGCTTTCATGATTGTTTTACCAAGCTTGGACTTTTGGATATTTTCCACCCTCTAGCTTGCGAGGGGTAACAAACTTAGAAAATACAGATCCAGAGTGTTCGCTATTTTGACTTACGAGTTTAGTTAGTTTTCTGTTGTAACTAACTTGTAGGTAGTTACTTAGTTTGGCTCTACTCATATAAAAGCCACTCTATTGTAATCAGTTTCATAATTCAAGACGATCAATTTCATTCCTTTCGCTTTAGTTCAATGTTCTCTCAATTTACTATGAGATTGTGAAGTTCAGTTAGATACAAATAGTTTTGAAAACATTACTAGTATTAAATAGGAATATAAGATATCTAATCATAACATATATTTTTTACAAGAACCATAACAAAGTTAAACTATGATATTTCTTCATCAATGAAGATTGAAACTTAACGGCATCGAGTTCCCATAATATACTCATTAATGTTCTTGCAGTGGTAACATCAACAAACATATAAGGCTTGATTCATTAAATTAAACATTATATACTACAAAATTAGAGCTAAAAAGGCTAAAGTATAGCATGTTTCGCAAAATATACACATATATACAGTTTTTTTGACAAATAACTATACATATACACATATAGAGTTGGTTTGCCTATTGATGATAGGAAAAATACTTCATTGCAGTTCTCTTCTTTCTCTGACATATTCTTTTGTCGTTAAATCATATGAATTATAGATGAACAAAAAGTTTGATAATAACTCAAAATCTTTGTTAGATACTACAAAACATGGTTTGTGGAGGACCACATCATTCAACAATATATTAGTTACTATTTTCTGATGGATTTTTCTATTTTTTGAATGGACCCCTTTAATTCTTTCTGATCATTTGACCTTGAAAGAGAAAGAACAATGTCATTCCAAACAGAACCAGGTCTGATAATAGGGTTGGGTTCCTTGTAAAGTTCATAGATAGAATCAGCTTCAATATTCACACCGCTTATAATTTTCAAGCATTTGAGAACTTTAGGATCCACTTGTAGTTTGTGCGAATCATTCTTCCACCATATTATCTGTAATATATATTACAATTAAGTTACTCTTTTGTCATATTAAAACTAATAAAGTGTGTTCCGTAAGTACAACTCAATTGATAACTGCAAGTCTGCAAAGACATTGATATGTAGGGGTTCAAATTCGGACCCCAAAATTTTCCACTTCTCCACCTTAAGGTACATGAATCTAACCACGAGGCTAATTGGAAAAAAAAAAAACTAGTAAAGCGTAAAATCAACAGTTTCATCAAAATAATATGCAAACTTGTTTGTATTTACCTTTGGTGGACCACCAAAAACGTTTGTGCTATAAAGCCTAGCATTGTCAACAAGTTTGCAATATCTTGGAAATGCATTTGCAAATCTTTTGTGAGATTCTAATTGTGAATTCACCCTCACTGCCCTCCTTGTCATGATAGCTCTCCTATCCAAATATCAATGAAAAATGTTAACTATCATATTCACAAAACTCATTTACAATGTACCAATCTAGCTGAATTCCCAAGAAATTATTACCTGATGCCTCTAATAACAGCAAGATAGCCATCACAAACCACACCAACAAGCTCAATTTTGTAAGGCTTTCGATTGTAATTTTCCGCTGGTTGATGTTCTTCTTCTGTCTCATTGACTTGCTCCCAGTAATTTTCAGTAATAGTTCCATCCTCTGCAACTTTATACCCTACTCCCATCCGATACTTACATTTGTGAACATTTCTTGCCATAGCAATAGTCTGCTCTACAAAAGGTTCCCATGCTAAGGTACTATCCATGATCACATCCCGACCTTTATTTAGAGCTGTCACTAGCAACGACGACGCAGCGTCAGTGGAAGATTGATGCACCTGTTCAGATTATAATAACAAGCAAATTAGTAATTTAGAGCATACAATGAAAATAGCAACGTGGAAGTTTCACTGAGTATAGAAGCATACCAGTTCTGCAGTTTGGAGCATGTCATCATGGTGACCCCTCGAGTTAAGAGCTCTATATATGACATCATTCTCCTTAAAATCATCTGCTTCAACGACCACAACATTTGAAGCAGCTGCGGACCAAAATGATCTGCCACAACAATTTAGTCAGAGACAAACTAGGAAAAAAGGTGAAGGGCGCCAAAAAGAATCAAAATAAGTTTGTATGAAAAAATGATATATTTATCACATTATGATAAGTGTTATATTAACCTGTATTCTCAAAAAAGACTTCCCTTTTTATTGATTGCTAAATCAATGACTTAAAAACACTTGTTGGCAAGACTCATTTTAATGTATCCGTGCAACTACATTGAAATGGGAATTTAATGATAACTAGCATTATGTTGCAGAAAACAATAGAACGAAATATCCATCCATATCACTAACTCATTTTTCCTGGATATGCATGGTTCTTATCATTTGCAACCATTGGAATTGAACATTGATGATATATTCGAGCAATAGAGTTAAGATGAGAGTTACTCTTTTAGAATGTCTTTAAGAACAGTGCTTTTTCCAGATCCCATACCACCACCCATAAGCAGCAACACTGGACTCCTCTCACTGTGGACAATGGGGTCCATGACATCACAATTATGAGAAACAACTTTTATTGCTTTAATCTCTTTAACCAACGTAGAGAATACTCTTGTCACCTTCAGATTCTCTGTTACTCTCTCAAACCTACGTTTTCTGTAAACATAGCATCATATTTAAGTACTGCAAAGTCTGCAACTAATTCGATATTAATCATCAATATTTCAACATACAAGCTATTATGCCATTCTAGCTAAGTGAATAACAGTACCATTTTATTATATAATGATGATGTTGTTTTGTGAAGAAAAATATATAATGATGTCGCATTTCCTTGTAGCTATTGGAAATTTTATGTAAAAGATAAATTTATATTACTCAATATTTTCCGAAAGTTTTTTTAAAGCAAAATGTAAATTAATTAGATTGAAATTTACCTTGTTGCTGCCAAAAGAATATTTTTGAGATTTATTTTCGGCTGAGACTCAGTACTTAATACCTATGATTGAGACAATTCAAACATAAATATCTTAACATACAACTATCTTAATCAAAACAAAAGCACGACTTCAAGAAAGAAAAATATAAAATACTTGACTAGTGGACTATGTAAAATATTTACATAGACATAATATAGACATTGAATCATAATATTTGTGTTGTGTTTGATAATTATGTACAGATAGTATAACAAAATTATATAGATATTAAATCACATTTCACCACCATCCCTTGTCTTAATGTTATTTTTTAAAATATCTACAATATAAAATGCAGAGTATATTTTTTTTACATTCTCAATGTATTGAAACTTAATTCTTAATGTATACCAATATTTTTTAGGACAGTGTTATTTAAGGTTTGGAGGCTTTAATAGGTTAAGAATTATTTAATATATTTAGTTAATTATTAACAACTTCTTAAAAAAAGTATGCTATGAGAAAAATAAATGAATTGGTAATTTTGTTTTAAAAAATGAATTATGTACCTGACTAATGATATATGAAGCTTGGCTCCAATGAAAAGCAAAATAACTAAGAATGCATCTTTCAAACTCATCAACCAATTTTTTATATAGTGAATTAGGGTCCTCTCCATTGGCAACATATTCATATATACTTTGCTTAGACCCTTCAAATTTTGTCAAGTAGTCATGTGCCAATCTGCATAACTCTGGAACCTCACTGACATCTAGAAATCCCATTTGTCTAGCTGTAAAAACAAATGTAAAGTGTTGAGTGACCATGAATTCAATTCATCAAAAGGCCTTGTACATCGAGATTGTCATCAAATTCTATTCCTATGATCATTTTTTTACTATCTTGTAAAGATTCATTCTTCAAATATTCTTAATGCAAATGTTTCATTTTGTGCTTAAATCATTTTCCGATTGCCAATTAAAGACTTGGTCTTTTTGGTTCAAAGCTTCAACTAATTGTATAAAATTAGAGGAATATAAACCGTGACGGAGCTTTGTTGGACATGGCCACGGCCACCTCAAAATTCTCACTAATTTTTTTAAAAATACTTCTTCTTTTATTTTATTTATTATACTATCATCTACTAAATAGAAATTAATATAGACTAAATCAACACTTATCATTAAAATTGTGCAAACCATTTGATAACGGCACATGAATTTATATATAACTATAAGGGAACGAGAAGTTAAAATTTATAAGAAAATAATATTTGTATTTAATTTTTTTGAAAAAGGAATAACTATTAACCATTTGAAAAAAAATAAATTATATAAGTTTATAGGATGATTTTGGTTTGTGGTTTGATATATGATAATCGGTGATGAATTCCGATTAGATCATATGTTAATAGATATATTAATTAATATAAATATTATGGTGTATGTTTGCATTTTTTTTTATTACATTAATTAATCTAACCAAATGACATTGCATCATGTAGATTGGTATGTGTAAATGCTAGTTGGATTGACATCCGTATATGGATTAAAAATTATTTTACCAAATTTTTTTATTATTAAAATTGTATTTTTTTTATTAGGTCCAACTTTTTTGTAGACTACATTGTAATCTGGATGTCTATTAAAATAAAATTGGAGAGAATAATTTATAAAAAAAAATTATAAAAACAACCTACTATAATTATAAAATAAAATAAAATTTTGAACCTAAATTCCAATTAATTTTTAATTATTAAATATATTAACCAAAAATTGATTAACTCCCTCTATCTAATATATTTTTGTAAATTTAGAATTTAAAATTCTTATGTACAATACAGTATTAAGTACGTTTGTTTCAGATTTTTTCGTGAAAAAAATCTATTTTTTTAAATTAAAAATCATTTTTTATTGATTGAATGATTTTTGTTTTAAATTTTTTATACTTATTAAAATTATACTTTTTGTTTATCTAATAAAGTTTTAAAAATTTGGTCAATCTAATATTTTAGCTCAAGATAAGTTGAATATAAAGTTGGTTTAATAGCTGAAGTGAGAGAGTTAAAGAGTAGAATGATAAGAAAGTTGCGGATTTGAGTCTCACCTTTAATAAAATATTAACAATACTAATTACTAACATTGATGGTTGTCAAAAATATTGAATAAATTAAGATTTAGAAGACATGTCTAAAATGGGATAAGTTTTGCTTTGTTAAGGGAGGAAAACTTTGATAATAAGAGGACGAGGTTGAAAACACGAAATAAAGAATTGAAGCAATGAATTCTAAAAGGGTAACAAGTGTGAGTTGGACATTTTTCGATTGTTCCTTGTGGAATTTAAACTTGTTCCTTGAAATTATAATGTTAACTTTTGTCACTAAGGTGAGACTTCAAAAATATGTTGAATTGAAATTATAGAAAGTAGGAGAAGAATGAAGAGTAAATAAAGAAGTTACCAACATAGTGAGAGAATATTTCAAGCTTGGCAACATGGCCAGACTCCGATTTATGTAAGTGGGGAATGATCTTGTGGTGTACGGCGATGGAGGGAGCAACTTTACCTACTCTACTACTATCTGAAAAATGAGATGATACAAATTACTATATAAAGTGACCGTAACCTGTTTGTGTATATGCATAAACCAAATAATTAAATTAACCATATATGAGTCTTTGTTTGCCTTTTGCATAATTTAAGTACCTTGTAGTTGCATGTTGTTGGAGATTCAAAATCACATATCAATGTTGCAATGATGAATAGGAATTGGAATTGATGAAATATATATATAATGAATAAAATAACTTTATTCTGAAAAAATAAATAATAATAAATATTGAGACTTCCGTCAAAAAATAAATAATTGAGACCGTGTCATTTTGCTTTATAGCCTCTCTCACGTCACAAATTGTTCATCACTTGTTGGAATATAAAGTTCCTGTTTGACATCATTCCACGTCTCCTCATTACTTTTTTTTTATTGTTGAAGGAATTGACCTCCTTTTTACTCGCCCCTTTCTCGAGTGCTTCCACTTAATTCTAGCTTAATTGCATGCGTTGGTTTGGATTTGATTACAAAAATATTCTAAATTTATTCATTTTGTAAAGTTGATTTTATTTAAGAATAACTTAAATATAAAGTGATATATATATATAGATATATATATATATATATTATAATATTTTCTTTTGTCTTAATAATTATATATATTGGCAAAAAAAGAAATCGAACAATAAATTTCGATATAACAATTCTACTTAGATTTAAAACGACGTATCATAACTTTAAATTAAATTTAAAGATAAAATTAACGCTACAAACTATATGTTTGGAAAGACATACAATTACATTGAAAACATCAGTTTATTTAGCTAAACTCTGAGATTGTGGCCATGAATTCATAATAAATCTTGCATTGGACGTGAAATTTGCATAGTTACCGTGAAAGTAAACATATTATTAATAATTTTTAAATGTGTTAAAATTAATTTTAAACATCTAAAATTAATTTTAACTCTTTTAAATATGAAACCAAACACACACACTAAGTTTTATCATTTTCTAAAGGAGTTGTTTAATTTAATCAATCACATAATATATTTAACACAAAATTAGTATAACAAATTAGCAATCATGCATACTATAAATTAGAAATACAGTTCTATTTCAACATGTCCCTAATTTTTTGTCTTTTGAACAAGAAACAATAAATTTCGATAAGTAAAGTCCTTTTTTATCCTTAATTTGTCTAATAAAAAAATATACATTTGAAACAAAAAAAAATGTGAAATTCATTTAATATTTTTTTTTATAAAGATACAAAGAGGAAAAATATGTTTAACTGTATGTTTTCCTGTTTTTTTAAAAAAAATCTAATTGTATATTGGTTTCATATAATAACCAATTTCAGACAAAAGTATAAGCTAAATAGACAAAAGATTAAGAATAGAGAGAGTATCAATTAATTTTAAAAAGAATTAAAGTTTTGAACATTTGATAAAAACTTTTAAGTTTATCATTGAATTGGTAAAACTTAATATCTAAAAAGAGTTTTTTAATAGAATAATTGTGTGAAAAATTGCTTTGATACGGAATAAGAGGATCCCCACTATGTAATTATTTTTTTGGTGAAATTTGTTCATATAATTATATGTTTCAATTAATAAGTGTTTTGTATTTAAGTTGTACATATCTAATTTAACTTATTTTACTTGAGAGTTACTTCGTTTTTTTGTATTTTCTTTTAACAAATGTATCGTTTTTAAATCCCCTATATTTTTTGAAAATGAATTTTTCAGTATAAAATTTTAGTTTTAGTTTCTAAATAAATGTTATTGGAACATTACAAATTTAAATAGAATATTTTATATTGAGTGTTGTATTTTAAAAAACTTAAAAATTTAGAGTTTATTTTTTCAATATAAAATTTATAATTTTAAATTACTTAATTAGAATACTTGTATATACATATTTTGTTCGGTTATTGAACATTTTTTCCATGCTTTAAACAAAAGTGAACATTGTTCATTACTTTTAAGTTTTAATTGCAATGTTATTTTTTGGACCAGTTTTAATGGCAATGATTAATTGTTTGTTCTTTAATTATGTCTATGTTTGATTTCATTGAAAATTACACGGTAAACTACACGTTTGTAAAGAATTTTCCTAACAAGTACCTTAAAAGTGTCACCCGCCACATAAATAAATAAAAATGAAAACTTTATAATGATATTGATGTATGTTGAATATTCAATAATTAAATCATTTAATTATTTTATATATATTAAAAAATTATATAAACAAAAAATACAAAATATTTTTTATTAAATTATCGTTGTTAAGTATTAATATATTATTATTTTTATATATAGTAGAAGATGCATAAAAAATGATACAAATAATATTAATTAAATAGTATAATAAAAAAAAAATATGCATTGAAAATTTCAAAGTTCATTCATTTTGAACTAGATTATTTATTGTGGAATGGATGGAGTAGA
Source organism: Cicer arietinum (assembly GCF_000331145.2). Classification (NCBI taxonomy): domain Eukaryota; kingdom Viridiplantae; phylum Streptophyta; class Magnoliopsida; order Fabales; family Fabaceae; genus Cicer; species Cicer arietinum. The sequence goes on from NC_021163.2 coordinate 2,915,276, forward strand.
AAGTTTTTACTTAATTTTATTGCTTAACAATATTCTTAAAACATTAATTAGCATTTTATTTGGGAAGACAATATTCTTACAACACAACATGCATCTACGGATTTGGGTGAGGAAAACTCATTTTCAAGATGTAGATGCGGATTTTCTTCGATATTAAAATTTGGAATAGGTTTATGGTTGTTGATATTTACTCTTGCACATGTAAAATATATTGTTAATTGGATCATATTGATAAATTAAATTGCACTGTACCAAAAATTTAAAACAATTCAATTAACTAAAATTAATTCAAAAACTAATTTAACAATTTTAAAACTTTTTTAACTTTAATTAAGATTTTTTCTCTTATAAGTTTTTCTAAATTTGTTTTTTCTTATAAATAAAAATATAGAAAATGTCGAAACTTTTGTTTACATCTATTTATCTCGAATAAAAATGAATATGTTTTTTTTTAAAGAATTTCAAAATAAAATTATGAAGAAATAGTTCAAAATCTATTTGAATTATAAAATTGTTCAAAATAATAAACTAGTTTATATTTATAAATAAGTTTCAAATCGATTTAGAATTTGTTTCGAACGTGGTTTTAAAAAACTAAACCAAACCATTAATGTGATATAATTCAGTTTATTTTTTACACGATAAACACTCTACCTGCACCCGTACATGCACCACTAATAATATTATTGTCATTTTTAAATTTTATATATATTTAATATATTTTTTTAATATTAGAAATTAAAATCATCTGTCTTTAAAAAAATATAATTTTAATATTTTTAAAATTTTATAATAATAATAATAATAATTTTATTATATTAATTATAATAAATATAAACATAAATTTATTATTTTATATATATGAATCGATACGTATATGGATAGAAAAATCTAAATTCTATCACAGTTGAAAAATGAGACTTTAAATTTTATATCTAATAAAAACCAATAAGAATGCGGATTTTCCGGACTTCTCAGGTGTGGAGTCCGGATGCCTATGCAAAATCCTAAGTCCTTTTTAGTGCTAGCTTGCAGCGGATATATTTGATAGAAGCTACCAAAAATATATCACCAAAAACAGAGTTAAAAATTTGTTGCATAAAATCCACAAGTATATAATTTCAACAAATAATATAGAAAATTTATCTTAGTCACATAGATTAATTAATAATTATGAAATTAATGAAAATTTTATATTATTTAAACTAACAAACATTATAATTATTTATGATAACAAAAATTATAAGAAGTTAATTAAGACTAGCAAACAAATTAAAATTCAATGGAGTCGAAAGAGAATTTTCTAATCAATTTTCAAACAGAACGGTCTTCGTAAATTAAAGTTGTAGCATTGGACTGCAACACTTTTTTGTGTTATTATATCATCGCAAGTTAGTATAACAACCATACTTTTATGAAAGTTCCTTATCGCAAGTTAGCATAACAACCTTTTTCTAAAAAAGAACCTTTTTTAAAAAGAAAAGTTAGCATAACAACCATACTTTAATGAAAGTTCCCTAAAGTTGTACAATACTTTTTTTTTTCCACCCACAGGCCACAATTTCCCGATAGTAAGGAATACCTGAATACCAGTTTAAATTATTCAAGGCAAATAAGTAAGAAGTAATTAAGAATAATGTAACTGTACCAAAATATTTTTGACATATAATAGCTCTTCAAATTTAATCAATTCCATGATATAAGAAATCATTGGAACTTGAGTGTGTCTCTTCACCAATGCAACTTACAAAAGTACAAACTTCAACCGAAAGTATATATATTGATATGGAATGTATTGCCATAGTGCCATTTTCATTTCTAAATACGAAAAAAAAAATCTAGAATAATAAGGTTTTTTTTATAGATGATGTATGTTGTTTTTCTTGACGAAAAAAATAATACATCATCAACAAGAGGTCGTATTATTCCAATTCTTTTCATATTTACAAGTCATATACAACATATATCTTCAATTTTAAGCTGCCTTTTCATATACAATTCAAGAATTAAAAAAAAAATTGTCTATTACAAATAGAATAAACTTATGCTTATAAATTTTAATGATACTTATTTTGCCCAGAAACCTATCATTTTCATATTTTTAATTTTAACTATCAGATCTTCAGTTGGAATAACAGCACCAACTAAATTGAGTTGAGATAATGCACCAGTCGATAATGTTTTCCTGCTGTACAAGAGAGATGAAACAAAGTTATAGTAAAGTTCCAAAACAAAAATTTAAAATTTGATATCCATTCCATTCCATAATATAACTTAATGCTATTCATGTAAACTAGTATAAGTATGCTTAACAAATTTCTATAATCAAATAAAAGGGAACACTAGGAAACAAATAGAGCAAACCTTCTTTAGATAAAGAAACATCTTTTTACTATGTAACATATTTTCAAGACGACACCTTTATTTTGTCCATGAGACCATGACCAATGTGAGACAACATTTTGTCCTTTTTATCGTTGAAGATTAGTCCTATAACAAATGGTTCAAAATTAAAGGACTACTCCACTTAAAGGATAAAGTTATCAAACACAATGATTGACAAACAGTACCAAGAAAAAGCAAAAGCTATCTTTATTATTGTGATGAATTCATATGCACAGATGAACTTAATAAAGTCATTATTTACTTCAATAAATCTAAACAATATCAGTCTTAACCTGATCAGGTTACTACATATTACTATTAAAGAAAAAATAGACTTGATAATGGATTTGCTTTAATCTGTCAAAAAGAAAAAAGGCATTGGACTTGCTTTGATGTATATGTTAATTGCTAGACATCTGTTTACTTGAATCTTTTTTCTCTAAATATACAAGATATTACAAATTTTGTATAATCAATGAATGGAGGGATTTGTATCCTCTGCAGCTGCAATTCCAATAGCCACACATCTCAACCAATGAATGAAGATCGGACGACTTATACTTCAAGTTGTATTTGAAATAAATTTGATAAAATCAGAGTATGAGTCGGCCAATCATTATCCAATGATCAAGATCCATTGACAGCAACAGTTGCAGGGTTTACCGACTGTAGAGAATTTGAGTCCCTCCAGACGTAAGAAATTCTAGTGATAGGTAATCCTACTTTCCTTCCTTTGTTTTAGAATTACAAAAGAACAATTTATTTCCTTTTGTAAACAAAATATGATTATATTAAAACAGATTGTGCTTAGAGTTACTAATAAAACGTTTTAACACTATCAAATGCTTTAGGTCCTAATTTTTAACTATTAACCATTGCATTATTGATTTAATTCATGGTATTACGGAACTGAAAGGCAAGCAAGCTCGAACAAAGCATTCATGAAATGTGTACTTTGTCTTGTTTTTTTTAATTGTACGTCCTAGTTTTGTTCATGTAATTTTGGAAAAATACCTGCGTGGTAGACTACTCAATTTTGTTGGCATTGTTTGATGGCACCTAACCTCCTCGCAAACATCGAAACCATTGGCTCATAATTGCTCAATCTTTTGAAAGGTGTAACATGGTTGACCTTATACTTCGATATGTGATCATTGTTTTTCTTCTCAACCTTAGGACAAATAGAAGCTTCTTTGTCGATACAACAATTCTTTAAACTTTTAGCTTCACTGAGCAATTTGTTATCACCAGATTGCTCTTTTGTCTCTTCAACCTTGCAGTTGTTCAGATGAGAAATGTGTTTTTCTGTAAGCATTGAGAAATAAGTGGAAGTAGTTTGAAAACCACCTCTCTCAGTAAGGTTATCAGAAACTATTGATTTTGGTGAAAAGCGAGTTATCCACAGATCTTCCGTAGTATCATTTTTGTGACCAATTTCCTTTCTCTCATACAATTCCAAGGACTCAACATTCTCATTATTGTTTTTATTTTGTCTACTTGGTGAATGTAAAGCCACTCCTTCTTTCTCCTTACTAAGCACCATGTTGTAACAATTTTCATTCTCTAATGTGTTATTTTTCAAGTCTTCATGACTGTTGAGAAAATTTATAGGCCTAATCTGAAGCTGTAAGGAAGCACCAGCATCATCTTCCTCTTGATGAGACATTATTGTTCCAAAATTCTCAACACTCTGACAATGTGTGGACTTAAAATAGGATTTGAAGGAATTTTTAAGCTTTTGATCTTGATCTTTATGAGGCTGTAGAAGGCGGTGATCACGATTTTCATGAGCAAGAGGTAAAGACTTATTCTCTTCTTGACTAGATTGTAAGTATCCTTTCATCATGTTTGAAAACAAGCTCGTGAATGAGCTATCCCTTTTAACATAGGATTTAGAATATGAAGTTTCTTGAATTTCCATTTTGACTTTTTTACTCCCAAGTATCACTTGTTGTTTGCATCTCTTCCTACTTGATAAAAACAACTCAGTACTGTGATAGTTTTCACAACTTAAATGACTGTCATTCTCCTCCTTTAAAACACTAATTCTGCTTTTTGCTGCAGAAGTAGCTTCATAGTTGAAATTTTTTAATTCCTTTTCTGCAGCTAGTTCCATTTTTTTCGAACGTCTAATGCCGGATGATATTAAATATGTTCCTAGAGCACCAGAACCTTTATCTTCAATCAGGTGTTCAACTCTAGTATCCATGCCTTCTTTGCAATGTTTTCTTGGTGAAGGGTTTTGTTCCATGCTAGGTTTGGATTCACTTTCTGGAACTAGTAAACTACCTAATGGCCTTCGATTGATCCTACCTGAAGAAAGTCATGATGCATATGATACTTTAGATATGCAAAAGATAATGAACTAACAATTTTCTTCAAAAATTAATAAATTAAGCAAGTGTCCTTTGAACTTGATCAACCTGACAGAACTAAAGGATAGAGTTCTGATGGTCTGACCTCAAGTCCATGGCACCGCTTTTCTGAGATAATATCTACTTTGGTTTTTTTTGTAAACCCTCATGTTTTTATCCTTAAAAAACACCTCAATGGTTTGGAGAGAGTGAGTGTTTATAAACTACACTTAATCTCAATTCTCAAAACATGTGAGACTTTTGGTGCACTGGAACAGATATAAAATTGTGTAGAAATATCAATAATTCTAGAATACGTTCCAAATATAAAAGTTTCCTAAAATGCCAAGATCCCTTGTCCTGTCAGTACCAAATAATACATACCTGAAATAGTAGAAGATTTGTTTTCCTTTTCCATGATCTTACATATTTTAGCTGTTTCAATGTTGGCTTGAGCACAAATATTCTTCTCCTTCTCCCAATGGCTCATTAAATTCTCCTTTAGATAATTTGCCAAATTAGGTGTTCCTCTTGCAGAGTTCATTTTCTCCAAATTAGCACTAGATTCTGCCAGATTAATAGCAGCATTGAGCAAAAATGGTTTCAAGGAAACAAAGCAAACTTAAAAGTCCCAATTAACTAATTTGGTTGGTTGTTTGGATAAATAGCTTAATTTTTGTTTGTTTTTGCAACGACCAATGTTAGTAATTAGTATTGTTAATATTATTCGTATTTTTCTGAGAGTGGGGATCAAACCCACGACCCCCTTATCATTCCACTCCCTAACTTTCCCATCCCAGCCACTATATAAGTGCTTATAGCATGACAGTTATCATATAAGTTCTTATGTATAATCTATTTCTATAACAAAATAAAAATAAAGTCAAATAGTTTTCACATACACTTACTGTAGCTAAGCTCAAATAAATCAGTAGAAACAGTCCTAATGACCATGAAGGATGTTATATTTACCTGCATCATGTTCTTGATATGGTTTACATTCTGGAATGATGACAGCTGAATAACTTGTTGGATGCTTAACAGGAGTATCACTGGAAGAAACATTGCTCTTCGCGCATATGACAGCAAGAGGTTGTACGAAAACGTCATCTATAGGTTTATCTGTGGTACAAGTAACACTTTGTAGCAGAGCAAGAACCATACTGCTAGGTTCAACATCTTGGAAAAGAGAGATATTTTTGTTTGTAAAACTTGAATCAACACATTTAAGACTATAACCTTTATCTGGAGACCAAACTATTTCAGATAGGGGATCACAGGCAGAAAACTTTGTGTTCACTCTAGAAGCTGCATTTGCACCTGCACTTGAATCATTTTTCAATTTTTTCTCATTACACTGACTAGAATAATTCAGAATGAGTTCAAAACCAGTCTTTGGTTTCATTTTAATTGCTTTCTCAACTCAACTTCACTATTCAGCAGCACAAGGACCTGAAATATTGTTACGATCAAAATTAGCTTGTGTAGGGTATGAATGTGGATGCAACTAGCCCCTCTATAAAATTATGTTTACCATCATATTATTTGATTAAATTATAGGTTGCTCATGAATCAGATTGTGATATACAATAATAAAAAAATTATTTGAGCACCATAAAACAGGTACAATATTGTATTTTGACCATTAAAATGTGTTTTTGTCTTAGTTGTAGTTGAGTATAAGGAAATTGATATGACTAGGCAGTACAAAATTATACCTTTTTCTTTTCTTTTCCCTTCGGTTTTCAAGAAAAATGAGTTTTTGATAATCCAAAATTCGATTAAGAGGTTTGTAAAGTATATCCAATGATGGTCTAAATAATATTCGAACTCAGGTACTTCCAACCAATTTGTATTTAACTAAAACTCATTATCTACTTGAGTCCAATCGGTTGATCGGTACATAATTCATAATTAGGGTAAGACTAGAAATTAATTGTGAAATTTAATTAGGTATAGTAAGACCAAATATCATCCTTTTAAATTTGAAGCTAATTTAAAAGAAAATGAACGTGTTAATGATCACGTGAAACAAACATATAGAACAGAAAAGAGAATTTCCAGAAACAAACATCAGTATTCATTGGATGAATTACCAATTTGCCAATATAATAACTCTACTATGTATTGATATGAAAACAGCATGTACATGAATGAAGTAAGATACAAAATTCCAAAATTGACGTATAGAAAATTGGTAAAAAAAAAGCGTATACGTACCTGTTTATTTGATTAGGAAAATTCACATAAAAAATGTATGATGTGTGTGTGCATTAGGGAGATGAGAGAGTTGAGTAGCAGTGTTCGAGGGTAAGGATCCGCCACGTAGACCAATGCCATTCCACCACTAACAAATCAATGTACTTTACTTGATTCTTGCTTATTATTATCCTTTATTTATAAATTCTTTTAAAAATCATCCCAACATTAACCACTTCAGACACAAGTTTTAATCTAAAGTATTTTTTTTTTTATAGTTTATAATAGTATTTTAGTAAAATTATTTAATAAATTAATATAATCAATTTTGTGTAATATTATTTATTTAATTGATAATAAAATAACTAATTTATTTTTTGCTGAGATTATATTAATTTTAGATAAAATTTTATTAATTTTAGTTGTAAAAATATTATAATATAATACCTTTAAATTATAAAGTACAGTATGTTTTTGGAGGCTTTTTTTTATTACAAATTAGAGATTTTTTTATTAAATAATTTTTTATAGAGATTTAAAGGGATTGTTTTTGTGATTTTATCATTTACCGTCAAGTTGGTATAACATTAAATCACTAAACCCTAACTTCTCAAGTCCAATTTTTCTCCAAAACATACGCCAAAAGCTAAATTGTAATTATGCATGCAATATTTATTGTGAACCTCTTAGATTTTCAATATTGACTTTATTAATAGATATGTAAATGCATATATATCATGTACACGTATAATAAGGACAACCATCTTAAAACATTTCGTGCAATGCAAGGTTCTATGTCACACATGCAAGACTCGACTTGCAAAGCAAAGCTTTATTCCAAACGTGTTTTGATAATCTACATTTTAGGTCAATTTATATATACATAATTAAGATAATTATTGACAAATCAATTACTTTAGCGCAAGATTTTATGACACTTATAAAAGTCTTCGTAATTTATTTACAACACAAGGCTCTATGTCAGATTGTCATATAATAATGAAAATCACTAAGAAGCCAATTAATACATTACAATGTTTAATGTCACACGTGCTAAGGCTCTATACCACACATGCATAGAAAACTAATTTTTGCACCAATCATGAGAATTTGCACTTAATGAATTAGTGTTCTCCTGTTCATACTTTTCTTCTCAATTCATCGTCTCATGCCTCTAAATATCTTTGGTGTTGAACCCGTTGCCTTATTCTTTCTTTCGAGTACATATTCAAGGCATTGTACAATTTTGGTGATAGCTAAGAAAGTTATATATGCATGCATAACAAATTTGTTACTAAAGGTTTTGGCTAAAGGAGATTCTATTGATATTTGCATTTCTATTTTGGAGATCAACAACTTAAGACTGGTAACAAAACATCGGTATACATGAGGTATAATTTGTTTTTTTTGGGTGAAAGAACATTTGGATTTAAAAGTTGTTGTGATAATTCTTCATGGAAGCCATACTCATATTGCATTGACGTAGATGAGGGGAAAAAACACCTTAAAATTGTGTTATATTAATGCAAATGAATATTACAAAAAATTGAGAAAATGTAATACAATTGATTACGGAAGCTTATTTATAGTCATTCACAAACAAGTAGATAAGTGTTAACTTCTTACTAATAAATGATACATGACTACTAACTATATACTTAATATATTGTAAGACCAATTTGTCTTACATTAACACATGATCGAGTTTATGACAAGTGTACGTCAACACCGCCACAGTTCATAAATGTCCAAAAAAACTGTTTGTATTAAAAACTTTTTTTTAAATGGATTTTTGTTAAAAATTTGATAGAATAATTAACATGTACCAATTTATTTTTGTTAAGACTATAATTAAAGCTTTTTTCTCAAGGACTAATATGAGATATGTGACTTTTGTAAGGGATGAGAATGACAATTCACTCTATTAATAATATTGTTAATTAATATATAAGCAAAGAAAGAATTACTAATTTTTTGAGTCAAATAATGCACATTGAAGAATGTAGTATAGGAATTAGGATTGAGAATAAGATCCAGCTAGAACAGAACCATACTGCATTATGGGATTTTCATGAACCATGCATAGCCGTCTGACCCATATGATGTTACGGAATTTCATGCACACCCACATATGGCATTAAAAGTGAGGTGTGGGTTAAGACTTAAGAATAAGGGATTGTTATGATGGTATTCTTAATCTTAAAAAAAGTAAAATTCAATGTTTCGCTTTGATGGATTTGGTACTCAAAAAGAAGTTATACCCTACTCATGCAACAAATAAAGCAAAATTAAAGGTCTAAAACTATTCTTTGCAACTCTTCACAAGCAAAGCCAATGGACAAAAAGTCAACTATAAAAAGATAAGTCACAACTTTTTCTATACATCAATTATTTTTCAAATAATATAGTGAGAAGGGGAAAAGGTAAGACAGTCAAGGTTTTGTTACAAATCACATGATCAAAGAGATAGAGTTTCAACTCATAAGAAAAATAAGCTTAATAGAGAGAAAAAATTGTTCAGATTTCATATTGATTGGAAAAAGATAATGAAAATGAATTAATATGCTTTGCTTTGCTATTTTATATAGAGCTTAGGAGATCAACAAATTTAACTAAAATCCTAACTAACTAACTAAACTTTAACAGTATTTTATATTTCTATTAAGTTTTCACAACCAATTTCAAAGAAATTATCTGTGTTTTGTTCAATTTTACTACAATATGTTTTCCTTTGATCAAACAAAACTAAAACACATTATTCACATTCCCTACTCTTTTGGATAAATAATTATTTTCTCCTATAAATCTATAACATTAATCAGATTGGATATTGTTAATGTTAACTATATATTCAGGAAACATAAACAAAAGGACTGTGATGGCTTTTTGAGACAGAGAACTCTTGTGTTTGCCTATCTAAAAAAAAATCTCTCAAAACAATTATGTAATATGCTGGACAAACAAATTTTAAGAGGCAAGAAGTCATATTTGATATTTCCTGAAGACTTTGGTAAAAAAAATTCAAAAATCCACATTTTTCATTGGTGTTCATTATAAATTGAAAGAATGAAAGAAACACAAATTTTCATCAAAATATTAAGAGAAAGGATCTTTGAACTAACTTACACAATAGTTGGTCATTGAATTCTCTTGGAGATGAAAGATATAAGTTGAATTGTCGACAACAAAACCATGCTAGATACTTTGAGTTAGGGGGAATGAAGCCTGGTCCGAGATCATTCTTAAATCAATTCAATTTACTTAAGGTAAATGGTCTCGAACCAGACACAATTCCCCTCAACTCTTTGATCATATGTGTATACAAAGAAAAGTGCGAGAGAAAGTATTGATTTGAGAGAGAAGCATAGAGAGAGAGAACTGATTGATTTTGATTTGGCCATGCATTGTTTTCCATGAACCATTATATACGTCTAGATGGGGAATGTGTGGGTCAGATAACATAGTGTCCTACTTGGTATGGCTCCTTCCATCTTATCAAGCTTTTCACACATTTTAAGTATATATGTGCCATAGAATATTTTACCTTTTCTTTTTATTTCAAGTGATCTTTGTAAAAAAGATAAATATCCTCTCCCTTGGTAAAATAATTTTTTTTTCTTCTTTTCAGGGCAAGAGATTGTTCACTTTCATTATTATTAGTCTTTCCATATTTACATTACTACTAAAATTATACAACTCTGAAACAATCAATTAAACTGCGTTGAGTTTGTGATTGAAGACTGCAGTTCAATTCCTACATCACATACTCTTGAAAAAGGGGATAAAGTTTTAAATTGCGATTTAAACACTTGAGCGGAGATTAGTCTCATAATCTATATAAAAGGATCAAAATTTGTGAAGATATATTGTAGAGCTACTTGGTATTAGATACTCTAATTAAGATGGTTTCCTATATTAAAAAAAATACTAATTATGTTTTAGAAAATGAAAAGGAAATAATTAATTTTTCCCATTTTTGTTATTGATTGTAAAGGTTTCAAATCAATAAAAAAGATTGGTGGATGCAAAAAAGTAAACAAGAGCTCTTTTAGCATCTCTTTAAAGGCCTGGCAAAGTTTCCTTTAAGTCCTACCTACCTTGCCAATCTCTTACCAAACAATACCTATCAAAGAAGCTACTTGCTTATTCCTTTTTGTTGGAATATTGAATAGTTCCTATTTATATTCATTTTTTTTATATTATTTTGGAATGAAATATAAATAGATATAACAATTTTTTAATAATATTATTTTTAAATTTTATGTTAGAGAGTATTTGACATAATTAAATTAATTCCTCCTAAATTCAAATTACCTAAAAATTTCTGTGTCAAACTTAGATCATTACATGTACACTATTGCAAACTTGTGACACCAGGACTTATGCTACACTATTGCAAATTTATGAAATCTAGTGGATACAGTGGTTCTACACATTATATTAATTTTTTTATGCAATAATTTTGTATCTTGAGAAATAAGATGGAGTTTGTTGCTTATAGAGATGATGTCAAAGTGACTTAAGCAGTGATGAGTAAAAGTGGTGAATTGCATCTCATAATATTGAGGTTAGTGTTTAAAGGAGTACTCTTTTGCTTTCCACTTTGGAAAAGGGGCAAACCAATGAAGAGATGAATAGAAACTCTTGTTGGTGAATGATACTCCCAAATGGCATCAACTCAAGCTTTTAACATGTCCTATTTTTAGCACAAGCAAGGGTATTGGAAAGTGGATAGTGGACACCAAATTATACTCATATTTTTTGGAATTTTTTAAATAGCTGTTATTTGTGATCAAAACGTAAGGTAGTTATAGAAAGTAATTTGTTGGACATTCAGAAAAATTAAAATTAAAAGTAATTTGTAGGACTTGGTCCTGATGGGAAAAAAAGAAAGGAATGCAGCTAGGTAAAGTAGGGCTTTTTTTTTTATGAAAGATAAAGAAAAAAACGTAGGGCCTATTTTCTTGGGAAAATGTTTTTCATTTTTTATTTTTAGGTATAAAATTAAAGAACTGTTACTTTTTTTCATTCTATTTTTTTTTTCAAGTTGTCCGTCTATTTCTTATTATCAATGTTTTGTACAAAGATTACCAAAACAAAATATTGTACAAGAAACAAATTGAAAATAATGTGACAATATTGTAATGTAAAGTAAAAACAATAAATGAAAATACCCAAAGTTTATAAGCCCACTAAATTAGGAGTAGAGTTCCTACTTTGATAATTATAATTATGGGTGTTTGTAGTGTAGTTTGAATAAATTTTACAAAAAAAATAACATTTGATTCAAAAATTAAAATATTTATAGTTCGATTTAGTTTTGATAAATCCAAATTACAATTTGTAATTTTTTTTTAATGTTATGTTATAAAATTACATTAAAATATTACATATAATATATTAAAAATTAACATGACAGAAAAATATTGATGGATTATGTTTAAAATATATAAAACAATAATAGAAATACATCAAACTAAATAGATAAATATTATTAAAAAATAATTAAAACTAACAAATAATAATTTAATATAATATCTCATACTAATGAAAAAATATAAATAAAATTATATATACGATTTCATTCAGTTTTCTTCGATTTATAAAAATGAATCTAAAATTCAATTCAATTTCAAAAAAAAAAATTTAATCACCTTTAATAATATTTAATTTTGTAAATTGATTTGTAATTTTTTTAGAATTGGTTTGAATGGCAACACGTGAGTTGACAATTACTAATGTTCACAGGAGAGCATGGTCATTGGTCACACTTGCACCACCAAAAGAAATGAAAGAATGAAAGTAACCGAACAGAACAACAAGCGACGAAAGTTATAAACTTAGGGAATGTAATGATATATAAATCAATCACTAGCAGTCAAAAAGAAAATAAAAATCACTAAAATCTTTGCTTGCACGTTGTGCATTCATAATCATATTGGTCAATAGCTAGCTACTACTAGTAGAACAGTTACATGAGGAATAACAAACGATAAATAGTTAAATACAGGCACAACAAAACAAGTTGAAAAACTATGTGTGGTCGAAGATAAATTAAGAATGTAATAGGAAAAAACGATGGGCCCTCATCAAGGCCCAACACGACGAAATTGGTTACTTCGTGTTTTCTGCAAGTTAGCGTTCATTTCCCAATATATACAAGAGGCGTGTTAATTGGATAAAATAAAAAACTTAAAAATAGGAGTTTTGATTAATTAATGGTTTACCATAAGAGTTTTGACTAATTAATGCTTGACCACACATGATGCAGTGAGTGGTTATTATTTAGAAGAGTTACATGTTGCCTAAAAGTTGATATACAGCTGTATACAATAAAATTGATCCTCTAAAAATTAATAAAATGAGCAAATGAATAGTGGATATTAACAATTTTGGTTTATGTTTTTAAGTTAATTTATGTATTATTTAAAATTTTAAATAATTATTTATAAAGATGTTTAGAACATTATAAAAAAAAATTCAACAAAGATTTATAATTTTTAACAAAAAATATATTAAATATGAATTTTTAAATACTAAAAGTTTAAAAAATTATATTTAATTCATATTTTGTTATAAAAAATTAAATTTACGTGAAAAATATTTTATAATATTATAAACATATATACAAAAAATTATTTAAAAATTTCAGACAATACATATGAATTCAAAATTAGAAATCAAACTTGTTGATGGTAAATATTTGAAAAACAATTTTTTGAAGAATTTTTTGAAAAACTAAAAATAAAATACGGTATATTTATAAAGACAAAAAATTTATTTAACCTCTTTTATATTTGGATATATATATCTATATTAAGATTATTTGAGATCGATTTTAAGCATTTTATTTGTTATGTGTCAATCTATTAACATATATCTTCTCTCATTCATTTGACTATAAATACTTTGATTTGAATTTAATATAGTTAGTTTTCATTACGACAAGTCTCTTTGATTTAATTAAATTATTCACAAACCTCAAATAGATAACTTTGCTATTAATAATAATCAATAATAACGTTATTTTTTATTTGCTTTTAATTGATTGTACTCTTATTAAAAAAAAAAAGCTAAATTACATCTGTGTCTCTTAACTTAATTTCAGGTAACGTTTTAGTCCTTTATCTTTTTTTTTTCCCCGATTTAGTCCTTTATTCCTAACAATATCAAATAAAGTATGAAAATATGAGTTTATTTGAAGATTTGCGTTACGAATTTGATGAAATTTGTATTATATTGAAAAATATAATTAATTTTATGAGCTTTGATTGAATTTTTTTTTTTGAATTTTTGTATAAAAAAGGATAATATTGTTGAAATTTTAAAACATAAAATATCAACTTTGGAAACTTTGCATTCTCACATGTTTGGATCAAACTCATAATCAATTTGTTTTTCTTTTCAAATAAACAATTATATACCCAAATTATTACTAAATGGTGGCAGCAACGTGGGAACATTACACTACTTGCATCAGAAACCTAAAAATATTAGGTACATACATGTTATAATTTTTGTACAAAGATACATATTTTAAATGTTACATATCTATAATATAAAATAGTATTTTTTTAAAAAAAATAAATATATATAAATCATTTTCTTAAAGTTGATTAATTTTAATTTTTTTTAAACTTTATATTTACATCGACTTTAATAAATATAGATTCAATTTATTTTTTCTTTACTAAAAAAATATTTATTTTGCTATTTTCTTTAACACAAACTAATATTCAATTTATTTGAAAATATACTTGAATAAAAAAATTGTGTTTGACACAGGTCTACATACTATAGTGCTATATAAAATATGTCTGATTCGTGTGGAATAATATACGAGAGAAGCAATAAAAGATATTTTTATGTCTTTTAATTAGAATATGCAGCGATTTCTATTAAAGTTTAAGTGGATTTCACGGTCGTTAAGGTTGTATAATGAGACATATACTTTTTCTTTCTTAAGATATATAATAATTATATCATTAAATAGTATAATGTTTGTCATAATCATTATTATTTTTTTTTTGTTGGATTCATTTTATTTTTTTTAAAGAAAGGCATAATTTATATAATAGATTCAATTAAGCTGATATAACAAACAAGTTTGATCAAATATTGCCATGTAACTTTAAATAAATTATTAATATTAAATAATACAAAATATATAAAACTCATTAAATATTAATATAAGATTATTTTTCTACCTCGTTCAAGCTCAACTATACCAATTTAACTTGTATTTTCAAAACATAATATCCTGTAATAGAGTATTTAACATATGTTTTTGGAGTACTGTTATCATGGCCATAAATACAATCCTTTTTCCTTTGGGAATATAAAAGAAGCCTCAATCACTTTAAACTAATGAACAAATGAATGGTATTGTACATGTATCCAATTTCATACTATGTTCCCTTGTAAATTATCAAGAAGATTTATATGTTTGACAGCTAAAACAAAATGAAAAATTTATCATGTACCTCCATTTTTATATTTATACTTCATAATTTTTTTTAAATGTCAATTATACTCTTAAGTTATTATTTTACTAATTCAATTTTTTTTTTTTCATTTTATCTTTTTCAGAATCAGAAAAAAGATTTCCAGTACACACCTTATTTCTGAAATTTTCTTTTTAAGTTTTCTGGTATAGAAGGTTCTTACATAAATTTTTTTTTTAAGTTTTCCAGTACATAAAATTGTACTATCGAAAAATTTCATTGAAAAGATTTCCGGTACAGAAGCTATTTCCGAAAAACTTTCTAAGAAAAATTGTCAGTACACACTATTTTTAAAAATAATAATATACCATAAATAAGATATCATAAAAATTTTTAAATAATAATATACCATAAATAATTAATAATTAATATACTATAAATACACCATTAAATAATTAATACATCATAAATACACGATAAATAATTAATAATTAATAATTGTAATAATTAATATGTCATAATTAATAATTAATACATCATAAATTGTCGAAAATGTTAAGTCTCAAGTTTCTCGAAACACGCATTTGTACCGGAAAAGTTCAAAAAAGTTTTTCGAAAAAGTGTCCTGTACCGAAGAACTTCAAAAAATGTTTTCCGAAAAACTGTACTGTACTGGAGAACTTCAAAAAAATGTTTTCCGGAAGATGCTTCTCTACCGGAGAACTTCAAATAAGTTTTTATGTTGTGTACCGGAAAACTTGTATTAAAGTTCTCAGGAAGTTTTAAAAAAAAATTCTTCCGAAAAACTTGAAATGGTAATTTTTTTAAAGTTTTATCATTTAAACAAGGACAAAATCGTTATTTTATTCATGATTTGGGGGTATAGGTATAATTAGGGGGGTATGGGGTAAAATTTTCAAACAAAATATGTAATGATTGTTCCAATCCAGGCCCAATTTTAGGAAATCAAAAACTCAAACCCGATAGGGAAAAAAATTGGGCTTAAACGGTTAATGCGTTTCATTCAGTGAGATGGATTTGGCTTGTGCTTGATATTCCCTCCGTTACAAAATTTAGCACGAGGAATTTAACTTACACTCCTCATTTATATCTCTTATTCCCTAAAATATATAAAAATATATTTTTGTCTGTTTAATTATATGACTTTTTTTCAAAATACAAGTAAACTATTTATCTTTATCTTCAAAATTTTGATTAAATTTAAAAGATTCAAAATGTAAACTTTTATATTTTTTTCAAAAAAAATTAATTTAATGTAAAACTTTTTAAATGTAATTTTTTCAAAAGTTAAAAAATAATTTAAAATTTTGGATGAATATAAAACTTTTGAAGTGCAATTTTTTCAATAATTTAAAAAATATCTAAACTTTGGATGAATATGAAACTTTTAAAATGCAAATTTTTGAAAAAATTTAAAGGAATTTTAAAATTTTAGATGAATGTGAAATTTTCGACATTCAATTTTTTTAAAAGTTAAAAAACAAATGAAACTTTAGATTAATGTGAAACTTTTAAAATGTGATTTTTACAAAAGTTTAAAAATAATTCAAAATTTTGGGTAAATGTGAAGCTTCTAAAATGCAATTTTTCAAAAGTTTAAAAAAAAATCGAAATTTTCGATGAATGTGAAACTTTTAAAATGTAATTTTTCCAAAAGTTTGAAAACTTCAAAACTCTGATGAATGTGAAACTTCATAAATGCAATTTTTTCAAAAGTTTATAGAAATTTCGAAACTTTAAATGAATGTAAAATTTTCGAAATACAAATTTTCCAAAAATTTAAAATTTTTGAAACTTTGGATGAATATTCAACTTCCACAATGCAACTCTTTTCAAAAGGTTAAAGCAATTTCGAAACTTTAGATTAATATGAAACTTCTGAAATATAACTTTTTTAAAAGTTTAATATATTTTTGAAATTTTAAATGAATGTGAAAACTTATTAAATACAGTTGTTTTTAATGTTTAAAAAAATTTCAAAAATATGGATAAATGTTAAATTTCCTAAATGCAATTTTTTTCAAAAATTAAAAAAAAAATGAAACTTTCGAAATTCAATTTTTTATTAATTTGAAAATTTTGATAAACACAACTTTTGAAATGCAATAAGTAAAATTTTGGTGAATAAAAATGTGTCAAAATATATAATTTCAAAAAAATTCACTATCAAATAGAAAATAGTGGAGGTAAAAAAGGGTGAAATAGTTGGGGGTGTGGAAGCTAAACGTTAAGGATTGATAGTAGATTTTTCATTTAACACATGTAAGTTTAGCACAATTATATCAAAATTGTCTTTCATTTAATGGTTGTTTTTAAAAATTAAATGTCCATTTTTTATGCAATTAAATGAGATGAAAAATAATCTAGATCATCAAGGTGAATTTTTGAATGAGATTAACAACATTTTATGTCAATAAACTAACTATAATGTTGTTTACGGTGAAAACAACTTCATTTAATAGAAAAAGCAACAAACATTATACATGATTTGATACAATTTGAATTGGGGCATTCCCCATCATAGTCTAGACGCAATTCTAAGAGAAAAGTCTCTTACGAACAACAACCTAATATCCATTCATTCAATCTCTTACGAACATGGACAATGGCAATATGGAAATGCGAAACCAGTCTTTTCCCGATCCATACATATGTGGTTCAACTGCACTCACTAAATTTGTATTAACTCAACTAGTAACTTAAATGAAAGAATAACATAGGTCTTCACAAAATATTGGAATAATGAGAAGACGCATGTCTGAATATGAATAAAATAATATAAACAAATTAATCGTTCGGTTTAATGAATACAAGCTCAAACTTGAAGTTGTAGAGAGGAGGTTTAAAACTTGGTAGCATGTTCTTCCCTTGATAGAGCAGTTTGGCAAAGTTTCAGCTGTAAAATTGGCGTAGGTTGCAAATGAAATACTATTTGCCACCAATCAATATCCCTACTTCTTCTATCTCTCATCATAATTCCTTCTATCGGACTCTCAGTTTAGCACAAAAATGAGTAAAAAAGATAATGAGAAGATGCATATGTTTTTATTTCCTATCATTTAGATCCATGACAATATGGATGAGAAATAATTGAAGAAATGTCAAGTATGGTACCATATATGTCTAATGTGTAAAAAGTGTGACGTGTTTAACGTGCAAAATATGTGTGACATTTGGTCACAACTGAGTAAAAGTATTTTTAGTGGTATGTAGGCCGACTCTTTTAATTAAATAGGTTTTTTTAAAAGTTTTGGTTTGATCAACCCTATTTCCACCCTAACCATGATGGCATCGCTGAATCTTGCTTAAGTCAAGTGGGCCACAATCACGTAGTTAGATTTGGTTTAGGGTTTAGGGAAATCCACAAAATTTGTAATAAATTTAATTATATTATAGCAATTTACATAGTTGAGTTTGTACATTTTTAAGAAGAGAGAGATGAAATAGAGAGTTAGCTGAGACTTTCTAAAATCAAAATTTATGATCCTCTAAAAGTATATTTCCAGAAAAATCTTGCTTATCCAAACGTATAGTTTCAGACAAAGAAAAAACCCCAAAATAAAAAAGATTGCAACGACCTGAAAAAAGTAAAATTAAATAGGGGTGGAATGGAAAAATGGGAGTGCAGAAAGCCACTTTTATAAGTTATTTGTGTGGAGGCCTAAAGGGATTCAGTGGCCTCCCCTTAATAACAAAAAAATAGCAAGAATGAAACATAACTTACTTTGTTCACTTAATAGCATTATTTTCCAATAACTTAAAACATTCTGACCCTGAAGTTCAAGCTGAGAGACAAATGCTTAAATAACTCTTATGAGCAATAAGACTTCCTTTTTTACAAATAAGTTAACACTTAACATAAATTACAAATAAACATTTTCACATATGAAACATTGCACACACCAGCAAGTGAACACGCTTCACAAAGTCACAAGAAACAAGACTTCATTCCCCAGATTCTCATAAATTAGAACTGAAAAAACTAAACTCATTGAAAGCTTGACTGCCAGCTGATCTCCATTTCGGCTTGTCCAGTCTTTTTGATCATATTAATTTCTTCGATTAGTTCAGTATGCTCGGTCTCATTTTCGAGGCCACCCATGCCATTGTTCACATCACTCAAGTTACAGTTGTTGGTGTTCGGTGTGGGATGCTTTCTCTGCGCAGCATCTCCTTTCTCCTTGACCCTTTCAGATGAATTAATTGCACCGCTGTTGCTCTTTCGCCGGCCGAGCTTTGGAGATTTTGCACGTGTTGGTGGTAGCTGGCCCATACATGTTAACTTTGTCATAAACACAAGTTGAAGAATATGTCTACATATATAACTTGATCACCCAATGAAGGGCAAATTGTTAGGGAGAACACGAGTTCGAACCCTAACTGGAAGAGTCCTTGTCCAGACTCTACTAACCTCCCTGCTGAA
>NC_021163.2:2935376-3062667 GCF_000331145.2 Cicer arietinum
GCTGAACTTTGAATAACCAAGGTCCCTTTCTCTTGGGAACCGGAGGGTTAAGACCAAAAATATAACTTGATCACAATGTGTTGTTTTTAGTAACTATTGATAAAATTTGTTTTGAGAGATTAACACAAACTACGCTAAACCTCATACATGAATTTCACTGAACCTTGCACATAAATATTGTTTGTTATAAGTACAAGAACATTATTACATACCTTTTTCAACTCAACCTTAGGTGGAGGCCCCTCATGGTAAAAGCTTGGCATAGGGCTTGCTTTGAACATTAAACTCCTCCTCAGCTGCTTGATGGCTTCCTCCTTCTCTTCCTTAATCATTGAAGAAATTAGAGTGAAAAAAACAATATAATTTTATATTTTGTATAGTACAAACACTAATATGTTTATGGATTAGGCTACTTTAAAATTAACAGGACTGATTAATGGGCCGAATACAATTATTGCAGATAATTACAAAATATACACTATTTGCAACATATTTATAAGCAGAAAAGAAGTAACAGAAAGACATTGTAATTCATGGTTTTGGAGATTATGAAGAAAGCCCTATGTACCTTGCTCCTTGCTTCATTTTGATTCTTCTCAGCCTCCATTGCCTGTTGCTTTTCCTCTAATTTTGTATAAAACTATGACACAATAAAAAGGAACCATGTATCAATCATCAATTTGGGGTAGAAAAACCTATCCAAATCCAAACAAAGCTAACTATATATCACATGTTTTACCTCCCTCCTCCTTTCTGCACGTTGAGTCGACCGAAACACTGGAGCAGCAGCGACAGTTGCCCTGGACTTGAATGACCGCACAGAAGCCCCAGTTCTTTATATGGTCAAGGAGTAATATCAATTTCGAATTATAAGATGAAGGTAAAAGAATCATTGCTAACTAGAATAAGAAAAAATGAGATGAAATTCCGTAAGGTTTAAAAGGATACATAGAAGCAACTGAACAAGAATCTTCCTCATCAGAATGCTTCTTGTTATCGGGTTGCAATGGTTTTCTTGGTACCAAAGGAGTCTTCAACTGCATGGTTCAATTCAAGCAATCAAAACAAAAGTTTCAAGACTAACTTTGAGTACAAAGTAATAAATTAACCATATAAAATAATTCAGCAATAGATTAGACATATGAAATAGACAATTCAAATTTCATTTCCTTAAATTGAAATTTTGTAGCATTCCTTATAACATGGTAAATGGTTATGTTACTATTTTGAGGAACCTCTTATTCGATGAGGCGTCTTAAAGCTTACAGCTATCTTGTTTAGAACTTAGAACTTTTTCCCAAACCATATATTCTATGAAGACTAATATAAGGGTTGTTCTTTAAACCTTCCATAAATATAAAGACATAAGGTTAACTAAATTAAAGGAGGAAGCAGATTCAACATCAGCATAATACCTGATTCTGTTTAAGCATATTGGAAGATAGCACATTTTTTTTATTTACAGAAGATTTTCTTCCATTACTGCCTTTGTTATCTTCTTCCAAAGTAGGACGTGTTACAACCAAAGCACGCTTCTCAGTTGCTAGGGAAAATGGTTGTGGAACTGTAGGTTTGATTTGAACATTCCCAACAGAAGGTCTTGATCCGCGCTTCATCACAGTATCTCGTGGCTTGTGATTACCCTTTGTTTTATGTGGTTTTGAACTTTTTTCAATGAGTACACCCTCGAAATCGGAGGTTAACTTCTCCTCGGTTTTTCTAATGTTCAATTCGTCGGAGGCCTTAACAGAAACTTCTGTTGTACATTCCTTCACCTCATATTCCTTTGTGCTCTCCTCTGAACTATGATGTTCAGTAGTCTCATTGATATGCTCATAAGACTCTGTGATATTGTGATTATTAGTTCCATTTTCATGAATTGAATCGTGCGAAATTCCATCGGAATAGACTATGACACGATCTGGCTCCTTGATGATACAAATATCTGAATCTTCTATTCCCATTGCACTATGTAACAAGGAAGTGTCAGAACAAAATCAATTGTCTTACAAGATACAACTTCAAGGTTGAAATCGAAATTAAAGAATGATTCCAAAGGGATGTAAATTGATTAATGTCTACTCATTGTTATCAAAATTTTACTTAAGTGGTTCAATGAAATAGTAATATATAAGATTACAATGAAAATATGACAATACAGCATATATATGGATGGCATAAACTTCCTTGATTGAGCCAACACATAAAGTATAAAATTAGAACATTATTTCAATAAATATAGTATTATTATAGAATAAAACTCTTGTTAAAGAAAATGACATTCTAAATGTTCCACCATGATATCTATAATTGTGCATTCTTTGTAATTTAATTATTTTAATAAACCCTAAACATTATGAGAATATTCTCTAGAAATCATAATAGTTTCAACCAAAAAGTGGAACCATGGGGCAAAAGATTAATAAAAAAAATAAGTATGAGCAGGACAAATTCCAAAAGTATGAAAGTTGGTATATGTGAATTATTTAACATAAATAAATCATTAAAAAAATAGAACCAATTGTCTACCTAAGTCAAGAAAAACTAAAACACAAAAAAGGAAAGCAATCAAATTGGTTGGCACGCATCTTCAATCAATGATTATGACTCTAATAATTCAAAATCAAC
Source organism: Cicer arietinum (assembly GCF_000331145.2). Lineage (NCBI taxonomy): Eukaryota > Viridiplantae > Streptophyta > Magnoliopsida > Fabales > Fabaceae > Cicer > Cicer arietinum. Next base: position 2,938,005 of record NC_021163.2, read on the forward strand.
AACTCAACTATATGATTAATTATACGACAAGGCATCATATTATATGCTTGAAAAAAAAAAGAATAAGCCAGGAGAATAAGACACATGATAAGTTGTTTGAAATTGAACAAATACAGACACATTGAATTTTCTCAAGCTCCAAAATCGCTTTAGAAAAAGAAATAAATTTTATTTTTCTCATACACACATTGGTTAAAACCCAAAAGAAAAGTTGAGTTAAAACCCAAATGCTAAATAAGATTGGGAATTATAAATTTCCAAATGTACACATTATTATTTTTCCAAAATTGGATCCAACCATTCAAAAGGTAAAAGTGCAAATTAAGTGGTTACCAAGAACCATCCGTTCATAAAATAAATAAAAAACTTGAAAAAATATCTATTTTTATAATATGAAGGGAAAAAAAACAAGGATTTCCATCCTAGTTTCTACATGCAAAACAAATTGGGTGAACATCAATGACATTTTCAAGGAGTCAAACAGAACCCAATTAATTTACAAAACATGAAGAATAGTAAGAATTGAACATTCTATTACATAGAGTAATGAAAAAATTGATTGCAGCAAAAGGACACAGAAACAAACAGGGAATAGGAAAAATTTCATAAGAAAAGAATGAAAGTGAATTTTGATGGATGAAAATGGAAAGGGAAAATGACTCACATTTTGAGTTGGATCTGGAAATTAAGAAATAATGCAAGTGACTGTGTTGTTGTGTTTTGAGTTCGTAAATTTTGTGTTTTTATTTTGTTTTGTTTTGTTGTGCTGTCGCGGTTTTATATGAGCCTAGTTGGTCACGCGCCGTTTCTTCACGGCGTTAACTTCCACTTTTCCATTTTTTTTGAATTTGAATTTCATCCACGTTTTTTTGTCAATTGTAAAAATTGGATTTATTTTAGTCCGATCACGTTAAATTACTTGAATACCCTTTTCATTTTTGGCTTTTACAATAGGGTATTATGATGTGATATGTAATTGCATGTTTTGGGCTTTTGCTTTTGTTTCCCTCTACAACAATTTGAAACTTATGGAAATGCTTTTCGTACAGCCACCAGTCATATAGCTTGGGAATCAATCTTCTTCTACTGTAACTAATCGACTTAGATTATTGGTAGGATTAGGAGAATAAAGATTCAATAAATAAAAGTCAAATAAAGAAAAACTTAAACAAGATGTATGTATACATTATAGCTTTCTAAAAATATTTTAATTTTATTAATTGAGAAAGATAATCGGTTAAATTTATGATGAACTGAAGTAAATTATAATCAAAATCATAGTGAAATGATGAAAATAAAAATTCAAATACAGTATTAGCTGATAATTCCACATTTGTACCCGTTTTCCAAAAATATTTTAATAAATTGGGAAAATGAACAGATAAACACAAAATAGTTATTTTTTAAGGAGCACAGTAAAAAGAAAGAAGGAATGTGCACATACATTAATTAAGTGAACAGGGGAAAGGTAATTAAGTGAACAGGGGAAAGGAAGAATAGAGCATAATTTTTTTTGGAGACCATGATAATAGGAGTTAGACACTAATATTTAATCTAAAACTATTTATTGTAAATATCATTTAAAAATACGTTAATCAATAATTTTATTTTTAAACACAATTTATCTACAATTTATCTTTATTTATGTTTTGCTTAATTATATCTTAATTAGTTCTCAAAAAATTTATTATGTGATTTAACGCTCTTTAAAATAGTTAAAAAAACTCATAATAAAATAACATAGTTTTTTAAGTTTAAAAAAAATTACATTTTAATTATAAATAATTTTTGATATCATTTAATAGTTATACGTTTTTTTTTATGAGTAAGTTTAATAATTATAAGTTAGTTCAACTACTATTATAAGAATGTTTTTATGAAAGACTTAAACTTAATTTATTAGCTTATTCGTTATCTGTTATTAATTAATTTATCCATTGTAAGTTTCATCTCTTAGATATTATCTTAGATATTAACTTTCTATTATTCGTTATTTTTTACCAAATCCTATATCAAAATATTTCGCAAATATTTCGATACCCGGCGAATATGTTAAGACATCCAAACAAATTTACTAATAGTAAAACGGTTCTCTAAAAAATAAATTAGATAATAAAAGTCTAAAAAATGCTCTAATTTTTTATCTCTCTTTTCCTCCATAACTTCTGTAGTGTCACCTAAGTCAATGACTACTAAGCTGGAAAATAATTAAGGGTGCGGCTATTATAAGTGGTGAACTATCACAAAGCTATGACATTGTTTGGAATAGAATATGTCACTTTTTTTTTAATGTCTCCTTGTTGAATGTCTCCTTAATGTGCTTGGAGGTTAGGCTAAAAGGTTACTAACAAATGATAATTTATTGAAACGTGACACTTTAAATTAAGACACCAAGTTATGTAATAACAGATGTCGCTATCTGATTGTTTTGTTCTTGGATGTATTATGAGCTCTAGGGTGTGTTTGTGTTGACATGTTGGAGCATACCTTGTGCTAACAATAGTTTTTTTTTTTTTTTATAATGAATTTCTTTGGTTTGTTAACAAAATTCACGTTAAAAATAATCTAAAAGAAATTCAAATATTTATTATATCATATATCAACAAAAAAGAGTAGTTCAACTAATAAAAGTCATAATAAAAACTTTTACAAGTCATAGTTTTCCTAAAATAATATAAATGTATGTTATTGAAGAAAGTTCTAAATCAAAACATAAATAGATAAATAGGAGTAGTTATAGTCTCATTCTAGACGTAAAGTACTAATTAGTAGTGTCGGTTGTCATTATATATCCACACATAGTATTTATTATCTAAGTTGTATTATTCTGTGAGAAAAATTGTCTCCCTCAATCAAGCTAACTTAATTACCTCACTAATGTATAGCGATGATACGCACAACACAAACAGTACTTATTTGTTTTTTTTTATTAGATAAAAATAATATTTGTGTCTTATGTATCTACATGAATATTCGTTAAACGAATATTCAATATTTTATAAATATTCACATATATCATTTTTTTTAATAAAAAATAATTTATGAATAAAAGTTTTATTTCTTCTGCAACTACATATAATTTTTTTCTTTCTTTTATCAATACAAAAAATATTAACATATATAAATATTAATACATCAATACATAAATGTATCATAAAATTGTATCATAAAAAATAATATACTAACAAATAAACATGCATTATAACTTAATAATTTTATTATCAAACAAAAAAAAAACTTAATAATTTTATTAATTGATATGAATATTCGCTGATACAGATATTATTACATCAAATATATGACTGTATTTATTACCTAAACAGATAATCAACATATTCATTTATTTTATCTACAGTATCCATTAGATTACCTATTTTCTACTCATGGCATATTTTATCTGTAAATATTTATTTTTGCCATCCCTGGTAATTTACAATTAAAAGTCTAAATATTTCTTACGAAGCCAGTTTTAGCATATTTATGAAGACTTCATTAGTGATCGTCACAAATCATGATGCCCATATCTTTGGATAAAAGCGAATAAAGAAAAGACACCCCATCTAATTAAGCATTGCTTAGACCCTATACTTGACTGCTCTTGCATAACCCCTTGATAAATGCCCAACAACCTCTTACAATTTATCAAATCATAAATGTATAACACATTCAAAGTCCATCATACGTCCATATTTACCATTTTATAAGTTAGTATGGGTTTGAATTAAGATATGGACTCATTTAAAGTATTGCGTGTTTGTTGTACTTGAGTTTTGGTATAGATTCTTAAATTGACTTCTCCGGTCATTAATAATAATGTGCAACTTGTTAAAAAGTTACAATTGAGTTAAAATATAAAATAATTAAAAAGAAATATAAAATTTAAATAATACCGTAAAAAATTATAATACAATTAGTATATGATACATATTAATATAATGTCTCTAAAATAATTAATATAATTATATTTCATTTAATCATAACTAACTTGTAACGTCTACGTATATAACAAATACAAAATTTGAATATTGCAGTGGATGTGAAATCGTTAAATTTAAATAGGAGAGTTTTATCTCTTTAAATCTATCGGTTCTTATAGTTGTTGCACTGTGTGGTTGTCGAAAGTAACCACCTTTCATAAATTTGAATTATAATATATACTGTTTCCGCTGCAATGCTTTCAGTTTGCCTCGGACAAAACTCATTGCTTTCTATCTTCCAACTTTTGAAGGTGATACCAAAATGTAATTTATGAGTTGGATTCAAAGCTAGTGGTCAATCAATTGTATTCGATGACAAGTGTAAAATTTGAAGTACAGTGTATCATGCAGTCTTGTCAACGGATAATAAAAATGAAAAGAAAGAATTTTAGAAGACAATTATTTATAGGTCAAATAGATCAACAGCTCAAGTCATGTGTGAATAATATAAGCTCGAGTCATGTTGTGGTTTGATAGTTTAAAATATTATTATCTTGGATTGATGTGGATGAAAACCTAACCATGTCAACTCTTTCATCTTCTTCTTAACTTCTTTTTTTCTATGACAAGTCTCTACTATCCTCAACTTCATTCTCTTACTCAAAAGTTTCTAAAAAAAGGGAAATTTCAACTACCAAACTAAAATATATATGTATTTTTTCTTCTTAATGTGTAACTAATTTTGTTAATTGAATTCATTTATTATAGCTATTTTAATCATAGCTAAGATTTTGAATGCAGCATATGGATAACTGAGAAAGGTAATATGTCTTTTCCCTCCATACAAAGTGGCCCTATTACAAGGATATAATAACACTCTTATGGTTGGGGTATTTGAGACTTCATTCTACAATGCCGCAACTTAGAGTCATTTTATATACTTATCTAAAAATGTTACTTGTAGAGTCATTTTTCAAATTAGATGGTTCATTCAACCACTCACTGTACACAAAAGGGGTATAACTAAAAATTTAAATTTATTTAATTACTAACGTGTAACAGAAATAAATTACATGTTCTTGTCCTGCAATGAGAGTCAACACAAGTCAAAGTCACAACAGAAGATGTTACTGAAGAGACAATTTGGCTAAGGTCAAAGCCAATACTTTTACACCATTTGACATATCTTTAATGCTAGCAAACTCCTCAGGCTTATGGCTGTATCCTGCCAAAGCGATAACAACAAGAATATATTGATAAATTATTTCCTTTATAAAGCTGTTGGAAAATAATAGTTTTTTCTTAAGACTAAATACTGGAAGAAAGCATGTCCATATGAAAGTGTAACAGCCCAACCCCTCTAGTCGACACTGTTATTCACGATCTTCTTGCCTTCCCCTTTTCCCACCATTGGAAATTAGCAGAGTTTTTACTTTCCGAGGGAATCAAACCCGGGAATAGGGGTTAAGTCAACGGTTCATTCATTTTAGCACAAAAAGTTGAAAAGTAAATACCTTTGTAGCATGGAATGAAAATCATGCCCATTGGAGACACCCTGCAATAACAAACGTTTATGAGCATCAGATATTTTATATAAGTGCAGTCCATTGTATATGGTTTTCTGTACGTAAGTGTTCAAATTAAACGGTTTAGAAGGAAAAATATGAAAGAGAGAAAGGCATTCAATTCAATAGTATTCTAATTGTCGATGAGGTGTCAGCTCAATGGAAATGTATGTCATCAGTGCATTATTCCAATTAATTTGAATCGTCGAACCTTTAGAAACAATTCTTTTGCTTAGATCCTATCCTAATCTAATTTGAACATTTGAAAATTTAAGAATGGAAGTTTTGGGGTGTATGATAAGGAAATATTTTCTGCTCAGTTAAAACCATTTGAACCTATCTTCCTGCAAATACCTGGCCATAAACAACGAGTCGTGATAGGCCCTACTAATCATCAACTTGCTCGTCAAGTTTAGCTCTTTTGTTGCGGTTTCCATTGCATTGATGACTGCTTCATCAGAAAGGGCTGGCGGATCCTGATTGATGATATGGAACTCAGAGAGCTTGACACCTCGGGTTTTGGTTATTCTAATTGCTGTTTGATGGATTTTCTCAATAACTTGGTTTCTTCTTTCCTCATCAATGTCCCTGGTGTCTGCAGCAACACAAAACAATTACAAAGTAAATATCTATATGACCAAGTATAGTATACTAGTAACTGGAATTATCCATAGGTAGAGAGTGAGAAAAACTAACCAATTCTCTGAAATGAAAAAATAAATAACAAACAATTATTGTATGGCCAAACTACATGTAAAGTTGTAACTAAACATTGTAAGAATACTATGTACGACCTATGAAATATTAGACACAGACACCGAACACAACACCAATATGTAAACACAAGTAAAAATTTGAGAAAATAGAAGTGATTGAATGTAACGTGCATGTCGGTGCTGCATAAGATACAATTCAAATTTTCCAGTAAATACATACCAATTTCTATGTGTGATTTGCTAGGGATGCTATTGATTGCTCCAGGATGCAGTTCAAGGATACCTTGTAAAATAGGAGGTTATTTTAAATGAAGGCTCTTTGATTAATCAAATAGAGGTATTGCAATGATAACTCACCGACGGTGCCAACAGTGTCAATAGACCCAGATTCCAAGACATGTTTCTCGACAGCCAGAGCTAATTCGGCGGCTGCCAGACCAGCATCGTTTCTGACCCATATGATTTAAAGATTATACTTGAAACATTAGAGTTCATTAATGAAGAAGTTTCAACTTCAAAGGGATCAATGAAGCGAACTAGCAAATATAACATAATCATGCAATAGTGTACTACTTGACGCTTCTATTCTTTCACTCAACAATATGAAAAGATTATTGAATAGCATCAAAAAAAGGAGAAAGAAGAATATCTAGGTGTTTCAATTCATGTTTGAGTTGTGGCAATAAAAAAAAAGAATAAGGATGCAATCTATAGAAGAAAAAGAAAAATATCTATTTTAAGATAGTGCACACCTGTTAGGCATAAGGACGGCGCCTGCATGACCACCGTTGCCTTCAAATTCAACCCTTAGACTTGCTGGAGCTGCAATGGCAGTGACTATGCCTATAGATATTCCTGGATGAAGAAACAAATGACATGATTATTGAAGTTTCAGCTAATACCAAGATTATGTTAGTCCAGAGATATGTACCTTCATCCTCCAGAATAGGCCCTTGTTCTATGTGCAGTTCTATAAAAGCAGAATATGTTCCTTTCTTTAAGAATACGCTGGATAAGTCATCTTCATCTTTTGCATACCCCGCAAATCTTGCAGCATCTAAGAAGGATATGTTTTGACCATCGGTTATTGTCTTTAGAGTATTCGCAAGAGTCTCACCCCCAGCCAATAAGCGGCTGCACAAAGTAATGGATGTTGAAGCTTAAAGTAGAGTATGGGGTCTAATTTAATCGAACAAATAGTGTATGATAACATAAGTTGAGAGGATAAAGATAAATTGATTTATGGACAAAAAAGTGACAAGTAGGAGTCATGTCCTGAGATTGTATGTAAAAGGTTGTTCCTGACCTTCCCAGGCAACTTATTCCAAAGCGTGTGGGTTCTTCCGATGTGAATAATATGACTTCCAACGGCCTTCTAGGTTTGAAGCCAGCCCTGTTAATGATTTAGTCAGTATTACAAACATTGCTACTCACAGAAGTGGATAGTGATTGAGCAATGTAAGTCACATCTGAATTTGGATCTTTTTTTTATATATAAGTAATTACAAGGAAATAGTTACATGTGGAATTTCTTATTTCATAAAGTTGAACAAATTGACATCGTGTTATTTGCAGAGCATTAACACATCCTGAGTTGTGTTCATCATAAATGGGTTAAACTATCATATGTTGGTTAAACATTAACTCAACCAATTCAACACACACAGAAAGGCCAGTGTAAAATTCAAGATGCAGAAACTTCAAGGCAAGCTTGCTAATTATCAGAAGAAACCAATTAATAATTAAGTCATATATAAGCAATAATAAGAAAGACAAAAACCTTTTCAAGACATTGATAGCTTCAATAGCACCTAAAACACCAACAACTCCATCATATTTTCCCGAGTAAGGTATAGCATCAATGTGAGAACCTGTTGCAACAGCGGCAAGCTCGGGTTCATTGCCATCCCTACATAAAGCAAGAAAAGGTAAAGCTAAGTTAAAGGAGGGAAGATTAAGATGATAATATGAATTTGAAGACTGGGTCAATGGTAAGTTGATCATAATTTAGATATCAGAGAGCGATAATTACAAATGTAAATATTAAGATAGAATTAGAAGCTCGTGGAATGGTTGTTCATTCAAAGAGCTTTTGAGGACGAAAAGCATTTGAGAAACAAACACTCACCAACGACCAAATATGTTACCAACAGCATCCTCTCTCACAGATAGACCAGCAATTCCCATGAGGTTTTTTACATACCTACAGATGGAAGACAAGAGTAAAGTCTATAAAACACAAACATCGCACGTTCGACAGAGAAATATGGTCAAGCACATATGTATAAGCAGATTGACTATTTTATTTAGAATTAACGCCATATCATATATACAAAAGTTAGAAAAACAAAAAACATACACATCTTTTTTGCACCATGGATTTCACCTTTGAATTAATGCAGTATTATATCAAGTCATCAACTATGTTCTTTTGCACAGAACCATACCTAACCTTATAGTCGTGCACACACTAATTATGTCTTTTAGTCTATTCAAGGGCTACCTAGAAATATTTTCTATTCATTTAAGCATTTACTAATTGATTGGTTAGTTTATACATGCATCCATTTTATGGTAATATGCTATATAAAAATATATGGCAGAAAATACAACTTCATTTGCATACAAGCCAAGGTTACTGTTTTCAATTTCAATTTTCAGCAAATATTAAGTTTTTGGATAAAGAAAGATTAAGGGAAACATATTAAATTAAAATAACACGTGTGTTTAGATTCAATCACTACTACTTTATTAATTTATAAAAAATTGAAACTTTATGTAGACAAATAGATACCTGCGAGCTAAAACATCCTTTTGAGTATACAAGACCCTAGTTACTGATGGAGCAGGTGAGTCAGAAAAACCTGAAAGTTCATCAATCTAACAAAAAGGTACAGTTCAAAATGTAAAAAATTTACCGTCACAAGAAGAAAAAAAGATTTTTTGTGAAATGGTGGAGTTAATAACAAAGTTTGAATGATTGAGCACCTGGTTCTGAAGACCTTGAGCATCAACGGATAGTGAAGAAATGGAAGTGGGTTCGTGGATTGAGTAACCGGAAAATTGTTCGATGGTTGAGATGATTGAAGGGTCGTGTTCATGTTGATGAGATGAAATTGAAGAAAAGAAGGTGCACAACGACAAGAGTAGCACGACATAGTGAAGAACCATCTTTGAAATTTGGTCGCTCAAAATTCATAGGTCACTCGCTACTCCAGTGGCAGCGACAAAGATATAGAAAGCCTTTGTTGCACGTGCACGTCTTGTGACCCTTACAAAAATCAGTAATTACTATTTCTGTTAGTTGATATATTTATCAAGAAAGAAAAAAAAAAAGGTAAGTTTGTGAAGAAAAAAAAAAAGTAAGTTTACAAAGAAAAAAAAATTGAAAATCACGCCCAGTGGGACTCGAACCCACAATCGCTTGATTAGAAGTCAAGCGCCTTATCCATTAGGCCATGGGCGCTTTGTGTTACTAATATCATTTTAGAAAGTATTATACTCTTGCATTAACAAACATTCGTCAGCCAGTGTTCTAATCCTAGATGAGTTAATTAAACACTTTGTTCTTCCAATTGACATAGATGTTTGTTCCTCTTCCTTGTTCTCAAGATTGTGATCAATGGAGGAGAAAAAGAGACACACATGCTTGAAGCTACAGATAAACGGAGAAGAAGCAATCTTTGTGAAGGGAACTTGGTTTGATACCCACTTCAACCTCTCCATCACCGATGGCTTCACTGCTTGGTACTGCTACGGTACTACTAATCCCTAACTGTATTCTAATACCCTTTTACTTTTTCATTCCAAAATTATCTTCAAGTTTTGATTTTGTTTTCTGGGGTTATTAAATTTTGTAAGCATCGGAGGAAGAGTTGAAGCAGCGTGCTGCTCAGTGGGATCAACCGGTTTCTGAATACGTGCAGTTGTCGGAAAGCTACTTGGGGTTTCAGCAGCATGGTTCTATTTATGCTTTTGCTGATGCTGGTGATGGACATAAAAGGGTAACTTAACCTACCAACTGTTTGTTTTAATTTTTTAGTAAAAACCAACTGTTTGTTATTCATGGTTGGTTCAAAATAGTATTTGTTATGTTACCAATATTGTATGGTGTGGCATGATTGGTGGATAGTTGAGTGGAATAAGCATATTTAAGGGCTTTCCAAGCCGGTACACATGAAATCATTATTTTAAATTGCGATTACGGTCACTTATAGGTAGCAAACCTTTACATCAGGTAACAATGGGGCCGATGTGGCTGCAATTATGGTTGATGTTAGGTCGTTGCGGTGACCTCTAAACCTGTTATATTGCGGTTGCGGACTGCAATTTTGAACTTTGCATGAAAGAATATCTGTTTGGAGAAGTCAGCCTCTTAAATGAGTCTTAGTACTCTGGGTTCAAAACAGAAAATGTTAGTGAGTGTCCTTCGGGGATTGTTTACAAAATCTATAAAAGTTAGTTTTCGTGGATGTTGTGTCTTTTAGTACATTGGAAAGAGATATATTTGAATTTTCAATGAATAATTACTTTATTTGGAAATCTTAAACAATGCCTTTAAAGTACTCGTTAGTGAAACCCGCAAAATATTTGTGTATGTTTTAAGTGCTAAGAGTAAAATAATTGAATGGAGGGAATGGAACCATACTAGTTTTGATTTTTTATTAGGATACAATTGGCACATTAAGAAATATATCCAGCTCAACTCAATCCAATACTCAAGGTTTAAATAGCGACCACGTCGTGGTTACATTGTGATCCATGATGAGAGTCGTGGTCAAATGCGGTTGATGTGGCCTCAATCGCAGTCACAGAGACAACAAAAATCTAATGTTGAACAGCATATATAGCAGTCGTGGGCCTATACTTAAAGAAAAAAAAAAAGTAAGTTTACAAAGAAAAAAAAATTGAAAATCACGCCCAGTGGGACTCGAACCCACAATCGCTTGATTAGAAGTCAAGCGCCTTATCCATTAGGCCATGGGCGCTTTGTGTTACTAATATCATTTTAGAAAGTATTATACTCTTGCATTAACAAACATTCGTCAGCCAGTGTTCTAATCCTAGATGAGTTAATTAAACACTTTGTTCTTCCAATTGACATAGATGTTTGTTCCTCTTCCTTGTTCTCAAGATTGTGATCAATGGAGGAGAAAAAGAGACACACATGCTTGAAGCTACAGATAAACGGAGAAGAAGCAATCTTTGTGAAGGGAACTTGGTTTGATACCCACTTCAACCTCTCCATCACCGATGGCTTCACTGCTTGGTACTGCTACGGTACTACTAATCCCTAACTGTATTCTAATACCCTTTTACTTTTTCATTCCAAAATTATCTTCAAGTTTTGATTTTGTTTTCTGGGGTTATTAAATTTTGTAAGCATCGGAGGAAGAGTTGAAGCAGCGTGCTGCTCAGTGGGATCAACCGGTTTCTGAATACGTGCAGTTGTCGGAAAGCTACTTGGGGTTTCAGCAGCATGGTTCTATTTATGCTTTTGCTGATGCTGGTGATGGACATAAAAGGGTAACTTAACCTACCAACTGTTTGTTTTAATTTTTTAGTAAAAACCAACTGTTTGTTATTCATGGTTGGTTCAAAATAGTATTTGTTATGTTACCAATATTGTATGGTGTGGCATGATTGGTGGATAGTTGAGTGGAATAAGCATATTTAAGGGCTTTCCAAGCCGGTACACATGAAATCATTATTTTAAATTGCGATTACGGTCACTTATAGGTAGCAAACCTTTACATCAGGTAACAATGGGGCCGATGTGGCTGCAATTATGGTTGATGTTAGGTCGTTGCGGTGACCTCTAAACCTGTTATATTGCGGTTGCGGACTGCAATTTTGAACTTTGCATGAAAGAATATCTGTTTGGAGAAGTCAGCCTCTTAAATGAGTCTTAGTACTCTGGGTTCAAAACAGAAAATGTTAGTGAGTGTCCTTCGGGGATTGTTTACAAAATCTATAAAAGTTAGTTTTCGTGGATGTTGTGTCTTTTAGTACATTGGAAAGAGATATATTTGAATTTTCAATGAATAATTACTTTATTTGGAAATCTTAAACAATGCCTTTAAAGTACTCGTTAGTGAAACCCGCAAAATATTTGTGTATGTTTTAAGTGCTAAGAGTAAAATAATTGAATGGAGGGAATGGAACCATACTAGTTTTGATTTTTTATTAGGATACAATTGGCACATTAAGAAATATATCCAGCTCAACTCAATCCAATACTCAAGGTTTAAATAGCGACCACGTCGTGGTTACATTGTGATCCATGATGAGAGTCGTGGTCAAATGCGGTTGATGTGGCCTCAATCGCAGTCACAGAGACAACAAAAATCTAATGTTGAACAGCATATATAGCAGTCGTGGGCCTATACTTAAAACCTTGCCAATACTTTTTTTTTTCTTTCTGCAATGTGAGGCTTTTCTTTGGGATAGATATTCCATCGTAAAAATATTGAATCAATTTTATGATAATTTCATTATATTCCATTTTTTATATCATTCCGTTTCACTCACCATTAAATATCCAGTCACAGAGACAGAGGTGCTCCTTTCACTATTGGCTATTAATATTGTGTGAATGTTGCAGTTGTCATGGACGTTTGAGAAGGGAGGAATGACTCTGCATTGGAGATGGAAATGCATGCAGTCTCCTGATTGTAAGAAAACTACTGCACAAATATTGGACTTTCTCATGGACGCAAACATAAGGCTTAGTGTAAGATAACATTTGGCATAACTTTTTCAGTGCATTTTTCATTCAAGTAATTTCAGTCACCCTCACTTGTATTTTTCATAGTTCTCGGATAGTTCATTATAATTATTGTCTTTGAGATGTCATGCTTGGGATGATAAATGGTAACAAATAGAACTGGATTGTTTAATGGCGTGAAATGGTAGTTTCTGTTAATACTAAATGGGGTGATAAGTGAAATGGTAAAATCCTGCATATCGTTGTTTCATTGCCAATTTTCTGTTGTATTCAATTCGTTCAATTACTACCTTTTTCTCTGTGTGAGAAATCATTGTTTAGAAAAATATCAATAAGCATTCTTGTTACTCGTGTCCTCAATTATAATCTTGAGAGAAAGGGCAGAAGTAGCTAAAACTAAATTAGAAAATGTTCATTCTTCTTTAATCCTATTTGTTCAAATTCTACCATTTCGTTGTCACCTGTGATTGAGATTTGATATTATAATCTTTCATTTGCTATGTGAACTTTACATAGATGTTAAATGAGCTCAGTTGATATAGCATTACAGAACTTAAGCTTGACTAACTTACTAGTTCTTTAATCTCTGGTTATTAGCTCACTAGCATAAGTGCTTACTCACAAATCACAAACCTAGCACAATTAGTTTCAACAATCTTTTTGTATTAATATTTGCAGTAAAAAATGAAGACAGTTCATTACATTTTCTGCAAGTGTGTAATACTTCTCTCCTCACAGAAAGTCGGTAAACGTATCCTTTTGATAAACTGAAGTCTTGAACATAAGGCAATCAGTCTCTACTTCAGTAAATATGAGGTTTATAATAGCATGCTCTTTTCTTATTAATGGGAACAGGACAAGAATCTTTCTCACTTTTTCAAATCATTGCTTGATTTGGAATAGTCAGTACTTATAGCCTTGCCTTCCTCCCTTTTCTTTAGTTTAAGAACATCATAGTTGAGCATGTTTGTTTATATATGCATATACAGGAAGAAGTTGTCAGAAAAACAGATTTGTTTGAGAAGACGAAAGTAGAAGCTGAGAAGTGCTTGGCTCAGAGTGAGAGAATAGCCAATGAAAGGGTGGATTTTGAATCTCAAATCTATACAAAGGTAACTTCGTTTACTTTCACTTTGTAATTCTTTTTTTGTCATCTCTTTTTGTCCATTGAAAGTTTTGACCTGCATGGTTTACTGGCATAGCATGGTTAAGCCCTGTGTCGCTCAAGAATGCCATTCGTCCTACTCCTGGTAGATTGCTCAAGCAATTAATTGATTGAACTAGTTGTTATTTTTCCCATATGGAACCCATTCATATCTGTATCTTGAATATCTAAGGTTTAATTACTCAGTATATCCCTAAACTATTTGAGGATTTATAAATAGTTCCCGAACTAAAAAAGTTGTAATTACATCCGTAAACTAGTATATTTTTTGTAATCAAGTCATTCCAATACACTGTTTTTAGAATCTCATTTGTAATGTCTGACGTTGCATATAATATATAAACATTGTAGGTTGTTAAACTAATTTGTAAGTCGCAAATAGGGTCCTAAACTAATTTAAACGAACAAGTCCCTTAGAAAAATAAACATAAAAAATTTGATAAATGCAACACAAAATTAAATTGTAATTTGATATATAAAACCACAGATTTCTTTGGTATTTATGATGTTTTTCATTACGTGTACTATGATGACATAACAGATTTTGCATTTTTCCCCTACGCTTTCGTGTTTCCAACTGAATCTGCATATGTTATTCTGTTATAGTTTCTGGGTGTCTTAAATTCAAAGAAAGCAAAACTGAGAGAGCTTCGAGATCAGCTGTCGAAACAAGATAATGCTGACAAATCTCCTCAAGAGGAAGACACAGACAAAACTGAAAGTTTTGATGAAGAAAGTGATAATGACTTAAGCAATGAAGATCCTCAAAAGTGTATCACTAGTTCTTCGAAGAAGGTTGGAGCAAATAAGCCTTCTCGTTCAAGGAGAACTAAAAACACATGACAAATTATCTGCACTTAGCAAGAGTTTATTTTCAACTTGGATTTCACATATCTACAAAAAATCATTTAACTATGATGACCACAAGCCCCTTGATATCTCATTATGCCTCATAATCCCATATAGAACAGTGTTAATATTTTGTCTTGTAACTAGAACTATGGTTTCATTTTTGAACTCTTGTAAAAGATGTGTTAGCATTACAATCAATCATGGTAATACAAAGACATTGTATATTGGGAATCTAATAACAGTGAAGGTATGATTAAGATTTATTTTTATATTTTTTATCCTGATTGAGATTGCCATTGCAAAATATGAAATATTATTTACAGGAAAATGATCTCTTATAGTTTTTCTTTAGTTAAAAGAACACATTTTGGGTTTCAATGTACTACTGCAAAGTGGTCCCCACAATGCCATGTCATACTTATAAATTGGCCTCCCTTTATTTTTATTTTTATACCATACGGAGTAATGGGAGTAATGTTTCAAGATGTTACAATTGTCTACTCCAACTCAACACCTTGATTATAATTGATAGGTCTTTTATTTTCATTTTCTACACCAGACAATTTTTTTTTTAAACTATTATATCCTGCACAAAAAGTATACTTCATTTAAAACTAAACCATATCAAGAATTCACTAACATTTTCTATTTTGCGGTTTGTGCGATCTTGATTGTATCAATACACAATTGACTTAAATATTTCACAAAGTAAATTTTATTATTTCATTAAAATTTATGTGGCGAATGTAAACTTGCACCATGTAGATTTATAGGAAAGATTGGTGTGTCACAATAGACAACTTAAGTAGCATGTCTTTCTTAGTCAAGGTCTTTTCGAAAAAACAACACTTTACAATATCTTAATCTTTAGTGATGCGAAAGATCAGACAATGTTGCAATCAAAAAATATATTAACAATTTAACTTCTCTGGACCAAACCAAAACTCTAATACTAGTTGTTGGGAAAAACAACATACATAAATTATAAAACATAATCCTACACATAAGAATATAATGTAGTAACTCCAAAATCAAAAGAAAAAAATCACAATTGTTGTCTAATGAAAATAAAAAAATAACAGTATATAAAATATTTATAACACATATAGACATATCTTAAACACTCCACAACCTCAATAACTATATTGTCCGAAACAATTATCTAACTTTAATTCTCAACACTCAAAGACAAAAGTACAAAAGAAAAATATAGATATAAACCTAAAGTGTTTCTAGCTGATGCAAGTGGTAATGAAAAACTAAAACTAATATATATATATATATAGTTTTTGTCTCTTTTTATTTATCATAATGAACAATATAAAACTTAGTTTCAATATATTACAATTTCAAGCAACTTCAACACTTTCAGTTTTAATTTTGTAATTTGTTTGGATTTCATCCCTCCAATATTAGAAAAATTTATTTTTGATATTTAACGTCAAGTGGACGTTACAAAAAACATGAGATGACAAAGGAAAATATATTTTTTGTCCCTGCAAATATAACATTGTTTAGTTTTAGTCCCTATAAAAAATTTTGTTTGGATTTCATCATATTCATCAACATCAATCACAAACTCAAAAAGTTAGTTTCATCATCTTCGTCAACTCAACAATCCATATTTTTCCTCACCCAACTCAATTTTTTCCTCTTCATTATTCATACCTCACCTAATCTAATTTTTTCTATCAATAACTCTACCTCCAACCTCATATTTTTCCTCTATTATCTCAAAAAAAATTAATATTTTTTAAGCCTTTAGAGGCTTCTCTGGACCAAACCAAAACTCTAATACTAGTTGTTGGGAAAAACAACATACATAAATTATAAAACATAATCCTACACATAAGAATATAATGTAGTAACTCCAAAATCAAAAGAAAAAAATCACAATTGTTGTCTAATGAAAATAAAAAAATAACAGTATATAAAATATTTATAACACATATAGACATATCTTAAACACTCCACAACCTCAATAACTATATTGTCCGAAACAATTATCTAACTTTAATTCTCAACACTCAAAGACAAAAGTACAAAAGAAAAATATAGATATAAACCTAAAGTGTTTCTAGCTGATGCAAGTGGTAATGAAAAACTAAAACTAATATATATATATATATAGTTTTTGTCTCTTTTTATTTATCATAATGAACAATATAAAACTTAGTTTCAATATATTACAATTTCAAGCAACTTCAACACTTTCAGTTTTAATTTTGTAATTTGTTTGGATTTCATCCCTCCAATATTAGAAAAATTTATTTTTGATATTTAACGTCAAGTGGACGTTACAAAAAACATGAGATGACAAAGGAAAATATATTTTTTGTCCCTGCAAATATAACATTGTTTAGTTTTAGTCCCTATAAAAAATTTTGTTTGGATTTCATCATATTCATCAACATCAATCACAAACTCAAAAAGTTAGTTTCATCATCTTCGTCAACTCAACAATCCATATTTTTCCTCACCCAACTCAATTTTTTCCTCTTCATTATTCATACCTCACCTAATCTAATTTTTTCTATCAATAACTCTACCTCCAACCTCATATTTTTCCTCTATTATCTCAAAAAAAATTAATATTTTTTAAGCCTTTAGAGGTTAGTTTAAAACTAAAATTAAAATATTAAAATTTGAAAAGACTAAGAACATATTTTAACTTTATATTTTTATACATGTAACTTTCTTTTTCTTTGACCAAGGTGAAGTAAAGTCGAATTAATTTAGATATTGTGGATCGTGGATCTCTAAAGCTTAAAAGCTCTAGAGCCCAATACAAGCAATTGTAAGCAGTACTCGGGTTGTTGTCAGTACACGACCCATTTTCCATTCAATCACCCAATTGCGATTATTCATTCTTCTTTAGAGTTGAATACTTAGTCTTTATCATACGTCACTAAATACTTGATCAATCAATACTAATTAGCAATTTAGCTAACTTTTCAACAAGGAACCCAATAAAGAACCGATCGTTTCAAAGACTATTAAACCAAAAATATTATAATTAAGTTCATGGATACTAGCTAATTGTATTGTGTTATACACTACACTACAAAGGAGACATTTGGTCTCTTCTAGAGATTTCTCTTTAAAAATGACCAATAGGTTACTATCAATATTATTCCTTTTGAACTGGCCCCATGCATTCCCCTCCTTTATCAATAATTTGAAAAATGGTACAATCTATTTAATTGGAGCTAAGTATTTTCAGTTTGAATTAATAAATAATTCTACGTTGAGTTATTCTGATTAAAAACTTGTTATAAATATTAAATTTCGATAATTGGACTATCAAATTTAATATTGTTATTGAATAGATTAAATTCATAATTTTTTTATTTAAAACTATTAAATATTTGATTAACACCTCTTATCAATTACTTGTAAATAATAAAGTTAGCTTGGGATGAAATTAGGATACACCCTAGTTCCTATACTAGATGATATATACTAATAGTACACATGTCTCTTCCTTTTAAAGAATGGCTAGATAGGCAGTTAAGTGCAAGTAAGTTACTGACGAAATCCTAAATATATCAACACTTAATTAATTCTTTTCTTTCAGAAATACGATAAAGACATTTAATTAATTGGAGATACTTCAACGCGTTTTAGCTTTGCATGTTCACATTGTGCATCGTTTATCCTTCAACCCTCTTTCATTTGCTCAAATTGGCATTCACATGCAATACAACTCAATATTAATTTTTCTCATAGGTACAATTACTCATGATTATATAAAACAGTAAAAGTTCCAAAAACTGAAAGAAAAAAAAATGAAGTGTGTAAACACACACACACACACATATATATATATATATATATATATATAAATTTAATCATATATAATTTTTAAATAACTCTTAACTAATCATGATTATTTATATATAGTCAAAATTTAACTCTCCTACATTCCCTCTGTGAAATTCCTCTCTCATATGAATGACTCAATACAACTTCAATACATATTTTCACGTCTATCATAGTTTCAATTAATTCATGTTATGTGGAAATTGGACTTGCGATCCACACTTGCATGTGAGAGTGGTTATTGATGCTGTGTTAGACTTCAATATTGTCAAGATTATTGGACTTTAAATATATAATTTTTTTTTGAATTAATTTTTGAGATGGAGATTCAAGTTTATTTAACAAATTTTATATATAATTTGTAATAAGATATTATGATGTTAATGATTTGACCCATATAACTAATCTTACCTCACCTAATGAAAAAAAATGAAGAGTTGGATTGTTATGTTGACGTGGGAATGAGGGTTATTTGTGAAGATTTGATAGGAGAAAAAAGGAAAAAGTAAATCACAATATATGCACCGACTCATGTGCATATTCTGTTTGGCATTAAAGAATGATATATATAGTAAGATAATTGACAGGCAAAAGAGACGAATAGAAGTGTGAAAACACTCTAAAATTGTTTCATTTCATAAACACATAGTGCTGCTTAATTACATTTGAGATAGTACACAAGAATTAGTCTCATAAATTGACGCGGCAAAGAAGATATACCAAAAGAAATTAAACCACCACGTCATGATAGCAACATAAGCACAAACTGTGTAACCAAATCAATTCAAATCAAATCAAATAACTTAGGTTAATTCATTTAGCTTATAGAGCCGGCTAAATGAAAAACTCCCATCAATAAACGCCAAAACTATACTCTCATTTAATTGATGCAAAACCTCGATTGCCACATAGACTTAACCAATTATATCTTTTTCTTTAATTTTAATTTTGACCCCTTTTATTACATTCTTCTACTCAATATAACCCCTTTCACCCTTCACATCATCTTTTATTCTCTCTATAGTCTATACCATATAAAACTCTAATCATCATAAAGTTGCATTTTACTATTTTGTTGACATGAATTCAGATATTTCAATTGAAGAAAATGATGATCAAGATGAAAACTCCGGAACAAAACGTTGTTATGAATGCACATTTTGCAAGAGAGGTTTCACAAATGCTCAAGCATTAGGTGGTCACATGAATATTCATAGAAAAGACAGAGCAAAAGCTAAGCAACCAACAAATTCTTCATCGTCACGACAATATACAAATTACAAATTCTACACCACCAATGATGAAGTTGTGTCTTTTCCTTTTTCTTCGGAACAAACCATAAAACAAAACTTTGATCATCACATGTATTTTCAACATCAATATTTACCACCACCAAATAACCTTGTTACAAACCAATTACCTTCAAATGTCAATGCTTTTCCATATGATCAATATTATCCAAAATCATCATCATCATCTAATTGGCCTAATTTGCATTTGAATCACCAAGAGCTTCAAGGTGCTAATTTGAGTCTTCAAATTGGTCCAACTCATGATCATGTGGATAATAACAATAATAATAATAATCAAATCATTTGGAGTGGAAATCAGAAACAAAATGATGAAGTGGACTTGGAGCTCAGACTTGGCCTTGATCCATGATTAATTCATCATACTATATATTTCATCTTTTAATTAAGGTATATATATATATGTATTCACGTTTCTTTAATTTTATGTGATTAATTATTTGAGAATAAGTTATATACCTAATGCACATATCAAATTGTTATTTTAGTCGTAGAAGCACATTTTGCTGTATAAAGAAACAGAAGAGTTTAATGGATCACATGCAATTCTCCTAACAGGTTTGATATGATGCACAGCTAGAAGTGCATGAAATATTGTCAGATATTAACACTGAGGTACATTAATTAATTCCATTATTGTAGTTTACTAATTAATATCTTCATATATTTTGTAAGAACTAAGAAGAAAAAGTACTATAGTAGGAAAATCCCATTTTAATGATTAACCTTTTGGGTATTGTAAACATCTATTTCACAGATGAGTTTGTGGATATTTATATAATTCAAGCAGTATATATATATATATAGGTTTTTAATCTTTTGCTTGCAATTAGCATAAATGTGTTGAGATTATTGTTATTGTAAGATACAATTAATACTAGTGCTTAATGATCTTTGTACAATTTAATTAATTAGTGGCGTTCATGTGTTTCTTTTTGAGACTATATAGTATATTTTCATAAGTATTAATTAGTGTATTACATTAACATTTGGACCATGGGAATTCATCATTGAAAGTTTATGTGAAGGCTAAAAATGGATCGTTATATATGCATGATCTTAACTCACCCTCCAATCAACCATGTCGTGTGTTTATTTCATTTTTCAGGCTTCAGAGTATGATTTAACTTCTCTTGTGTTAATTTTAATGAAGTGATGCTTTAATTTGAAGTTGATAAGGGATTCAAGTATTCATCAATGCAAAGGAAAATAACAATATACTTAATTTGTGTAAAAAGAAAAATATCATTGGGTAATTAAGGGTACGAAATTAAAAATTATTATAATCCATTATTTTGATTATTATAATTATTTAAATTTAGGGTGTGCATGAGGGTATTGAATGATAAATAAAAAAATAAAGAGAACTTGTGTTGCTATGAGGGTTTAATTTCATCGTTGAGTATTGTCAAATTTGCCATGTAAAGATAAAATTTAAAATAAAAATAAATAAATAAATAAAAAATTATTCGCTCTCTATATGATAGGAATAAGAAGCATTGTAAAGCATAAATATTTGTTATCTTTTGTTTTTGTAAGGGGATAGATAGAAAGAAGGATTAATTGGTGAGTGAAACTTGACAAAATCAAAAGGTGATCAGTATCACGTGGTTTTCATTGTCTTGTTACCAAAAGTTTTGGTGGTAAAAATTATAAAGACAAATTAGTGGGGCAACCGGGTAAAAGAAAATATAAAAAGCATAAAATGGTTGTTGTGAATCTTCAATCTTTGATACTACTGAAAGCTAGGTTTATATAATTTGAATTCTATGTAAAACAGGTTTCTAAATTTGTCCAATTAATTCCTTTACGTATTACGGTAAATTGTATGTATGTAGAAAATAATACTGTTTAATGGCCATTGAAAATATGGTATTCCACATTACATGGGATCTATATCATCTACTTCTAGCTTGTTTGGATTCACTCTTGTGAGAGTAAATAAATATTTTTATGATTTCAAATTGATTTTTGGTAAGTTTGAGGTTTTTATTAGAATTAATTTTTCTTTTAAAATTGATTCTAATTTTAAATTAAGATTTATAATTTTACTTTTAAATGTGAATATTTTTATATTTAAATTTTGTTTGAATTACTTTTATATAAATATATTTAAATATAAAAAAATTATTTTAAATTTATTTTAAATTTATTTTAAATTTATTTTAAATTTATTTTAAATTAAAATTAATTCAATCAAAATTAATTGTCGCAATTATAAAATCAAATACACAGTTATACATACATTTGGGTACTCACAATAAAAATCTTCCTTTAGCATACAAAAAAAATAACAAATTGAACTTGTGTATCGAATATAATATATTTCTATCAGTGCTAATTACAGATTAAGTTCTCGTAGAGCTTTTTTCAAATTTTTAATTGTCTTTGAATTTTAATAAGGAATTTTAAATTCATGACTTGGAACTTTAACCATGCAATGGTGATAATAAGATATTTTGAATCTCTGATATTGTACAAACTATTCAAACTCTTGAGTGCTGGAGTTTTTCCAAGTCTTAGGCTATAGCCCTAACTTTGGCCTCACCAACAATACAAATTATGTGTTATTATAAAAATATAAAAGATCTTCGGTTATTATATTTTTCGTTTCTTTTTAATAAATATTTAGTTTAATTAAAAAATAAAAATATAAAAGTCAAATTATATATTATCAAATAGGTGAATTTCAAAGAAGAAGTAGTGTGTGTGGAGGTTTCAACGAAATAACTTCTAAATCGAAGATAAAAAATTTGACCAACCAAAGTAAAAGAGATCTGAAATTTTTCAATAGTTTATTGCATACGAGACTTGTGAATGTTTTGCTTATGGTGAATAAATATACTCGTTCAACCAAAAATGGAAAATCAATGAGTAGATTGGAATGAATGTCTTCATATTTAATTCCATCATCTTTTTAAATATTCAATTTCACTTCATTTGACATGCTTGCGAGTTGCGAAGTTGTTAGTTTCATCGGATTAAAGTATCACTTGTATTCTATTTTATTATGTATTTTTTTTCTTATTAAAAAGACATTTAGTCACCTAAAATAATTAGGTCTCAACTAAAATCTATTAAACCCCAATATAAAAGAGATCATTTTTCTTGAATATAATTTCTTATATTTAATATTAATTTTTTTTTATCTTTTATTAATGTCAAAATTTTATAATTATTTAATTTGTAATGTAAATTGATGTATTATTTGTCTTTATATCAAACTTTAAAGTTATACATTCGTCTAAATGATTGCAGAGAAAATCAAAAAATATAAATTCTTTATAGAGTTTGGTGAATATTTTTTAAAAGATTAGTCTTAAAGACATATTATTGCATTCAACATTTGATAAATTTTTTAATAATCAAATATTTTTAATTGTATTAATAAAATGAGATGAATGGCCAACAGTATAAATAAAATGTAACCAAATCACGAATTTTTAAAAAATATTTAAGTAGAAATTAGGCTAAGTTTAAAGGATGCATTTTTGCCATAAAAATTGATAATCATATCAATGTGTGTTTACAAACAAATTGACACTTTTTTTTTAGTAAAAATACGATATTTATTCAAATTGATAAAATAATTCAATTATATAAAATTATAATTTTTTTTATTTATAAATTTGACAAAATTAAAGTGTTTAAAATATATATTTTTTAAATTTGTAACATTAAAGATGTTAAAGTCATTGATTGAGTTTGTAATTGATCAAACATAATGAGTCACTTTGAATCAAATGACCACAACAAGATGTAAAGTCAAATAATACCGCACAAGACGACAAACAAAACGACGCCACGTTTAGACGATAGAATCACAAAAACAAAATCAAATTTACATAAAAATCACTTATTTTTTAATTTTATATTTTAAAATCTTCAAAAATTAAAATTAGTTTCAATTCTGTGTTTTGAATTCCAGTTTTGAGTTTTGAATTTCACTTTTTCACTTTTTTTAATTTTAGTTATGAATTTCAATATTAAGTTGAATTTTAGCTTTTATTTTTATTTTATTTCAATTAATTCACTTTGTTTTCTAAATCTCATTATGAACTCACCAAATGATAGTTATAATCATTTTAGAAATAGTTGTTGAAAATGATAGTTATAGACTCTGGCTATCATAGTAGTGATTATTCGTCTAAGGTGTCAGCAACGATAAAAAAAAATTATTGGAGTATGACTGACGATGATGTGATTGGAGTACGACTAACGATGACTAAAATGGTCGGATGTGGTGGTGTCGATGGTGATTAGAGATGAGTGATAGTAGTACTCAGAGATGGTGATAGTAGTTAGAGATAAGGGTAGTGGTGGTGTTGTTCGAATGTGGTGATGAATAGTTGTTAGAGTGATATTTATATTTTATTAATGGTGATATATAAATATTAAGGTAAAAATAAAAATTGTTAAATCATTTCTTTTAGTTATAGAAAAAATTGTGTTAAATATCAACTTTTAAAATAAAAAGATCGAAAAGAAAAACAATTTGGATGAATACTTTCATGCCGAAAAATACCTTTATGTATGAGGAAGAAGATTTGAATTTTTTTCAACCCGAGCAGCCTGGCCACATAAAAACTGTAACTAAAACATACGAGTGTAATCATCTAATATCGATATGAAACGATAAACAACGGGCATAAATACAAATTTATAACAATCAGATAAATATATAACTACATTATTTTTATAAATAAAATATAACTATCTTAGTAGAAAATTCTTGTCAAAAAAAAAAACTAATATTGTTCTCCTCATTTTTCACTATATTGTCCCTTTATTTTTAAATATTGCTAAATTTCAGAAGATAAAAACACACAACAAAATAATGTAATAAATATTAAAAATACATTGAATAAATATTTATAACTGATGCATAAAAAAATTGAATAAATATTAATTAATTATAAATATAAAAAAATATATGAAACAGATATTTAAAATTAATATATAAAAAAATAAAAGACAAATATTTACCATTAAAAAATATTAAAAATATCTGACAAATCTCTGTCATTGATTAATAAACAAAAAGACAAATATTTATGAATGATAAATATAAAAAATCATGAAACAAACATTTATCATTTATACATAAAAAAAAATACATGAGAGATATTTCTCATCCATAACTATTAAAAATATGAGACAAATTTTTATTATTGATAAGTATTTTAAGACCCGTATTTTTCTTCATTAGGGTCAAGTTTCGAGTACGAAACTATTTAAGGCAGGTAGAATGTAACGACATTTTATACCTTATTTAGAGTTGAGATAATTATTCTAGAAACTTTTAGTTACTATTATAATGTGTTATTTTAATTTTTAATAATAATAATAATAATAAAATGTAACGGTTTAAAACAAATTTCATGGCTTAGATTGAAATATCACTTTCTCCATTTAATACCACATTTTCCCACGTTTTCCCACGTTTGGCTTAACGTTCCTCACCGTTGATAAAAAAGGAAAAAACAAAATGGACCTCTTCCGTTCAAAAAAACTCTGCCATGTAAAAAAAAGGTTTATGAGAGAAAAAGAGATAGACTATTTTGATAGAAAAGGCAACCACCAAAAGAGAAATAGAGGAGTAACCATATTCCCGATTTTGTTAAATCAGTTTCAGAAAACACATGGATTTATCATTCGTTAACCGTTGGATCGGGTTGATATTTGGACAGCAGGTTCGCAACATTCAAGTCTTCGTTGTCAACCGTGCTCGCACAACAGCAGGTGTGAAACGAGTGAGACAGAGTTTGTGAAACATAATTTTAGAAACAACTTTGGTAACGGTAAGGGCATCACTCCATTCGCTTTCCTACTTGAATTATATGTGATATAAATGTATTGTGATGTTATGTATTGGTTCTATTTGTGTGTTATCTTCAAAATGAATATTAATAATGGTTGTGCTTGATATGCTCAAATTGTGGAAAATGAATGTTATATTATACATTGTTATAATGGTTGTATTTGACATGTTATGGTTACTGTGTCAAAACTAAGTTGGTTTAGGACAAGGTTGGATAATTTTGGGACGCTCTGGTTGAGTGATCTATATTGTTACTAACAAAAGTGTCTACATTCATCCATTCATAGTTGTGTGGTGCGTCCATAATTGGTTGGAGCCCAAAGTTGTGTGGTGCGTCCATAATTGGTTGGAGCCTATAGATCGTTGCGGGGATTTTGAGTTAGTGGTGTTGCTTGGAAGGACCCACGAAGCCCTTGCGGGGGAGGTGATATTCCGGAATCATGCATTGACATATAATCTAACAAATAGATTGTGCATTTTGGTTGATGTGTATCTTTGGTGTGTTGTGAATTTTAACTGTTAAATGAAGTACATGATTTATTTATATTTTTGCTATGACAACTATATATGCATGCATAGTTGTTTTGTATTTGTTATTTGGAGATAACTCTTACATTTGACAGGACGTTACATTACATATAGTGTTACTTGAGCGAATAACGTTACGGTCAATCCAATAGGAGAAATGTGAGGAAGTACAATAGTATGCGGTTGGAGGCTCCGAGATACTTTTGTATCGGGGTTAGACATGTTGGGTGAGTTTTTCCACAAGTCCAAAGTTTATGACCAACTATGATTTATGCTTGGGGTAGTAAAATATCAATAATTTTGGCTATGAAGTCTCTTTTATTTAACGTATTAAATTTACTTTTAGTGATTGTAAATATTTTGATTCTTTATTTTTGAAAATATAACTAAAAATATTATTAATTGATTTTAGGATAAACAAGTATTTAAAATAATTATAAATAAATAAAAGCGAATTTGTATTTTTACGTTTAAAATTCTATTAGTTAATGTCCCAAAAAAGCGGGATGTTACAATAGCTAATATAAAAAATATTAGATAAATATTTATCAACGAAAAATAAAATAAAAAAATTTGTTTAATATTTAAATAGAGTTTTTTGCTATTTAACTCAAAATCAAATTACTAAACATTTCTACAATACTATGGAAAAAAGCGTATCTTTACCTTCAACATTTTAACTAATAACTAAGTAAGTTTCTCATTAATTCATGTACATTAAGATTCATATATTACATATTGATTAAATCATAATAATGATATTATTTATCTATCGATTATAGTTTTCAATAATTATATAAATTATTTTTATAATTTAAAATTTTAACTAAAAATCACAAATAATTAAAAGAAATTTATAACCTAATCACACTAATTTATTAAGATAATCTAATTCAACTATTAATTAATTAACTTAACAATACTAAATTATTTTACTAAATTAGGTTCAATTAAATTTATAACCTCTTTGTCACACTTATTCGTTTGTTAAAAGATATTAATTTGTAAATATACTGTTCCCTCATCAGAGAACTCGAACCGTTGCCATCACCACCCACCGCCGTCATCGCCAATAGAAGCTCCGTCGCGAATTGAAGCGCCTTCTCAAACAGGTCTCCGAGAGAAGCTCTGTTCACGCCACACCCGTCTCAGAATCCGCACTAATCTCATCGTGAAGAAACAAGGTATAGTGAAAAAGGTTTGTAGATTTTGTGTTTTTGTGGTGTTGAAGAATATCATCTTCTTGGTTTTTTCTCTGATTGTGATTCTTTTGTTGTTTTACAGTTTCCACTACATAGTCATAGGGTACTTGTCTTTGTCCATCATTGCTCATCTTCACCACTACACTTTCCCTTTACTTCAGAAGTACACCAAGTAAGAGCATTGCTAAATCTTTTCAATTTGTATGATTGCTCAGTAGGTGAAGGATTATTTGAGTTATTGAAATGTAGGTGGTTTTGTTGGTGGTGGTTTTGCTTGTTTCTTGTATGTGTGACTAGTTATGGTAATTGTTTAGTATGATGTTAGATTAGTGCATGTTTGGTATCCTTCTTAGTTATACATCTTGTCAGTTATACATCTTACTGGTTTTGCAATTTTGGATTCCCCATTTTGCTTTATATTTGTTCTGGATAGCTGAAAATCGGTGGCTTTTGAAGATTGCATCAAAAGTTTACTCATGAAAAGAATTTTAGTTATTATACTATTTTGTTATAAACTTATAATGTTTGTAATTTTTCAAACTTCAATTCACTATCAATGACCTGAATGTTCCAAATTTGAAGTGTGTATTTGAGGCCAAAGATCATTTGTATTGGTTCGTTTTGCTGATTCTGTTTTTATTAGTACCAGAGCTTAAATTAATATCGACAGCCTTGTATTCTTTTGTGCCAAATTTATAAAACTCATTTTTGCTGGATGGAGTAGGACTGCTGGTTTATAATCAATTCTATATTTTCGCTGTCACATGTGGAGTCTGTTGTTAATAATCCTTGCTGCTAGGTTACAGTCAATACTATCATTTTAAAAATGTGGAATTTATGCAGATCTAAGACATGTATGTGGAATTATAGAGATTTAAAACTAGGTTTAATTATATGTTTTTTACCCTTGCAAATATACTCTTCTTTTATGTTAGTCCTTGTAAATTTTGTTTTTTCCATCCTTGCAAATATACCACATTTTGCTTTCAGCCTTTGTTGTTTGTTTTAGTTCCTACAAAATTTGTTTATTATTAGAATTAAAATTGGTCCTTGTAATATACAGAATATTTGATTTTGGTCCCTCCAATATGAGCTACATAAGGACTAAATAAATATTAAAGACATATTATAGGGACCAATTTCTATATGAACAAATTTTGCAAAGACAAACAAAACAACAATGACCAAAAGTAAAATGTGGTAATATTTGCAAAGATGAAAAACAAAAAATTAATTTTACAGGGACTAGAAGCAAAAAACAGTATATTTGTGAGCATCAAATGCATATTTAAACCTTAAAACTAATCCATTTTGTAGAGAAACAACGGGATCAGGACTGACGATTTCCAGTTCCACTCCGAAAACCTTTGAGCTTCATTTTCGAATTCCATGGCAGTGAGGAGAAGTGGAACCTTTCTCCATCTTACCTCTGGTCATTCTCACTGCACTTCAAGTCCCCATTTCCGAAACCTCACCACAGAAACCAAACAAGGAGATTATCCTTCTCCCACCCAAACCCCGCTTCCTGAAGATCAATGCTTTACTCATATTCTCAATGAAATTTGTAAGATCACTCGAACTGAACCACATTGGGAGAAAACCCTTCTTTCACAATACCCTTCTTTCAATTTCTCCCAACCCAATTTATTCCCCCGTTATCTCAACCTCCAAAACAATTCCTTCCTCTCCCTTCGTTTCTTTCATTGGCTCTCTTCTCACTGTGGTTTCTCACCGGATCAATCTTCCTACAATGCTCTCTTTGATACACTTGTTGATGCTGGTGCCTGCAAAGCTGCAAAATCTTTGCTTGATAACCCTGGTTTCACTCCACAGCCTGCTTCTTTAGAGTCGTACATTTGGTGTCTCAGCAACGGTGGAATGGTTGAAGATGCACTTGATGTGTTTGTTACTTTGAAAAAGGTTGGTTTTTTACCATCAGTGTCAACTTTTAATGCGTCTCTATTGGCTTGTTTGAAAGTCGGGAGGACTGATTTGGTTTGGACATTGTATGAACATTTGCTTGAATCTGGTGTTGTAGCTAGCATTGATGTTGAAACTGTTAGATATCTTATCAAGGCATTTTGTGCCGAAAACAAAGTTTTTAATGGGTATGAACTTCTTAGACAGGTTCTTGATAAAGGCCTGTGTCCTGATAATACTGTTTTTAACACACTTATTTCTGGTTTCTGTAAGGAGACACAGTATACTAGAGTTTCTGAGATTCTTCATATTATGATTGCCATGAAATGTAATCCTGGTATCTCTACTTATCAAGAAATTATTAATGGACTTTTTAAGAGAAAGAATGTAGAGGGTTTCAGGGTTTTTAATGATCTCAAGGATAGAGGGTATTTCCCAGACAGGGTTATGTACACAACAGTGATCAAAGGTCTTTGTGATATTGGGTTGCTTGGCGAGGCCAGGAAGCTGTGGTTTGAGATGATTCACAAAGGACTTGTGCCGAATGAGTATATACCTATAATGTAATGATGTATGGTTATTTTAAGATTGGTGATATTGTTGAGGCAAGGAAGCTCTATGATGATATGAGCAGTAGAGGTTATGCAGAAAACATAGTTAGCTACACCACAATGATTTCGGGTCTGTGTTTGCATGGAAGGACTGGTGAAGCTCTGAGCTTGTTTCATGAAATGTCTCAAAAGGGTGTTCATCATGATTTGATCACTTACAACTCTCTAATCAAAGGCCTTTGCCAGAACGGCGAGCTAGTTAAGGCTGCCAATCTGCTAAACGAACTACTTGCACAAGGTTTAGACCCATCAGTTTCTTCTTTTACTCCTCTTATCAAAAGACTTTGTGAAGTTGGAGACACTGGGGGTGCAATGAGGTTGTTGAAAGATATGCATGATAGGGATTTGGAACCAATGGCCTGTACACATGATTATATTATAATTGGGTTATGTAAAGAAGGAAATTTTGCACAAGGTATGGAATGGTTGCTAAACATGCTGAGTTGGAAGCTGAAACCCAAGGAGCATACTTTTGAGCACCTGATTGATGGTCTAACACAAGAAGATAGGATAGATGATATTTTGATTGCTTTAGATTTAATGTTCAGAGAAGGATATAGACTCAAAAAAAGCATAATCCATTCTTTGGTGAGTAAATTTAGTAAAGAGAATGTCGATTTTCCTAATTTGTGTTTGGAAGAGCTCGTATAAAGAAATTGACATTACAGATTGTATTGTTTGTATCTTCCATATACTATGACAGATAATAAATTGATGATTTTTTTGAAAAGATGAAACTATAGTCGTCTTTATACCTTCAATCTTTTTATCTTTATACCTTCTATCTTTTTTCTCCAAATGAAAATTATTTCCAAATAGGGTCAGTGCATTGTTAGGACACCTTTAAATAAATCTCAACTTACAAATCTGAATCTTCCAATAAAACAGAAAACTTTGATGACAATCTTGAAGTAGGAATTTGGATTAGAGCCGATAATTTGTGATTTTACTATGAATATAATGTTTCTAATTATCTTAGAATATTTAACAACTTTTGCGCCTTTCAAGTACTGTAAATTCAATTTCAAGTAGATTCACATAAGCATTGGTCTTGGAGCTGTCCTTAGCAGTGAGAAATGGTCCTGGTTAACATTTTGAAAGGCTTTCAGGATTCAGTTCTGATTTAGATGCTGGATATTCAACTGTTGGTGTGTCTAAGTTTAAATAAAAGTTATACATTGAATAGAAAAGTCGATGTTATGCATTATTTAAGTGAGAAGACCCATATATCAAATATGTAACTATGTTTGGGAGTTTAGGAAGAGAGGGGAGGACTTTGGGGAAAAGGTAGGAGAAAATGGAAGAAATGAAGAGATTTGGGAGGGAGGGCTTTGGAGAGTTTATTTTTCTTCATAATATAAAAACCCCCTTATTTGGAGGAACTCAAAAATGTATTAGAGGAGGATTTAGATAAATTCTTCGAATCCCTTCTATGTTGTTAGAAAACCCTAAAAATTACAAATATAATATTAATCATAAACATTCTATTATTATTCTCTACAATCTCAAATAAGTTAAAGGATTTTTCTCTATTTCTCTATCTTCCCTTCCCACCAAAGCCATCCCCTTCTCTCGCCTCCAAACTCTCAAACAAAATCTAAAAGTTATAGATCAAGATGTGGTGTCCAACACTCTAACCACTTGTGTGGTTGTTTAGAACCGATGGTTTGACTAAAGGTGATTTTCTCCTTGTATCGAAAGTCTACACCAACAGTAGTATGATGGACTTCCATTACATCAGAACTCTTGCATGAGTATATGCGGACCATGCTGTACACATAAGACCATGAGTAAATGGTTTCTATGTACAACATGGGTTCAGAATTTATCTGTTTCCTCTATGATGAGTATGCTACTGTCTGAATACATTGACATAATGTATAATTTTGTTTTTGAACAAACATAATGTAGGAAGCATATTTTGGTAGCAAACATCAGCAGCTCCAATAGGACTGCTACTTCATTTACAGACAGCAAGAACTATTGTGAGAAAGGCACGTTTTTTGACCTTTTGTTTCTACATTTAGAGAAGTGGTGGCAAAATCCTGTAAAGAAAAAAAAAAAACTAAATTCATATGATTGTCCGCAAACCTACTAAATGAATTCTCAAAATTCAAAAGCAACTTTTAATTTAAAGGATATTTTGGATCCTAAAGAAAATATTTGTGTTACTTGTTTCTATATTCTTATCAGTTTCTATGCCATGTGCATCCTTGCCAAAAGAACCAACTTTGTTGTATCTTTTGACTTCACAATAGGTTCATGATGTTATGGGGAAAATATTTCATGAATCATGACAACTTTTTGTATGGTTGTGACAATTAACAGCTAGTCAAGTGTCTAGATTATGGAGCAAACTACATTATAAGTAAGATGGCTATTATCCTTCCTTTAGTTCTTCAACAAAGAAGAAACATACAACAATTTTGGATCATAAACATTCTTCGTATAAAGATCCAATAGGCTATTCTATAAGGTTCACATGATTAGACATTTTCTTTTCCTTCAGTTCCTTGGCAAGTACTTGTATGGAATCTGAAACTTCAACCCTATATACATAGAACCTTGTAACAATAGCAAAAAAGATTAAGTTTAAGAAGTTTAACAGTGCGAAGAAAGCATAGTAGTAATCAAGATGAGACTCATTCAGATTGTTCAAAATCCACCCTTTGTGACCATTTTTTTTAGTTATGTGTGATACTGTTGATAGAAGGAATGAACTGATGAAATTTCCAATGCCTAAGGTAGTTGAGGAGTATGAAGTTCCAACGCTCTTCATGCTTTCTGGTGCCTGATCATAGAAAAACTCGATTTTTGAAACCTCTAAAAACGCATCAGCTGTTCCCATAAGTATAAACTGAGGAAGCAAAATGAATATGCTTAGAGGGACTTGACCTCCACTCTCAACTACCCCATGTTCTTTTGCAACTCTAAGTCTATAACTTTCTGTTCCTGATGCAATAACCATAATAATTGTGTGGATAACAAGACCAATTCCCATTCTTTGAAGAAGGGTAATCCCTCTAGGATTCTTGGTGAACTTTTGCATAATCTTGACAAAGAAACGGTCATAGAGCACTACACATACAAGCAAGGATAGAGTGACGAATGCAGCTAAACTTGCTGGTGGAATTTTGAAGCTTCCAACGTGTCTGTCAAGAGTTGTTCCTTGTTTTACAAAAAGGGTGTTTATCTGAGCCACCATTGTACTAGGAACAAATGTAGCAACCAAGATAGGAATCATCCTTAGCATTTGTTTTGTCTCCTCTACATGTGTAACAGTACATAACATCCATGGACTAGTGCTTGACCCTGTTTTCACACTTGCCTTGTCTAGGAACCTATATCAATTAATATATGTTTTATTTTGTAAGTAAACACATGCAAGTGAAGTAGAGAAATTAAAGTAGAATATAATCAAATATAGATTTAACACACACATTCCTACTACAATTTGAATGGTTAATGCAATTCAAATACATAGTTAATTGTGTTCAGGAGATGGTTAATGAATATATAACAAGGTATCACAACCCATTAACCACCCACCAAACACAAACGTCGTTAACTACAATCTTCAAGTGTAAATTTGAATACAGATCGTGCTTAATGGATATCATGATTAATAAAGTTCAAAATAGTAGTTAATTATGTCCAATAGTTAGTTAATGAATTGTGGTACATTATTATATTCATTAACCATGAACATAACGTGATTAACCACATATTTGAACTGTATTAACTATTCAAATTGTTGTCAAAATATATTTTTGTTAAAAATATACCTCAATGTTGGAGTGGAATCAATTCTGTAACTTCCTTTCTTTGCATACTCAGCCATATCAAGTTCATATAGTTCTTTAGGGTCATGAGGAATAGGCACTTTCCGTTTTCTTAAAGCAGCCACTATAACCCTAGCCATTCTAGTGAAGGTACTCCCTGAAGGCAATTTATGTCTATAGAAAGGTGTTCCTGTCAAGAATATCATGATTGATATTGCTAGTCCTAAAGTTGGTAAAGCATATCCAAGAGTCCACCCTACATTATCTTGAATATAAACTAAAACAGTGTTTGCAAAAAGGGTTCCAAAGAAGATGCTGAACATCCACCAATTGAAAAATGAGAGCTTGCGATACTTTTCTTTAGGATGAAAATCATCAAATTGGTCAGCACCAATGGTGGAGATGTTGGGTTTGGTTCCACCTGTTCCTATTGCTAGAGTGTAAAGTGAACCATAGAACATTGCTAATTGTAATGTTGAGGCTTTTTTGCATTTTGTAACATCTGTTTCAAAGCATTGAGGTGGCTTTAAGCTTGGAAGGGACACTGTTAGTGTAAGGAGAGACATGCCCTGTCAGTGCCAACACAGATCAAGCTGTTAAATTAATCCATATAACTTCAGAACCATAATTACTCCTATATGGTTTTAATGTCTGCCAAGATAAGTTATATATTATGAGCAAATTTTACCATATACTTTTTGTGCACATAGAAGTTTAGTTGCGTAGAAACTTAAAAGAACAAAAGTTAGGGAGAAAACTTTTCAAATGTGAAATTGCATATTTTTTATTAAAAAAAATGTATCGGAAAATTATTACGATAGTAGAAAATTTGTATTTAAGAGAATCTAAATTCCGTCTTTCGAAATTATAAAATCAAGTTTTTATAATTGAAGTGACACTTTATGTTAGATTGTGTGATAACTTAAGTAAAAAAAATTGAATGAATTAAACTCTTATTTATCGTCATTTACAATAATTCTATTAAATTAATTGTAAATCATTGATAATATAACTAGATTAGTTTTGTTAGGAAAGAAATTAGTTTTGTAATTTGTTTCATATTATAAGTCCTTTAAGATTTTGATATATAAATTAAAAAATGCAATTATTGAAAAAGAAAAACTCGTTAATAAAAAACACATTACATATTGTACAGTAAAAAAAGAAAAATCATTATCAATGTTCATTAAAATTGTAAACAAAGTACTAGTATAAAATAAAACAATTTTTTTTTTATTAATGTGATTGATTAATATAAGACAAAAGGAGTATTATAAATTATTACTACATATCCTACCCCATGACTTATAAGTTGATTAAAATTTGAAGATGCAATAGTTAAACCAGTTATATGGCAGGATTGACTTTGACCTGAATGCACACATCACTATTAGTATGATATCTCTTTTCACTTAAAAATGATCCAAATTAAATGTTGCACATGCAAACAGTGTTTGAAATTTTTTTTCCATTGTTATTAGATTCTTCTATAGCCCCACAACCGCACCATGTCCTTATCTTGAACTTGATGGTATGAACATTTAGTGGTGTTTATAGCATGAATTTTGCTGCATTTTAGATACAAAAATAATGCTAGCCATTATGTTGGACCTTAAGAAAAGAACCATACGGTCCAGTCCACTATCGAGTCTTTTTATTCTTTTATATAAATGAGAAAATAATAGTGTGTTTTGAACCAAACTCATTGTGACTGGGACACTTTGCTACTTACTAGTTACTTTTGTGTCTTTTCCTTATACAACACTCTCATGAGTCCAAATCTCAATACTTTTAAAATGTTCATATCATCATCTTCATTACAGAATTTCGTTATACAACTCTGTGACGAGGCACATCTCAATACTTGAAAAGTCTTATCTCAAGATAAATTAAACATACTCATGTACAAAACAAATGATATAATTTAAAAACATCTGTATATACATTAAATTAATATATTAAATTTACTATCTATTTTTTTTTAATATTTGATAAAAAATAAAAAATGTTTATAAAAACGAAGAAAATAATATATATATATATATATATATATATATATATATATATATATATATATTGTTTTTGTATTTTTAAAAGTCAATTGTCAAATATATTTTATCAACTATTGATTATTTATCATGTTTGGATTTGTGAGATTCACAGAATCACCGTTATTTTGAAGGAAAAAAATTATATATTTTTTAAATATTCAATATTAATAATTAATTATTAATTTTATTAAAGAAAATAATTAAACACATAGTTTTTTTATTTATTTTTTTTATTTTAACTCTCCCGTCCATCATTCAATATTAATACTAGAAAGTCATGGATAAGTTTCACCCTTTCACATGATTGGCATGCGATTCAAGATTCTTTTGCTTGTCTCGTATCACTAGTCACTAATCAAATGCGTGAAATATTAGTGTATTATTGGTCCTTTTCATATAAAAAAATAAGTGTATTATTGGTCCATCGATAGCTACTGTTGACTTATCCTATAGGCTGCTAGGACTAATAGGGTCAAAACTCAAAAAGAGTAAGAAATTAAGAATCTTCCATCCAAAATTTTGAGTATAGCTAGCTAGTTGATTGGCTGTTTCATATTTGTGTGGAAATAATCGGTTGTATATAAAGGTAAGTTACATCAACCGTTCTGTATAAGAACTTTTCTTTTATTAATTGATCTCCCATCAATCCCATTAATAAGAAAGATAATTTTTATAGTATAGTACAATTTTTCACTCATACTAATAAACTTATTAGATACTCTTCTTTCTTTAACAAACACGAAAAGAAACATTTCATATAAGAGATAAATATTAGATGGGTAAAATTAGTTATAAGTTAATTATTTTATTTATGTATAATTTATAAGTTAGTTATTTTAGTTAAAAATTAATTATTATAATTCAGATATATAAATTTATTACATTTATAATTATAATAATTTTTTATTTGATGAATACAAAAACTATCTCTCATGCTTAATACTACTTTGCATATTCTATTAATT
Source organism: Cicer arietinum (assembly GCF_000331145.2). Lineage (NCBI taxonomy): Eukaryota > Viridiplantae > Streptophyta > Magnoliopsida > Fabales > Fabaceae > Cicer > Cicer arietinum. Next base: position 2,974,959 of record NC_021163.2, read on the forward strand.
GATATACACTATAAATATTTTTAATATTTCAGAAAGAAATTGTGTTCGTCCTTATCTTAAATAAAACCTTTCACTTTTTTTAATGAAATGGTGAGAATCTCACCTCCAAACCTACAAAGTTATATATATACACACATTATTGTGAAAAATAATTCAATAGAATCATACGGGCAAAATATGCGGATTTCAAATTATTATATATATTGAGATCAAAATCTTTATCTTTGCGACCATTTAATTTATTATATAAAAGACTAGCTAGGATACATGTACCAAACATCTTGGCTGAATTTTGAATCATCTAACATGTTGGGACAAAACTATAATATTTAAAACTTCTACCACGCATGTAATTAAGCTGAGAGGAGGCAAACATATTGTTTTATATTATAAGTAAAAGTATTAGTGTATTACACAGATCGAAGTATAAAAGGTACTTTAAATTATTTAAGAGGAGACAAACATGACTATTGTTAAATTATTAACCTTAAAACCAATCTATCTAAAATAGACATATTTTTTAAAAAATAATATATATCTGTAGACATTATTCTAGATGTCCTCATATACACAGTGATTAATGAAATAAATGTAATGATTTAAATTATATGCGACATGTTATTAAAAGTTAAATAATAATGATGTCTTTTTATGGAAATAAGAATAATGATATGAGGAGTCAAATTAAATTAAACAAACGCATTTATTATTATATATTAAAAATGATTAAAAATAATGATTGACGTCCCTATCTAAATTTACAATGCTAGCTAATTAAGTATTATATATTAGGGATAATGTCTTGTGAGAAAGACTAAGGTTATATAGTATTTGCTTACCGAAAGATAAATGGTAGATGCAATGAGAAAAGTCCAAAAACGGCCAAGGTGAGCATCAGCAACGTATGCACCTAGTATTGGTGTGATCCAAATGGTCCCAACCCAATTGGTAACATTGTTTGAAGCAATCACTGTGCCTTGGTGTAGCTTCTTTGTTAGGTAGAGTATCAAATTTGATGATATTCCATAATAAGCCATTCTTTCGAATACTTCATACACTGCATCCACATATTTGACCACCAAATTTTTTCAATCATCGGTAATAAATTCCCACAATTATAAATTGTTGGTCAAAGTTGTGGAAGGGTTGATTAATTTATGCATCAACCTATTATTTTTTTTTCATTTCTTCTTTTAGAGAAACGTTTTAGTGGTTCATTTTTAAGAGAAGTGTATTTGATTCAAAATTTAATATATTTTTAAAGGAAGAGTATTTGTTGATTTAAAGCAAAAAAACAGGTTTGGACCTCTAAATATTTAAAAAAAAATCAATTATTTAATTGAAGAAAAATATTATTATAACTATAAAAAAAATTAAAAAAAAAAAGAACAACTTTTAAAATAGTGATTCAGCAAAATACCGAGCAAAAAATAAAAGAACATATACATGCAATTAATGACTATATATTTAGTCAAGCAAAGTTGTAGGAGTACTAATTTGCACCCTGAACTTAAGAATTTTAATCCTCGGATAACAATGCAAGTATTCTCAAGGAAAGTGAAAATGGAGGTAGAAATAAACTCGATTATTTTACAACATATTGTAGCTGCTATAAACTACTAGTGTGCACAGTTTGAAGTATCGAAATTTTCAAAAGGAAAATAAAATAAAATAAACTGAATCCTTTGAAAAATGCAAATTCAAATTTTAACTATGGATTGCAACGATCTTATTCTCTTAAGAATCGGGGTTAAAATAAATAAATTTTGGTATAATATTTTTTTTAGTAAATATATGAGATTTAAGAGGCTCCGAAATATGTAGTACTAGTATCTAGTGTGTGTGTAAAAAAAAGTGAGAGTGAATTTACCAACGACAAAGGAGCAAGCTTTCCAACCACCAGTTTTGGATCTAAGAAGAGGTTTCCCTTTAAGACTCACAGTTCCATCTTGTGTGTATTCCTCCTTGCCCTCTTCCATAGTCATCTTTAACACCACAAATCTCTCTTTATAAATTGAGGAGAAATGTTCTCAAGAATGGAGGTGCGAATAAGATAACTATACTCTTGTCTAGTTCATATGAAACTACCATTTTTATAGACATTTCTATCTACTTCATATGGCCCATGATGACTTGCTACTTCAACCTTGGCCTTTCATTTTCCTATTCTTCTATTTGTTAATTATACATGTACACTCAAACTAGTCCATTTTATTGAAAATTACCTATATTTATTATTATATATTTTCTTGCTAATTGACACCCACCTCTTTTTTATAAATGAAAGATTAAATTATCAACTTACATTTTTTTTAAGACTAAAATAGTGTTTTTTTTAATAAATATTATCATAAATTCACATGATTTGAAAGTCAAATTCAAAATTAAATATTCAATCTAACAAAATCAAAGTTTACTAGTTTAATTAGGATATAAAAGTAAGTCTTTAAATATAATAGTAACTATTAAATGAGGTATAAGTTATTAATTTACGCATTTAAATTTTAAATATTCATTAACAACTTACATGTTTTTATTCGGACAACAAAATCCTCGCATATTTCATTTATGGTGGCTATTGCAGTGAGTTTTATTTTTTATCTTCATTCGCATTACGTAATTGTTGAGAATTTTGTATCTTTTTTAGTCAACAAGAAAAGAGATTTTGTACCTTTTTTTCTGAATCGTCGTATTGTTTTATGTGAATTGTTCAATGTATTTAATTAGGCTACGGTTAATCAAAGGAGAGTTCATAAGTCTTACAAGAAAGAAAAATAGGTCTGGATACCTTTCTGTTTTAAAGAAATAAATAAACGAAATTTACAAAATTTTAAGGAGACAAAATAAGTAATAAATAAATTAAATAAAAAGTGTGAATTGCGTCAATATCCATTTATTTGAATAGTTTTCTAAAAGAAATAATTTGATATATTCACACAAAAAAAAGATTATGTTATTAATTTATATCTTCATAAAAATAAGTTGGTGTAAATTAACAATCTTTATATCTATTTATAGTTATATATAAAGGCGATAAAATAAACTATGTGTATGATTTAAATTAATTGAATTAGCATTTAAATGTAAATCAAAATTAAGTTCAAATAAAGAAAATGGTGGGGTCAAATATTAATCACTATTAGAGCAAAAGTTAGTTTGGGTTTTTATAAGTTACTTAAATCTGATTTTATAATTTAGGCTCGGAAACGAATAAGATTTATTTGCAGTTTCAGTCTCATGTTTTTATTGATTTTTGAAATTGATCTCATATTTTAAATTCGATAATTTTAATTTTTCTCTATGATTTTTTTAACTAAAAAATGACGATGTGGCATGTTCTAAATAATGTATGTGATACGATGATGTAGAATGTTTAACACTCATAAAATTATCGTAATAATTTAAATTTCAACTTCAATTTTTTGTCTTCTTATTTCTAATTTAGTTAATGACATATAAAAAATTAATACTTCTAGATTGTTTTATGTCTAAATTAATACAAAACAAAATATATTTTATAGTTCTTTAAATTACACAAAAATATTAGATTGATCATTTAACTTTTCTTTTGTATCAAATTAATCTTTTATGTTTGTAAACGTTACAATGTTGAATTATTTTTAGTTTTAATCTCATTTCAATCATTTTTAGTTAAATATTTTTAAAATTTTACCATGAGTTTTGTTATGAATCATATAAAGAACCAAATAATAAATTTACATATAATTTTATGAAATGGATTAAGAGAATTTCACGTTTAATTTCAACTACCCTAAAATGAATATCACTTTAATTCTCTCTAATTCAATTATTTTTTTAAAGTTGATTGATGATTTTATGTTCTTACAAATTTTGTAATCAAAATCTCTTAAGAATTACAAGAGTTTATTGAAAAAATTAAGAGACTTTTGAATTTCCATTTTATTGGATTTAAATTTAGATCATCAATGTAAACATTTATAAACATACAAAATAAACTTAACCTCAAAATGAAAATAAAAGATTAATTTATTACAAAATAAATAATAATTAATATATTATTTTTGTGAAACTTATAAACTGTGAAATTGATTTTATATATATAAAAAAAAAATACACTACTCTTCCAACTCCGACATTCGTAAAAAAATATAGTATATACAAAATATTCAAATATTGATCTGTCACAATAGTGTTTTTTTATACAAACTAGTATAATATTAGTGTTTATCACACGGGTGACATGTTGTTTATATATTTTTAATGATAAATAAAACATAATAAATGAAGTTAAATCACTATAGTCGGCAACTATTAAACTAATATATTAGTTGTACATAAATTTATTAACATTACAATGATTTTAATATAATTTGAATGTTACCGTTTAAGACATATAATAATATATCAAAATTTACTAAAACATGTTTCACATGTAAATAAATCTACAATAGAAATATCATCCAACCATTATCAATTGTTGTAGGACGAAAGACAACTTATTTTCTTGTATTTTTTTCTGCATCAAAGGTCATAATCCGTCACCAAAGCTCTACAACATGATTTGCATGTTAATTGATATGATCTTATTATGTAATTTCAATTGTATTTTGATTCTTTAATAAAGTAACATAATGAGAGAGATATAATCTATAACATACTTTAACTTTTAATAGTCTGACAACATTCTCTTGATAATTGATTATTTCTGTGTAACTTGACGAACCATCTCAACAAAATAATATATTTTTGTATCAGTTTAAAATAGAAAATTGTCTGTGTGCAGTAAATACGTCCAATAAAAGTAGAATAATTTACAACTGTGGTCTCAATTTTTTTTACAAATATTATATTTATGAAGGTCAAAATTGTATATTTAGTGTAATTGAGAATTCTTATAGTATATTTATATTATGGATATTAATTTGTTATATAGTTAAAATCAACTCTCTCTTTTTTATTTTTTTATAATATGTTAAAATCAGCTGTGAATAATTGCATTATATTTAAATTATTATTTTTTAGATACAAACTAAAATAGAATTGTTTAAGATATATTTAAACAATTAATACTTTTTTCCATCTTATTTCATATATTTTTTGAGTTTTTTGTTCGTATGTATTTTAGTAAAATATATAAATCTAAATGAATATAAATATAAAACTATTTTAGATGTACTATTGTCTCATTTATATTTTACATTTGTGGTTTGTTAATGCACTTTGTTTGAATCAGTCATCAGTTGTATGAAAAAGTTTGTTTTTATCTGTTTAAAAAATTATTTATAAGATATTGAGGTGGATTAGGTTTTGCATATAGTGAAGCAGCAAAAACCCTAACCTCCAAAACCCCTCACACATCCCTTTCGATCTCCCTCAGATCCATCATGGCGAGAGCCGTTGCATCTTCCTTCTCACGTTTCTCTACACATTTCACAATGCGCCTTCTCTCCACCTCCACCACCACCACCACCACCACCGTCGCTGCCCTACTGCTCAAACCTACATCCATCACATCGCGTCGTTTCGTTTTCCCTATGTCCCAAGCCATTCTCCAATCACTTTCTCCGGCTGCTCGTTTCGGAGGAATTCGTTGCCGAGTTAACCGCGCCGGCGACTCGACTTACTCACCACTCAACTCGGGATCCTCCTCTTCATCCTCCTTCAGCGACCGCCCTCCTACCGAAATGGCACCACTCTTCCCTGGCTGCGACTACAACCATTGGCTCATCGTTATGGATAAGCCCGGCGGTGACGGTGCCTCTAAACAACAGATGATTGATTGTTACGTTCAAACCCTCGCCAAAATCCTCGGAAGGTTCAACACTTTCTTATTCTCTCTCTTTTTTGTTTGGATTTTTGGTTTTTTAATTTTATGCTTCAATTTTAAGCATTTAATTTTATTTTGACACATTTTTTTTTGGATTTTGCTTGTTGGGTCTTGTGGGTTGAGATAAAAATGGGTTTTTTGAAACCCTAATTTTGGTTTCAGTTTGATGGGTGTTATTATTTTTAAGTGATTTTGGTTTCTGTCTTCCTATTTTTATTATTTGGTTTTTAGTGAGGAGGAAGCTAAGAAGAAGATTTACAATGTATCTTGTGAGAGGTACTTTGGATTTGGCTGTGAGATTGATGAGGAGACTTCTAATAAGTTGGAAGGTATTTGTTATGTAAACAATGCATTTCAATGAGTTATTTTGTCTTTTTCAATCTTTTTTTCTTGCTTAATGTGTTTAGTATTGTTGTTTATCTTTGAATAGGTTTGCCTGGAGTTCTGTTTGTTCTCCCTGATTCGTATGTTGATCCTGAGTACAAGGACTATGGCGGTGAGAATTTTGTGCTTTCTTAGTTTTTTATACTTGACCGGTTTTTCCCTTGCTTTTTTTGCTGAATTTTGTTACTGGCTTACATTCTTCTTACTTTGATGCCATCATTTCTGATGCAATGTTTTGTGACATTTACCTGTTTATGTTTCCAAACTTTGATTATAGTTTGCAAGGGTTCCCTTCTTTCTGTTCTCCCTTTATATTTTTAGTCCATCTCGGGAAAGCTAACAATTCCCTCGTATCCTGTTCTGTTTCTTCTAAGATTTATGAAGGTTCAGAATCAAATGTAGTTAATTATACACTTGATGTCGCCTCTTTTTCCAAGCATATAATGTCATTTTTCTATCTTTTTTAATGAATTGGTTATTTTTTGTTTTAATTTGTGTGCTAATTATGTAGATAGAAGACTCTTGTATTATTGATCATTCATATTAAAATGTCTTGTCTAAAGGAAGTGATTGTCAAATTATTCTTGTTCTAGCCACACACATGTGTAAAAGCAATAACTCCCCTAGGCATAGAATGTGTTTTCTAGAAGTCCATCTTGGCAAAGCTAATAACTCTCAAGTAATGTTTAGCTTTGAATGCTAATGGACTGACAGAGAATTTCCCTCCTCCTGTTCTGTTTCTATCCCACATTTATGGAGTTGCAGAATCATAGGAGTTTTTACATAATTACTTAGCATAGAATGTGCTTATTAATAGGCATAGAATGTGTTTTCTAGAAGTCCATCTTGGCAAAGCTAATAACTCTAAATGAGTAATGTTTAGTTTTGAATGCTAATGGACTGACAGAGAATTTCCCTCCTCCTGTTTTGTTCCTCCACACATTTATGGAGTTGCAGAATCACTGGAGTTGATACATAATTACATAGCATAGAATGTGTTTATTACTAGCCATAGAATGCGTTTTCTAGAAGTGTATCTTGGCAAAACTAACAACTCTCTTGAGTAATATCTAGTTTAGAATACTAATGGACTGACCGAGAGGTTCCTTCCTCCTGTTCTGTTTCTATCCCACATTTATGGAGTTGATACATAAATTACATAGCATAGAATGGGTTTTCTAGAAGTCCATCTTGGTAAAGCTAGTAACTCTCTTGAGTAATGTCTAGTTTTGAATGTTAATGAACTGACAGAGAATTTCCCTCCTGTTTTGTTCCTTCACACATTTATGGAGTTGCAGAATCATTGGAGTTGATACATAAATTAGTTAGCATAGAATGCGTTTTCTAGAAGTCCATCTTGGCAAAAACTAATAACTCTCTTGAGTATTGTCTAATTTTGAATGCTAATGGACTGAGAGAATTCCCTCCTCCTGTTTTGTTACCTCACACATTTATGTAGTTGCAGAACTATTGGAGTTGATACATAATTACTTAGCATAGAATGTGTTTATTACTAGTCATAGAATGTGTTTTCTAGAAGTCCATCTTGGCAAAACTAATAACTCTCTTGAGTAATGTCTTGTTTTGAATACTAATGGACTGACAGAGAATTTCCCTCCTCTTGTTCTGTTTCTATCCCACATTTATGGAGTTGCAGAATCATAGGACTTTATACATACTTAGTTAGCATAGAATGTGTTTATTACTAGACATAGAATGCATTTTCTAGTAGTCCATCTTGGCAAAACTAATAACTCTCTTGAGTAATATCTAGACATAATTTCCCTCCTCCTGTTATGTTTCTATCTTGCATTTATGGAGTTGATACATAATTACTTAGCATCGAATGTGTTTATTACTAGTCATAGAATATGTATTCTAGAAGTCCATCTTGGCAATGCTAGTAGCTCTCTTGAGTAATGTCTAGTTTTGAATGCTAATGGACTGACAGAGAATTTCCCTCCTCCTGTTTTGTTCCTTCACACATTTATGGAGTTTCTGAATCATTGGAGTTGATACATAAATTACTTAGCATCGAATGTGTTTATTACTAGTCATATAATATGTTTTCTAGAAGTCCATCTTGGCAATGCTAGTAGCTCTCTTGAGTAATGTCTAGTTTTGAATGCTAATGGACTGACAGAGAATTTCCCTCCTCCTGTTTTGTTCCTTCACACATTTATGGAGTTTCAGAATCATTGGAGTTGATACATAAATTACTTAGCATAAAATGTGTTTATTAATAGGAATATAATGTGTTTTCTAGAAGTCCATCTTGGCAAAGCTATTAACTCATGAGTAATGTCTAGTTTTGAATGCTCATGGACTGACAGAATTTCCCTCCTCCTGTTTTGTTCCTTCACACATTTATGGAGTTGCAGAATCATTGGAGTTGATACATAATTGCATGGGCATAGAATGTGATTTTTAGTAGTCCATCTTGGCAAAGCTAATAACTCTATAAGCAATGTCTAGCTTTGAATGCTAATGGACTGACAGAATTTCACTCCTCCTATTCTGTTGTTTCATTCATATATATGGAGTTACAGAATCGTTGGAGTTGATACATAAATAGTGCCTTCTTCACAGACTGTTAATGTCTTCTGCTATGCCGATGAATCATCGCTTATTAGTTAAATTGGGCTTTTCAGTTATACGCTTGCTGTAACTACTGATGTTATTTAGCGACTTATGTTGGTACTTGTTTGTACAATGGTTGAGTATTATTCAGATATTTTATCTTTTGCTCGTTAATGATGCCACCTACTTGCATTGATTTGTAATTTTTGAAGCCTCATGTGTTTTGGTCTTTTTCTAATTGGAATTTCTGGTGGAAACAAGTCAATTTTTATAGTGTTGTCGACTCTTGGAAGATGGTCTGACATAAATACCCTCACATAACAATCATTGATAGTCACACATTCAATCCTCTTCACATTTCAATATAACTTATACTAGGGCTGCTGTTATGTACATCCTCTAACTCTTGGTACATGTTTTCACTTGGTTCATTGTTTTGTGGTTTTACAGTCTCTTTATCGTTCATTTTCATTTTTCTGTTTATATTAGTTTCTATATTTTAAATGTTATGATGATAAAATTGTTGTCATATATTTCTTTTGCCCTCCCCTGCATGCACACTGAAGTTGATTTAGTGGGTCAACAACAAAGGGCAGGGTCTACTTGTTATAAAATAAAAGTGTCATCCCTGCTTGCTTTCTTGCTTTGACTAAACTTTGCCTATTGTTGAATTTTATTTTTAGACTTTTATTATTTCTGGTTACCTAAGCCTCCTATTTTCTTATTATACGTCTACTCATGTAAATCATTATTTCTAAATTATGTTTGTGCAGCTGAACTGTTTGTGAATGGGGAGATTGTCCAGAGACCACCTGAGAGACAGAGAAGGGTGGAGCCACAGCCACAAAGGCATCAAGACAGACCAAGATATAACGATAGAACAAGGTATGTCCGGCGCAAGGAAAACATGCGGTGAAGGGCCAGTTTTTATTAAAGAGAGGGACCTGATGTACATAATGTGGAAGTAGTGCACTATATTCAAACTTCTCAAGCCGTTCCTATGAAGTTCTGGTTGGGGTTGTAACTGAATATGTTTGTAATTGGACCTGTATCAGGTGGATTCCTCTTTGTTATCATGTTTTATCAAGACTGGAATCTTTGTCGTTGACATAAATCAATTTAAACTCTTTAGAACACGATATAATTGTGAGCATGAATATTTACTTTATGATTGTTAGTGTTATTGTTACCTACTATGCAGTATTGTTCTCCCTGGCATGAAATATCAGTTGTCATAGGTGATTGGTTTAGATGCTTGTATTGCGTATCTGTTTTCTCAATGTGACAGGTTGAGAAAGGGAAGTTGTGATGTTCCATAGTTCTTGTTAAATGTTTTGGTAGAGTTCAGAATGGAGAATAGTTGGGGAAATTGGCTTACACGATAATTGGTTGCTATGGAGGAAAATGGTATTGGTTTTACATGAAAAGCTCTCTTCTGCTTTTCTTTGAGTAGAGATCTTTATTTATCGAAAGAAATAGAAAGTTCAATTACTAATGTTTTGGAAAAACTGTAGTAATGGAAGTTATGGAGAGGATTCTAACTTTTTCTTTCCTTATAAATATATCTTTCCATGCCCTTTTCTCATCCCCATTAGTCATTTCCCTCCCTATATCTTCACAATCAAATATTGTTGTTGTGTTATATTATTGGTGTACCATTTCGTAACGAGTGCGAAGTATTGCATAATGGGTTATTAAATGCTTCGCTAATAAAATTTGTGCGAATAGTGGTCTGAAATGTAAGGTTTTTGAGTAAATTTTGCTACGTTGAAATTTTGCTGTAAAAGGCACAATTGAGTCATTTCAACTCGAGATAAATGCAGTTGTACATTTGAAGCTACATAGTTTAGTTATTATTGCATATTGATAATAGTCGGTTATCACACTCAATAATTCTAGAGGACCTCAATTATTACGCGCCTGTTTATTTGAGATTCCATTCACCGTGAATGTGATGCAACATTTTATGCGTATCCCGTGGTCATGATTCATGTATTAATTTCGCCAAAAGAAAGTTCACACCCCCCTTTTCGTCCTGTGCCAATTCAATTCAACATTTAGACATAAAAGTTAAAATAAACATACCCTACATCACTTTAAAGCTATTCCTTTTATTCTTTAAAATAGAAACAATATATATTCATATTAATAAAGCTTTAACATGATTTTCAAAGCTGGAAATTTTGACCTCACGTAGCTTGTCCTATAAGAGTTGAGTTGCTGCTTTAATCCCTAAACATAACCTAATATTTGCTTATCATTCATTATCTTAATATTCTCTTTGTCACGTCTAAACAGCGGCAGCCATGAGCATATTTTGATGGTTCAACTGAATATGATGTTTTTGTTCGATGATTATCCTCAATTCAAGTCATGCATTGAGTGATACGGCATATAGTTTTTAGAGAAAAATTTCACTTTATAAACTGGTTTAAAGATGAATTGGACATAATATAAAAACTTAATATGATTTATGAGCTTATCAATTGGTATGAATATGTGTTGTAAATTTTAATGATATTTCAAAAGTTTTAAAAAAATTATGTTTTATATTTTAAGTGAGAAATATGAAAATATATTTTATTAGGTCATTTTTAGTTGGTCTACTCTACTAATCTATTACTCCGTTTACTTTTCTTTATATTTTCATTATGAAATAAATTTAGGGTGAAGAAATGGTGTCTCACTTATTTCTCTCTAGTTGACTAATCTTCCTTTTTATTTATGAACCTGATAGATTTTATAAAAATCCTACTTTTTTTGTTCTTGTTCTTCCATCTCTTAATATTCTATTGGGTACGCTTTCTTCGTGTCTTTGAGATAATATTTTTTACAATTATGTTATCTTGATTCATACTAAGTTCATATTAGGAAGAGTCTCTTGAGTCCTGATGGATTTGTGTCGATGAAGCGGATAAATTTTCAAAGACAACGACTATTGTCACGCCTCAAGTTTAAATATCTATTAATTATTTTACAAGTTTAATTAAAGTTGTTGATGAAGATGCCAATCAAGTTGTGTTTTTACAACAATAGGTACTTAGGTAATCAACCTTGTGACAATGATGAAAAAAAAAAGCAACTTTACTAATTCATTTATCTTCGACCCAAAAAAGCTAATTCATTTATAAAAAAATATAATATAGCAACTTTACAATCACCCCCAAAAAATGAAAGGAGAAGTGTTATCTAAAGGGTTCAATGGGAGAAGATTCTTCAAGAATAACAGCTATCTCAAAACATTCAGCAGCTTCCAATGTTGATGTCCCCAAATCATTCTTGTAGAGAAGTCCAAGATTATACCATGCAGATGAGTTTGTTCTGTCAATCCTTAATGCATCATTGAGAAGGCTTCTAACAATTGAACATGATTCACCACCATGTTTTCTTAGAACACAAGCTGTTGATATCAAACTTGCCACATGGTTTGGATCAATATCTAATGCTTTTTTATATGATTTCAATGCTTCTTGATGAAGTCCTCTTGCTTCATAAAGTAAACCTGCATAAACTTAACTTATGATGAACTATTCTACATGAAAAATATGGTATCTGAACATGTTGAGCTCTAATAAAATTAATATTGCATTTTTGTTGTGGTCAATTATGGTCTTTCTAACATAATAATGCAAATTCTGTTCAGATACTGGCTTTTGGTATCAACTTGAACGATCTCAAAGTGGCTAATGAAGGAAAAATCAAGTTTTTCATAGCAAAAATGAAATCCAATAAAAGTCTATAAAATTGCTTGTTCCATAGCTACCTATGAAACACTAACACGGTCCCTCCCCAAACATGACACATACATGTATACATCAATAAAAAAAGACCTTCAAAAAAATTAATTTAAAATAAAATAGGAGTTATTCAATGTAACCAAATGTGTTGGTGGACCGACACATGCCGGACAAGACACTAGATAAGCCTTCAATTTGAAGCGTCAATACTACATAGTACACCATCATGTTTGTGCTTTTGTGTAGAGTGTCAACCACTTAACAAGAATTGTGAATCTATACATTCAAAAACAAGATAAGCAATAACAATATATATACCTGTGGAGTGCCATCTAGAAGCAGAATAGGGATTAATAGCTTGAGATTTAGCAAGACAAACTTCAGCATCACTCCACTGTGACAAGGATGTGTACAAATTGGCTAAATCATGCCATACTTCCATTTCTAGTCTTCTATTACTATTTCTCTTCCACTGTACATAAGAGAAGTAACATTATTGTTATACATGTATTAAAAGTAATATATTATACATATATCAATGACTTTCTACCTTCATAACTTTATTTGAAGTGCCTATACTTTTATTTTGCACTTGAAGAACAGCAAGAAAAAAAGTGTAAGTCTCAATAGCATTTTTCAATCTTCCCTGTGCAATCTGAAGCTTAGCTTTAGTCCTTAACAATTCTCCTTGATCCCATTTTCCACTTTGATCTATAGCAGCATCAATAACAATCTCTGCATCAACAAACTTCTTTTGAGCCGATAAAATTCGCGCTAGTAGTATATATCCAGTAACACTTGATCCACCTTCCATCTTAACCAGTTTCTTTGCATGATCAAAAGCAATTCTCAAATTCCTATGTTCAGCATATTCTAGACAAAGATTAAGAACAATGTAAGGATCATTTTCTTTCATCAATGCCTCAGCACCTTGTAGAGCACTAAATGCTTGAGATTGTATCAAAATTTTCTCTGATTCTGAAGCAGATGATTTGGATTTTGTTGACAGTAGAACACCTAGTAAACAGTTTGCAATAGCTTCCATTTGCTTGCATTTTCCATACATCTGAGCAATTGCCTTGCTTGAAAATTTGATTCCATCTTCAACACAAACCTTGTTGTCTGCACAAATTTTTGAAGCTAAAACTAATTCCTCTATGCAATCTGAGTTCTCTCTATTATTCAAAAAGTTCCTCAAAAGATCCAATGCAACCATATTTTCACCTTCTCCACAGTAACAAAGAGCTAGAGTATAATATCTTTCTCTTCTTTTCATATCTTCTGGAACTAATTCCTCAACCTGTTTAGCCAGTGTCAGGAATTCACCACAAACACTTAAAGCAAAAGAAAGGTGATGAATTATTGAAGGGTCCTTTCCTATGCTTCCAATAACTGATTTTCTCATCAGAATCAGAAGCAGAAGAACAGCTTCTTCTATGTTGTTTCTTGGCACGAAGGAACCATCCAACTGCGACCGAAGAGAAGGAGAAGTGGCTTCGCAACCGCTGTATAAAAGAAACAATGCGAATTCCTTTTGTATTCTTGAAGTTGCTTCAATGCCAAGATTCCAATGATAAAGCAATGCCTTCCTAAATGATAAGATAACATCTTGAGGTGAGCCTGCAAGGTTCCACAACTCTGGAAGCAGTTCTACAGCTTTTGTTACTGTCTCTTGTAATTTACAGTCTGAAACAAAGTTTTCAGGCCACCCTTCTGGTAATGCAGATTCAACAGTATCTAATATAGTTTTGCATGATTGAGCAGCCTCTGCAGATTAATAAATTACAGTCACAATCAATCGAGAATTGTGGAAAATAGTGGCGTTCTCAAATTCTGCTATTCAATTGTGCTATAGCGCCACTATAATTGTTATTTGACAATATTTTGTACTAAATAGTGTATCAATGAATAATAGAGATTTGTTCAAATTCCGCTATGATATAACACTATGGCAGCTATTTAACAACGCTGGTCACAGACAAAATCATAAACCAATTGTGTCAACTATGAATGTGTTGTTCAAATGATTAAACAATCTATGCAAGAAACTACAGCAGTTGAAAGTAAAGTACAAAATAATTAACATGATGAATATATAGTTAAATAAGAACTAAGAAGAAGGTAAAAAAAGCACCTTGAAACTTTCCAAGAGTCTGCAATGATTTAGCTTTGAGAAAAACAGCTTCAAGAAGTAAACTAACAGCATGTATTGACATAGAAGGAACTGAATCACTTTGTGAACCGCGTTTATTATTGGATTCACATCTTTTAGATATACACATTTTCATCTTGGGAATGACAGCAGCAATATCAATTCCTTCAAATACATGAAGTGCAGCTTCAATGTTTCCTTTCTGATACTCAAGTCTTCCTAACAAGGCTCTAGCTTCCTATGAGGAAAAAGTTCATTTAGTTTAATCTTATAATGAAAAGGCTTCAAGTATTAATAAAATCAAATATTGGGTGCAATTTTTTACTTATTACTTTCTGGTGACCTATATAGCCCCAACACCTTAGAATATTGAAGGTCGATGTCCAACATGTGTCAATGTCAAACACTGACATGACACAAACACATATAGTTACATTCAATCACTTTCACTTGTTAAAATTGGATCAAGATCCCGTGACTTTGACCTCCCTACCTTTTGGAGACTTTGTTCTTATCTATCTCTTAAATTAAAATTTCTCTCTCATTCAAATAATTTTTATTAAGTTATTTTAATCAACAATTTTTCTCCAAAATACACTAAAATCACCAACCATCAAAATGAGGGGATCCATTTTCGTTAAAATTATTATTTGTGTCTGTATCAGTTTAATATGCGATGTTGTGTGTTTGTATCATTGCTTCATAACTAAGAACACTAAATTAAGTACTTAGGAACATGCAAATCATCCAATAAAAGATGAAAGTTTTTTTTTTTTAATCTAACCTCATAGTTTAAATAGCCACTTTCACGAAGAGAGGACTCTGCTTCTTCAATGTTACTATTATCCACCTTTGATTCATTTTCACGAGGACGTGATGAATAACCACTTGCTGTTGCTGAATAGTCCCTAGTTGCAAGAGACTCTGATGAATAATTCATTTCTTCTAAATCTAACTTCTCACTAGAACACACACACTTGATCATCTTCCTCAATTTCCCTCTAATGCTAAACTTTTTCTTACTTATCAATCTCTTAGCTCTCACACTAAAACACCACATTCCACTTGATCCTTTCCTGAAACATCATCAATATAACATTAAAACAAGCACTTCATGTATTATATCAACTTTTAGCATCACTTTTTGTTCATTTGATTGTTTTGAAGTACATAACAAAATTTCAAGTTTTTAAAATTAATTAATTTTCAGAACTCAACCTTAAAACATAACAATACCAAATCAACTAACCCAAATAAAGGATTTGGCAAAAATTCATCATTTCCATACCCAAATTGCTGATCAATAAAACAAACAAACACACACAAAAAAGAAAAACAAAGAAACAAGAAGATTATTTATTTTTTAATTTTAAATAAAAATAAAAATAAGAATCTATGTAACTGCACCTATATTATAGATACTGAATGCAATGGTGGCTGCTGAAAAAGGAAAAGAGTAAGGTAAACAAACCTAGAGTTGAATGTTAGGAAACCCTTTTAATAGCATCATAGATAGAAGAACAATAATATCACAATAAGTTCATAACAACTCATAAAAAAAAGGTAACTTTTTCAATAAAACAAAAGTATAGGCTGAGCCCACAAGACAAAAATAAAAATGAGCGTGCAACAAAACTATTAAATTCACACACAGAGAAAGTTATCACCATGATTTTTCTCTTTGTTAAGTAAAGAATCCAAAGCTGCAAATGCTTTCCACAATCTTTTTATTTGTCTGTTTTGGTAATTTTCAATGTTGATAGTATGAGTTTGACTGGTTGTTGAATGTTCAGTTCCAAATTTCAAACAATTTGTCACTCCAACAGTTTCATGTACAGTGCATTAAATTTTCATATCTAACTACTGAAATATGAAGTCTGAAAGTTTGAATATTGTTCAACCAAAAGTGTGTATAACATTAGAACATGACCTGTTCAGTACATTTTGTCCTTTTAATTTTATTTAATTGCTATTAATATTCAGTGGCCAAATAAATGGCACTGTGTCTGTACGTTAATGCTGAAATGAAATGACTATTAACTCTCCACCCACCACCCATTTTAATTAACGCTTCGATCAAATGGATATAAGATTTCTTGCAAGTCATTAGTTTCTCACACTCATGTTGTTGGATCACATCTGATCTCGATCTAATAGTTCAGTAAAATGTAGATTGATTTTTTATTGAATAATTTAAAATATACTAACTTAAATTTGGACCATCCAATCAATGATTTAAGGACTACAAATGTATGATGAATGATTAAGATTCATTTACTATAATTTGCTAAAGAATTAAGTTTCATTCATCTCATATCCCTATACATATATTATTTGGCATCACAATATATCTAAATTATTTAAACACATAACCACAAACGAAAAAATATAGAGAGAAACATATAATATATTATAACTATTATTATTATTATTATTATTATTATTATTATTTATTATTATTATTATTATTAAGTAAAATATGTATTACTTTATGTTTACCTTAATAATTTAGATTTGTAGTTGTTAACCCACAATAATTTGCCAATGTTCATTTGAGCGGCCGAATGGACCAAACATACATCTAATTCAGTATACCAAATTTTAACTTTTTACATAACATGCATTAAAACACATGTACATACATATAAACCACAATCTAAATATGCTATTACTCTTGTCATCGATGTCTTTAGTGTCTATTACTTCAATTTGAATAGACTAGTTATTAATTGTTTTTAATTTGTTTCACTTAAATATTGACTAAACAACAGTAGTGAAATTAGAAGAAAAATTTGTGACTTTGTTACACACATATATATATATATAATATATCAAAGGATAAATTTTACAATGAGATGACGAGAATGTTAAATTTTAACCGTACAATCATAAATGAATTATCATAATTGATTAAAAGTTATTTAAGTGACACATGCTTATTTAAACAAAATCACTTGACATTTTGATTGTGTGGTCAAGATATAAACATCTTCTTAATTACTTCCTCCCCCTCTCCTTCTTCTTATTATACATTTTTGTAATTTATTAAAATAAACCCGATTCTATTTTGTTGCCAACACTCTATTTACCACATGCTTTTATTTTTTGCCACATCGTAAATCTTCTTAGGTGTCACACTAAATCACTTCCTCCCTCACTCTTTATTATGCATCTTTTTTATAAATTTTTTTTGATAATATTATTATCCATTTCTTATTACTTTCAATTTGTCAATGAATTATATGAGTAATATTTTATGTTATTAATCCTCATTTGACATTCATGCACAATTATTCTATTTAGTAGCATTTTTTTATAACATTATTATGCATTTCTCATTACACTCAATTTATGTCAATTAATTACAATTAACAGTAATAAATCAGTCGGACGAGTACGGATCTAAAATCTCAATGACATAGTAAATCTCTTCAGCCTCAAATCAAATTGTAATGGATAATATATTTAATTTTTAGGCAGACTTTCAATTTTACCGTATTTTTTTACAAACTAATGATTGCATTCATAATTTAGTAATAGACTACGTTTTACTTCCATTTTTGTGTGTATTGCAATCATTTCAAGCACAATTACTTTGGAAATTTGATTAGGTTTCACGATGTAATTTAAGCCAATCAACATTTTCTATTTTCTAATTCGACATTTGTTCATGTGAGTCAACCACGTGTATCATATATTAGTGTTGTTGTTATAAGCTTTTTTTTATGAACATGTGACATATTCCAACATTATATTTAACAATATTTACAAACATTGATATTATATTTAAATATGTTGCAACTATTATTGTATTATACTTATACAACATAAATTAATCGAACAATATTGATTGTCAACAATATGATCATCTCACTTATGTCCATTCAATTACATATTCAAGTATATGAGTGAAAGATTTTTTCATATCAAATTGTAATATTGTATCTAACTTTTTAAGAAATTTTAGTTACACACTTTTGTTTGAAAACTATTACTATTTCTCAGTAAGTTGAAACACACCAAAACTAAAATAATTCATATATAATGAAGATCTATATATATTTAAGGACATAGATTCATATACACATCTATACCTTACAATTTTAAGATCTACCTTGGAAGTAAGCTATAAGTGTTTTACTCATAATAACATCCTTTAAGAAACTAAGGAAGTCATAACATTTCATTCTCATATAATTTTACAAATAATTTTTTCAATTCCAATATTTTAAATAAAAGTATCAAACGACTTTTGTGAATAAATAAATTAATAATTATAATATTATTAATATTATCATTTTATAAAACAAAAATATATATTCTATTTGACATGAAATATACAAATTTATTAAAAATTATCATAAAATACAAATATATTAAAAATTATTAAAAAAGATAATGAACAAAAATTTACTATTCATATATTCTGAAAAAATATGTTAATGTAACACCCAAAATCCCAAAATAATATATAATAATTTACATCATATTTTTTTAATAAAATATTTATAGCGGGTAGATAATAATTCTTTCAGAGGAAAAAGAAATTTTTACAAGTTATTTAAGGTATCGCATTTCTCAAAATTCAAAAGGAATACTTTAAAATTTTTTTCCTCCCATTAAACAATACAATTTTCATAAACTTGATTTAACTATAATATCTTAATTTAATTTCAAAAACTTATTAGTACTTAAAAGGTTTTTATACAAAAAATTATTTATAAATAAATAAATAAAAATACAACTTATGACTCTTATTCCCGGTATCACCTATTAGAGCGGCGCTTCTCCCAAACTTGAACTTCAAAACTCATTAATCTGTGATAATTGCGATTTCGCAAACGTATAGTCAAACACAAACAACGAACGATGTTAGTTTTGAAATCATATTAATTGTACAATATAAGTAAGAAGAACACGCAATTAATTATAAATAAATTGTATCATTACACAAACATTATTCAATGAAAAATATCACATCATAAAATCAAAATCACTTACGAAAAGCAATACATTTCACTATAACATCAAATCATCAAAGATAAATTATTATCGCACACGATATATATTAATCACAACAAACAATCACAAGAAAATGCAATGTTATGCATGAGCTTATACTCTACTTCACAATTTGGTACAATTTTAACTCTGAAGTACTTGGTTATGAGGTTTGATACTATGCCACCACCCGAGTGAACGGATAATTCAATTTGATCATGTCCTCATAGATCTCCTCAACTCAACCCGAGACACAAATACCCGACATTCGATTTAAATGTGTGTTGCATGGTAGCTCTCGATATTTAGAGTGCTACCTCCAAGCCACCTAGAAATTCTCCACCTGAATAACTCCAATGTCTAACAATCTTGCCTTAAGGCTCAACAGTAGATCGCCAAGATCAGACTTATTTAGTTGTATTTTCCCGAAATCACAATGCTTCTCAAAAATTCGATTTACAAGTGTAAGAGCAAAATAGACGGGAATGACCAATATTGGAAAGAAAAATCCAATTGAGTAACAACAAACCCAAATTAATATCTAGAAGCATAAATTTGGGGTGTAAATAATTGTCTGATCCAAAATCCATTTTTAATGAACAAATAATTTATTTTACTTTTCTACCTCAGAAATCTTTTCTTCAAAATACTCATTTTAACATAATATTATTCTTCGTTAAAATAAATAAATAAACCAATATAATTTTAACCACTAAATCAAATATCTATAAAATCATCACATCATAGCAAATACACATAAAAAAATTAATCTTAATCTTTATCAACATATATCCTAAAAACATATTAAATATCATATTAACGCGGTAAAATAGTATTTTTACTTAATTAAATAGTCTATTATAAAAGTTGGGGTGTTACATAACACTCAACTTTTATCAATTAAACTATTTATTTGTAATTGAGTGCTATATTTGGTTTTAAATATTTCTTATTATAATAAAAATTGGAACCTTAAAAAATAAATGAAAAGAAAGTACTGCATAAAATTAAATTAGTTCTCAAAATAATTTATTTTTGGTACATGTCCATATAATTTATTTTTGGTACATATCCAGATAACTACAATTCAAAAACTTTTAAAATTAAATTTATAGTATTGCACAAACAATTAGTTAAAACTTTTAAATACCTAAAACTATATTTAAAGTATATGTAACTCTTTAATATAATAAAATTCAAAATTTTGATGAAATATATCCAATAAATAATTTCTTTTACAACAATTTCCTATGGTCGCAATTAAAACATCATATTAATAAAATAAATAAATTCAGACGGTGCTACAATATAATTCAATATTAACGTTCTTTAAAATAAAATTAAATCATATTTTTAACTTTTTACCTCTTATATTGTTTGTTTATATTTTATATTTTATTTTATCAAATAAATACAAGTACCATTATGTGTTGAAAAATAAATTGACAATCAAAGTATAAGGAGAAAAAAAATCGTCTAATATTATAAGTTATCATGTAAATTTTATAAAAAGTTTTAAAAAATTAAATTAAACAGTTGTAGAAAACATGATTTTTCCTTATATTAATTTTTCTGATAATCAATTATTCCAAATCAATTTAGTAATATTGTAAGATAACTATATTTATAATACATAAAATATTACTTTTAAAAATTATGAAATGATTTAATTAATGGTCATGCAACACGCAAATCATATTTTAGTTATTTTTAATAAACAAGTGTTAATATATTACTACGTGACACCTTGAACCCAAAAGAGTCTTTACCAATTTATATTTAACAATGGATAAAAATGATTTTTCAATAACTTTTTGCACGAGAAAAAGATATTATGATTCAAATAAAAACACTCATATAATTCTCTTAATAAAATTTGATAATTAAATTGACTCGAATAAATAAATAATTCAAAATATGAGAATCTCTTAAAATAACGACGTTTGAGAAACATCGAGAATACATAATTTATAGCAAATATCCTTAAACTTTCAAAAAAATGCATTAGCTAGCTCGAACCCAAGCATCACTTATAGTCTACCGAAAGTTTGTGCGTCCAATAACGTCAAATATAAATATACGAAGGGTGCATAATTTGACATCATATTAATAGTATAACATAAGTAGAACAAAAATCATGTTACTAGTATAAAATAGGTATAACAAACATGTACACAAATAACACGTTGGTCGCAACATGACACAAGATAACTGTAATAAATGGTTACACAATTTATACAACTCAAACACATAATGATTCAATGCAATGACATGTTCACTTCTAAAGAAACTTTGATGACACGTGATAACAAACTACTTTGAAACATACAACGAAGGAACACAATACTATGTCACTAATTTGTGGACGGACAATCATACCTTCGTAAATCCACTCAACTCAACGTGAGAATCATGTAAGTGATTAGTAAAGATTAAACTAAAGTTACATGATAGTTATTGACATTAAGAAGTTATCTCTCAATAGAGGACTCCAAGGGCCTAACCTCGCTTGAAGGCTCGAGTGGACCGAACTCCACTAGTAGACTCTTATTATTGTACTTCCTCAAACATCATATTATTAAATCCTCCTATTTTCTAAGGTTATTTAAATCAAACACTAGGTTCAATCCTCACAATTTCCTTCCTTCTCTCGTAATCCTCAATCACTCCTTAACATGAATCATTATGGACGTACGTTAGATTTATCATAAACTCACATTTCATATAACACAATTTAATATTCACATTTCACAAGAATCATTTAATAATAACAAAACTCTCATATAATTCCAGTCATAACAATTTTACACCACATGCCACTTTATGATTCATATAGCCATACAAAGACATATTCAAGATAATAACAACATAATTCATTTAAAATATATAATCAACGGCTACCACATGTCAGCTGCAACAACATTTATAACAAAATACCAATAATAATGACATTGCAGCTTAAAAGTGTACCGATTAAAATTAATAATCAATAGTACAAACGAATTTAAACGGTGATAAAAGAAGGTGGAAACAAAAAATAAACGAGAAAAACAAAAAAAATATGAAAACAAGACTTACTGATAAGTGGAAAACGTTAAAACAAGGATTCCTTCAGTTGAAATCGATGATCCTCAAAAAATAATCTATAGAATGTAGTAGACTGGTCAAAGGATTAAGAACATGGGAGTATTCCAAATGATTTGGAAAACAAGTTATCGCATAGGCATGACATTATGTCGCAGGGAGATCCAAAACTTACACATTCTCACTCAAGGATCCGTTCACACGATGAAGTAAAATAAATAGATTGACATTTGAATACACTGCATTCCATGACAAGATATAAGAGATTTCACCATGCAAGCAAGCTAGCTCAAAATGCTTGGCTTAATTTTATTATTTTTCTAATTTCTAACAACTTTCAAACTCAATTAAAATATAACACACTTATTTCCTTAACCCAACACATAATATTACATATATATCACAAAAACTAGGTATTATAAACTAATGTCTTTTAACTCCTTCACTACTTACTTCAAATTAGTTGACATACCTCTTAGTTCGTTCGCATATTTGAGCTACAATTGGAGTGCTTTCATAGGCAAAATCTCCAATCTAGTAGGTTTTGAAAAGAATGCAATGCTTAAAGACAAGGATATATTATTAGAGTTGTGATTTGGTCTACTGTCAATAAAATAACTATAGCTTCTCCAACTAATTAATTGAATCCCTTAGTATATGTTTCAGAGGTGGATTTTGGAGGAGTTTGAATGAGAGAACTTTGGAGCCATACATATTTTTTTGTTATATATTTAAGATTTTAAAAATTTGCAAGAATAACACGATAAATAATATAACATTTCAATTCTATTTAATTTTAAAAAATATTTTAGAAATTTCTTGATTTGAAAAAGAGAAATGAGATCTCTCTCTTCTTTTCCTGGAAAATCTAACTTCCAAATATCCTTAAGGAGATAATATTTTGAAGGTCTCATTTAAAAAATATTTGATATTTTAAAAAATATAAATGAATGACACAATAAAAAGTCATATAACATTTTAATTACCTTTTAAAACTAATATATTTTAAGTTAAAGTGAAGTATCTTAGATTTTAAATTAGATTTAACTAATTTTTACAAAATTTTGATATCACTTTAGATTTTATATTGAATCTGACTCATCTTTATAAAATTAGTTTATAGATAAATAATTTTATTATTTTATAAAATTAGTTTATAAGATAAATAATTTTATTATTTATAAACTGTTATAAAATTTTATCACTTTATCTTCATATATCTCAAATAAGAAAACTAATTAAAATTAATATAGGTTATGCACATACGATTTTTTAAGCAAAGATCATGTTGATACCTTAATAAAGGGTTAACAAAAAAAAGTAACAATTATATATATATATATATACATTACGAGCGTCCATTAATTTGACTAATTGAGACAAAGGAATGAGAAACTTTACTAACAAACCTAAGGTTTAGCAAAAACTATTAAACTTTTTCTCTTTAGGAAAAAAAAAAAAAAAACTAGTATATCACAAGAAATGTCTTGTACTAATAACTTGTATAAATCAAACCAAAAGTATGCTGATAAACTTTTAATAAGAAGTCACACTCCCATCATAATTATCTTTTACTAGTAATTAACTTAAGAGAAAATAATAAATTATTATCAATAATAATACTTTTTGACAAAATAAATCGAAAATAGTCTTAATCACATGAGCAATATAGTCAACTCAATATATAGAGGCGTCCCCCACCAATCATAATTGTCAACGGGCTTTACATGGATATGAGGAACATTAATTAATGTAGCTTGCAAAGCATGAAAGTGGTTTTTTGGACTGGTTAATATGCATGAAAATAAAAAGAAGACTCCAAACTCATATATATCTATTTCTTTCATTCAACGTTATCAAAGAAAACTCAATACATTAATATGATAACCAACATACTTAAAGAGTAATAATCTTTTCTCACGTACAAATTTTTCATATAGGACCAATTCATAAATAATACAGGTTTAATAAAATGATATATTTAACTATAAGAGTCATGCATGCACCGTGAACAACGATGCTTAATGCTTAGTGACCTCCAATTCCACCACCTCCACCTTCTCCTCCGCCCCCACCAAATCCACCACCACCCCCTCCACCAAAGCCACCTCCCGCTCCTCCACCAACACCTCCTCCAAAACCACCGCCTTTGCCAAATCCTCCACCAATACCACCGCCAGAACCTCCTCCTCCACCACCACCGAATCCTCCACCCTTGCCAAATCCTCCTCCAAGACCACCACCAGAACCACCTCCAATACCTCCACCAAAACCTCCACCTTTGCCGATTCCACCCCCAGAACCACCACCTATACCTCCACCTGAACCACCTCCAATACCTCCACCATTACCAATTCCACCACCAATGCCAGTACCAGAACCACCACCTAAACCTCCACCAGAACCACCTCCAATACCTCCTCCTTTTCCAATTCCACCACCAATTCCAGTACCAGAACCACTTCCAGCACCACCACCTAAACCTCCACCTGAACCACTCCCAATACCTCCACCTTTTCCAATTGCACCACCAGAACCACCACCTAAACCTTCACCTGAACCACCTCCAATACCTCCTCCTTTTCCAATTCCACCACCAATGCCAGCACCAGAACCACTTCCAGCACCACCACCCAAACCTCCACCTTTACCAATTCCACCTCCAACGCCGCCACCTTTTCCAAAGCCTCCACCACCACCAAGACCTCCACCTTTTCCAATTCCACCACCAACGCCACCACCTTTTCCAATTCCACCACCAACGCCACCACCTTTTCCAATTCCACCACCGCCTTTACCTATACCACCACCAAGGCCACCACCTTTTCCAAAGCCACCACCTGCACCTCCTCCAACACCGCCACCTTTTCCAAAGCCTCCACCACCGCCTTTACCTATGCCACCGCCAAGGCCACCACCTTTTCCAAAGCCACCCCCTGCACCTCCTCCAACACCGCCACCTTTTCCAAAGCCACCACCCTTACCAATGCCTCCACCATGACCACCTCCAAGTCCACCACCCTTTCCAAAGCCTCCACCACCACCTCCTCCTAAGCCTCCACCTTTTCCAAAGCCGCCGCCGCCGCCAAGACCTCCACCTTTTCCTATACCACCTCCAATCCCATGCCCTCCACCGGCACCTCCACCACCACCAAAGCCTCCTCCACCTCCAATTCCATGTCCTCCTCCTGCACCACCACCAAATCCTCCACCGCCACCTGCACCACCTCCAATTCCTCCTCCACCTCCAAACCCGCCGCCACCGCCGCCACCAGCTCCTCCTCCTCCACCAAATCCACCTCCAAAACCACCACCCTTCCCAAATCCAAGGTTCTTCTCCTCTTCCTCTTTTACACTTGCCACATTCCTTGCAACCACACTGGCCACAAAAACATGTGCACACAACAATAACAATATAGCAACTCTTTTGTTTCCTAGTAACATCTTGACTATATTAAATCACACTCTCACTCTTTGTGATCGTGGTTTGGTGTAGAATGCATAGGCATGAGGATAGTTTTATAACCAAAGGAGGATGTTACTACGTTGGACCCTCCAAGACTTTAATTGGTTTCAACTACTAACAATAGCATCTGGTTGCATTTAATGTTATACTGTTTTTGTCACAATTATTCACACTGTATTCGTTGCACCTGCTTTTCACACAAAAGAAGAAAAGTTAAACTTCCAAACCTTAAAAGTTGTACTACTTGATCAAGAAGCTGACATACACTGACACTATAGTGACAATTTGCAATTCACATGGCTAGCTAAGTACTTACCTCTCGTCAAGTAAAACTTATTCAAATATTCTTATAAATTATAGTTAATTGAAAAATTTAATGAATTAAAATATAATAAATAAATATTAATTAATAGAAAAATAATTATATTATAAAATAATAAATAATTTAAAATAAAAAAATAATAGATGAAATATTTAACACAAGATTTCTTTATTCAATTCGCCAAACTAAGTGATAACTGTTATAGCAACCTAACGTACTTTGTGTCGGTGCAGTTTGTTTTCCAATGATGCGTACAAGACGATGTTTGAATAAACAGCATCGGACATCTTTAACCTCTATTATTAAATAGGAATAAGAATGGATACACCCACAGTTAAAACAGTTAAATAAAATCCTATATTATCGACCTGTTAAATAAAAATGACGTAAGTGTTTTTATTTAGATATATATAAATATCAATAAAATGGATATTTAATGAATTCTTAAATAGATATAGTTATTAATGGATATTCATAAATATTATTTTTTAAATAAAAAATTATATATTAAAAATTTTATGTTTTTGCATGTAACATTTCCTTCATCAACATAGTAATCTTATTAGTTTACTATAGAGACGTTCGAATAATATTAAATATACTTTGTATACACTAATTAATAATATCTGATAGATAGTAAAATACTCTCTTATTTTATTTACTATTTTTATTGTCTTTCATAAATTTTTTAATAGTAAAATTTGTGAAGATGTAAATAATTTAATCTGCAATTTATTAACATGTGGCCACGGCATCTCCTAATTTTTTTTTTAATATTATTAATAAATAATTACTATAGGTTAATAAAATAAAATAAATATATTATTAAAATATCTTTAAATATTTATGAAGTTACTTTAAGAAATTGACATCACCTCTTTTCCTTTTACTTTGATTCTATTTTCCACATTTTTATTATTTTTTATTTAATAATTTTTCTATAATAATATAATAAAAGCAATAATCTTCTTTAACTTAATAATGTAAAAGATTATTTAAGTGTTCTTAAATAACAATCTAAGTTGTTAATTATATTATAAATTATGCAGTTGAAGAAATAAAATATAATAAATTAATTCAACCAATTCTATATATAGATACAAAAAATAAAAGTGGATATATTTTATTTGAATGAATGTTGTGATATTCTAAAAACTTATGCAAATTGTATGACGCATGAAAATTGTGTGACTTGTAAAAATTGTAAAACCTGTGAGAATTGAAATTCTAACATTTTATCTACTATGTACAAATCGCATGAAACATCTAAGTATTTTTATTTTCATTCAAAATTACCACTAAAAAGTTTCAGTTTATTATAAAACAAAAATTTGTACAGTAATAGTTTATAATTTGTATGAACAAATAGTCAAATCACCTTTAATTATTTTGAAACTTCTTGAAGTCGAATTTTAAAAAATAATACAAGTGGTATGTAAGTATATATATTCATGATAAAATTTTAAATTTTGTATAAATTTTTTACGTGAAAATGAGAGGAATAATTATTAATATTTAGATAAAAATGGATGGTAGATTAAAATAAAAGTTGCATTTAAATAAAACATGTGCCTCTCCACGTCTAGCTATACTTATTTCTCATTCACTCTTCCATCTTCTCCAACTCATCTTCCTCTGCCACCATGGCTGCTGAATCTGTAAACACGTGTCCATAACAACTCATTGTCTCATTCATTTTCAAGAACGATTCAAAAAAATATGAAATTGAAAACAAACAATGCTTTTTTTTATCTATCACCCGTTCCCCATTTATTTACAAAGTATTATATTTTTATTTGTTTTTTATGATTTGAGTATTGGTAGAATATGGAGAGGGCACATTATGTTATTTAAAACTAAAATTTCAATTTTAACTATCTACCTTAATATAACCGTTGAAATCTAAAAGTTAAGTTATGGAGAGATTATTAGTGCTACGTATAGAAAGATTATTAGTGGTAACTTATAGAAAGAAAGCTGGCACTTTGATTTGGTGAGGAATTTCATGTGCTTGGTGGATGAAAAATTTAATGCCCCGTGAATTTTGTTTATATATTTTTTTTTTCAAATATATCAGTCTGGCATTCATATCATAAGAAACAGAGGTTCAAATTCTTGACTTTATTGAAAATATTTATGTTTAATTTATATTAAAATAGATAAAGTTTTATAATAGTTTATAAAAAATTATATTTCTCTTTTTATAAATTAGTTTTTGTAAAGATGACATATGTTTAATATAAAGGCAAAATATTGCTCGAGAATCACAGGTCGTTCAGAGTAGTATCATTGATATTGAAATGATAATTTAAAGTAATTTCTAACAAAATTAACAAATTTACTTTAAGTTTTATTTTAGATGCACACACGCACTCTAGTATTAACCCATAAAATTTATCGATTTCAGTGGGTTTAGATCTACTAGCACTAATTATTACGTGAATTCAAATATAAAATTCTTTAATTGATAAGTTATACAAATAATTTCACCGTAAAATTTTTAATGAGGTTAACTAGTGGTTCTGTTTTTTTTTTTTTTTAAATTAATGTGAAAAAATATTATTACAGTTTAAAATAGAATATTAACTTATATTTACATCTCTCCAATGATTCAATAGATTAAAAGACAATTTCTCAAGTATTTTAACATTGATGTATTTTATGATTCAAATTTAAAATATTCAAAATATTCAACTAAATTGAAAGAGATGGGTATCATTTTGTCAAAGCATACTTAATTTAAGACTTATCATTTCATACTAAATAGTCAACACGTTCATACTATTCATATTTGTAACTTTTGAATATAGAAAAATTCAATAGTATATATATATATATATATATATATATATATATATATATGAGCGAAGATATCAACGATAAATTTTATTAATTTAACTGTTGATTATTGACGTAATATATTAATAATTAATTACATAGAGTTTTATATAAATTTGATATTTCTAACTATGTAATCTAGTCATCAACATTTATTTAATTTTTTTAAAAGTTTATCATATGTTTATTTGAAATTATTTAATGAAATATCAAATAGTTTTAAAATTTTATAAAAAATTGTAAGTAAATATACTTAATAAAAACTTTTGATTTGACAGTTGAATTGGTGAAATTTATCATCGATATTAAATTATTAAACAGTATAACTCATCATTGAATTACTTCTGGAGTCAATAGATCTTCACCTTATATATATATAAAAGATATCAAATTAAACTTAAAATAGTTGTACTAAGAGTTAAACTCATTAATAACTTAATCTTGGATTAATATTTTTCAAAATTAACCGTTAGTTAACAAACTATTATTATAATATCAACTTCGATTATGTAACTATAAATGATGTTAGTTTATATGCTTCTTGAAGACATAATAAATGATTATCCATTAATGTCAAAATTCATATATACGATTTGATCTACATGACAATAGCTTTTAGGTTTAATTGCAGTTTTAATTATCTTATTTTAGTTGAATTACGAAAATAGTCTCTCTATTTTATTTATCTCCAATTTTGGTCCCACAAACATAATTTTGGTCCAAAACTTTGTGAACCGTCATTTTTTTGCGCTTATTTAAGCTACACAATGTCTCAAGATTGTGTGGTTATTTGAAATTTATTATCATAAATGGTGTGGTGTGCCTTAAAAAAATGACATTTCATCAAGTTTTTTACCAAAATTCTGTTTGATGGACCAAAACTGGGGATAAATAAAATTTGATGATAATGAATTTTATAGATTTTGTTTGAAAATTTTGATGATTTTTTTGAATTTTTATTAAAAAAGAAGGACAACATTGTTGACATTTTAAAACATAAAATATCTTGTCACTTAAAATTAAAATAAAGGACCAATTCAGAAGAAAAAAAAATAAAAAATTAAAATATTATCTAAAATTAAATTAAGAGACCGCATATGTAATTTAGCTTATTATATAAAATTGCTAGTTGAAGGTGGAGTTGTTTGAGGAAAGGCGTCTGGCTGTAAATCATGATTTGAAGAGTTGTTCTAATAAAAAACTGTGTGCGCTCTGTTTTCAGAGAAACAAGAACAACCCCATTTTTCTTGTTTTTGTTAACTACAAATGTAACTTTGTGGTAAGTTAATTTGCTTAATAATGACCAGTTTTACTTATTTATTCAATTATTAATTATTAATATAATATATTAATTATCAAACACATAAAATTTTATATAAATTTAAACTATATAACTATGTAATTAAATTATGAATATTTATTTATATTTTAAAAAAAATTAATATACATTTATTTTAAAAACTTAGTATACATTAATTTTATTATAAAATTTATGGAATTTTAATATGAACTTTTGATTCGACCTTAAATCAATAAAATTCATATAATAAAATATTAAGTGAAATAATTCATGATATAGTAATTCTTAGACTTTCATAATGTATATTGAATTATTAAGTGATTTCAATTAGAAAATTTAAAAACTCAAATTTTAAATTTTTTGAAATACACACATTAACAATTTATATTTTTTTTAAAAGAAAATTTAATATACAACATTTATAATTTTTTTTACAAAAATACTAATATACAATAAACTTTTCAAAATTTATTTAATTTTCAAATTTCTTTTTTCCAAAAAAAGATGGTAATATTAATTTATTTATTTTTAAATAAGTGTACGTAAGAGGATAATTTTAGGAGGATAAGTTCCATGGTAATGTGTGTATATATATATATATATATATATATATATATATATATATATATTTTGTTTTTATAATTGAGTTAAAATTTTAAATTAATGATATATTTATTGTCTTATATAAATATATGTCATATCTATATTAATTTTAATATGAGATCATTTATTTGAATTTATAATTTAATTTGACTTTAACAAAACAAGTTTATTTAAATTTTCGAGTTTTACAACCTTACACTCAAGAATTGTACTAATTTTTTAAATTATTTTTTATCTGGTGTGCAATATCTTCGTCAAACAATATAAAAACCACCTAGCTATATATAGTTGTATAACTTCTTTTTTTGACAAAATTAACCAATTTGCTATATGAATCATTGTTGAATGCATATATTGAACTTTTTCTCTTGGCTTTTAATTTAATCATATCTTCTGTGGTGCCAACATATTTTTCTCTTCCCCACAGGCATATACATGAAAGGTAAAAAATAAGTGTACGTACAATTTTTGTTGTTGTTGAAATTGAATGGAAACTATCATTAGAAACTTACCCAAAATTTTAATGATGATACTCTTTAATAATATAAATTAACAAATTCTTTTTTATCTTTATGGTTAAAATGATAATATGATTGTTTTCAATTCAACGAGTTTAATCTACACATATATTAATTCATATTTTATTTCACATTGCACTTGTAGCTTAATGTTGTTAATAATGTGATTCCAATTGCATTTACAATCGAACTTAATAACCATGATCAAGTGATCTTTGTTCAAATTCAGATAATTAAACTGATAGGTCAAAAACCAACTGTGATTGATACCATTAATCACAAGTGACTCAAAAAGTAAAGTTAAACAAATAGTTAGATATTTAAATACTAGTTTTGAGTTTTTACATTTGTACATCTCTATTTTTCTAAAAGTCTTTCTATGTATCATTTTCTCTTTATATCTTTCTTTCTATTCTATTTTTTTAATCTTATTTCTTTCTATCATATTATCAATGAATTCTTTCACCTTCTCTAATTTTCATTCTCATTTGGTCAATTAGGTGTATATTGTAAAAGTTAATTAGTGGAAATAATTTGTTTTGTTTTTCTCCTATATCCAGTTTTAATTAAAAATTGGAAGACCATATAATTATACCAAAAAAAAATCTTAAAGCTAAAAGTAAATTATATATATATATATATAAAATAAAAACAAAAACACGATGGGACATAGACCTTACTCGAGTAAAAAATGGAAAGAAAAAAAAAAAAGAAAAAAGGGTAAAAACAAAAATAAAGCTATATTAAATAGTGTTATGAGAACTAACCATATATTCAATATTACAAACACTTGTGTCCTCTAATGTTTTTTCTTTTTTGACTTCTAAACAACTTCAGTAAAACTTTGATCATGACAAAGGTCACCCTCGTCACCATTCATTACTAAAACACTCCACAAAATTCGCATGTCATAGAGTAATATTTGAGTTGTGAATATACTTAACAAGAGTTTGGTAAATTACGACTGTTTCATCGTTTATTATTACTGCATGCATCACTCTAAAGAAACAATACACGTATTTGGATCAACATCCATGTATTTTACAATAAACACCTTCAAACCAGAGGTTACTTTTTTGGTCGAAGCCTTAAAGCATACATTACTACAACATGCCATGCGGTCTTATTATTTTGGTGGTATGATATGATAATAGTATCAAGGTCTTTAAGTGAATTAGGCAGCTGACCCAACTCTATTCATAGAATCACAACAAAAAAAAGGCCCGTGGAAATAGAGCTGGCCCAAACCCACTTACTGATACCGGAGCATCAAGATTTGGAAAATTGAATTTGGTACCCCATTGTACCTCCACAGTAAAAAAAAAAATCTAATTTTACTAATTTTATTTTCACTCATTCAATTTTACTATAGTATGTAATAAATTAAACTATTTAGACTTAATTGCAGTTTTGGTCTCCCTATTTTAGCTGAATCGCGAAAGTAGTCGTCCCATTTTGTTTTTCCCCAGTTTTGGTCTCTAAAACAGAATTTTGGTCCAAAACTTGATGAAATTTTATTTTTTAAAGTGGTACTACACTTGAGATCTTGAGGCATAGTGTGACTTAAATAAATGCAAAAAAAATTGAAATTTCAAGTTTTAAACTAAAATTCTGTTTGGGAGACTAAAATTGGAGAGAAACAAAATGAAATGACTACTTTCGTGATTCAGCTAAAATAGAAAAATCAAAATTGCCATTAAGCCAACTATTTACTATATTTAAGGACGGAAATATTGTACGGGTCTTTAAGAAATAGAAGTTGCTCAATATTATAAATTATAGCAACATCAAACAAAATAAAAATAAAAAATAGATAATTTGAAAAGTCTAGGTGGATGAACTTAAATGAGTCAAATTTATCATAATTGAAATTTATCATAATTTCAATTTTTCAATGTAAACTACTAAGTTGTGTGCAAGAAAATAATCATCTATTTTATTTCAAAGTGACTTAACAATTTTTATTGTTGAAAAAATTAATTAACTTTGTAGTTGTTGTAGAGATTGAAAGTGTCAAAATAAAATAAATCAACTTATCAATCGAATGATAATTTTTTTAAAAAATTCTATTAAATATTCTAAAAGCACTATTAAATATCCAAATATAAAAATCATATATTAAAAACTACGTTGAAAATTATGTATTTAATTTTTAAAATATCGAATTTTGTTTTTTTAATCCTAAATTTCTATTTTTAAATTTTTAACAAGTGGTACACTTGTTAACATCACCTTAATTTTTATTAACAATGTAGGGTGGATCATTCATTTTCATTAGGCTACAAATGAATTGAAAAATGAGAGCTTGATGAGTATCTCTAACTCTCTTTAAGAGTCCACACTTAATTTGCCGCTTTATGTGTTCGAGTTAATAATAGACTAACAAGTTTATTATTGTTGTTATATTTTTTGAGCTAATACATTTATATTTGATATTGATGTAATTAAATATATATTATTAGAGATAATTAGTATACAAATATGCTTAACGATTAAAAAAATTAAACGATAAATTATCAAACAAGAATTGTAAAACAATGATCAACTCTCAAATTAAATTACTGAATTGAATAAAAATCGTTTTAATTGTTCGTTGAAAGTAACGGTCAACAAAAACATAAAAATTGTAAATAACAATAATAAAAAGCGCGTTAGAGATGAGTATCAATTCATTTCAACATTTAGGCTAATAATTAAATATCTTCTTATTGAATTCAGCTCACTATTTTTTTTCTTCCTTTTTATAGAAATATCAATTTCTTTTTCTATTTATTATTATTTCCATCCTTATATGTAATATGTTCTTGTAAAAAAATTGTCCTTTAATATAAAAATTTAAATTACATGAAATATTAGTTATTTTTCACAAAAATACTTGTAATTAAATATAATGAATTAAAAGAACAACTATTTATTTATCTTAATAATTAAAATATAATTTTAGAAATAGAATGCATATACAAATGTAGTATGATTTTTTATATATTTAATTTTGTACCTTTTATCAAACGGATTTTATCATTTTATATATAGAGGGAAGTGGTAATAAAAAAGAAAAGTAGTTAAGCGAGTGTCACAATAGTTATATACTAGAAACCGAGGGACAAATACGTAATAAAAAGTGATCAGATAAATATATCACGACGCCCTTTTTTTCTCTCCAACATTATTCCCTTCCCTTCTTCGTTTCCATTCTAATTTTCACTCCTCTAATCTCTCTTTCATTCCCCAAATCACAATTCCTCTCCCCTTTCTCAACCCTACCACCTCTCTCTCTCCGCCGCACGCGGCTATTGCAGTCGATTCCTTCTTCTCATACAGATTCGTTGTTTTCCTAATCTTCCTCTTTCTCTACCCTACCCTACCCTCATCTATCTTTTTATTTCTTATTATTATTAATTGATTTTTTTGCAGTTGTCGCTTTCATTATCCCTCATACTTGTTTTTCATTTTTATTTAAAAAATCTATA
This sequence comes from Cicer arietinum, assembly GCF_000331145.2. Lineage (NCBI taxonomy): Eukaryota > Viridiplantae > Streptophyta > Magnoliopsida > Fabales > Fabaceae > Cicer > Cicer arietinum. The sequence continues at coordinate 3,010,223 of NC_021163.2, forward strand.
TATCCGAAGCATTTCGCTGTGGTCCCCGGGTTTTGAATTTTCATTCCTCGGAATTCTTTATTTTACTTTTTTACCCCTTGTATTTATAATAACCAAGAAGCAGCTTTCCACCCCATGATGATGAGTCATCATCCCCGTAGGATGTTGCCACCTGGCAACACGAGAAAGCGCAAACACTCTGAAGCTGATAAGCCAGCTACGCCGACCTCTTCCAATCGGCTTCTAGCCGGCTACCTCGCTCACGAGTTCTTGACGAAAGGAACTCTGTTCGGAGAGAAGTTTGGTCCTGACTCTGAGTCACTGGTTGGCTCAGGTGAGCAAATAAGGAGCCAGCTGTACTCACGAGCCGAAGCTTCAGAATCGGAGTTGACTCGACCCTTTGTGAGAAAGGAACAGGAGAGTTACAGTGAGGTAGCAAGCATAATGAAGACGGATGGGACCCACATAAAGGGAATTGTAAACCCCACGCAGCTATCCCGGTGGATCCGTATGTAAGATTTTGGCGGTGATGATGATGATGACGTGGAGGGAGATGTTTATCGTATTGTTGCGCAGGTTAGTTTGGAGTTGTTTACGTGGTTAACCATGTAATTAGAATGCTGTGTATCATCATCACCAATTACTTTTATGACTGTTACTACATTTCTTTTATGTCATCACTTTGGATGTGAAAATTGTCTCTTACGGTGGACCAAGGTTTATCTAAAGTACATACAATTGCTGATATACATGCATTTTGTTCCGTTAAGTATGATGTGATTCATTGTATTCTATTATTATTAGTATGTTGATAGTTAATACATTGAAATTAGATCCTCTTCTGCAATGAAGCTGCAGAAGTGAATTTCTAAGTTAATTAGAAGAGAGAGATAGAGATAAATTGTAGCAGAGACGCATTGCAGGAGGTGATCCAGATCCTAATACGTCAATGCTTACTTCCAACGGTTTCATGAGGCATTATGTTCCCTCTACACTCACCATGTTATTGAGTAGAGTTCCCTACCCTCTGTTGTTACGTGGACGCGTTAATCTCAGATAACGCTCATAGTTAGTTACTTAGTATTAGCCTGATGATCATGATCAATATTAGACTAGTGAATATTCCAAGTTAAGAAAGCATGTCAGTCCACAACCCCAAACATTACATTAGGAAGGATAAATAAATCATCTCCATTGAGAAATTTAGGGCTTCTTTATCCAATTAGGATTACTAGATGGTTAAGAAACACTAAATTTGTGAGGTGGGACTTCCATTCGATCATCAGAGAATACACTTTTAGGAAGAGGCAAATAACTTTAACTTGTAACCATAAAAACATCCTTATATATTTTTTTTTTTTATCTATTTAATGTTATTTTTTTATATAATTATCACGTATATAGTATATATAGATATTAAAGAGGCACATAAATAATTAAAATACTTTATTTATTTATTTATTAATTGATCTGTTAATGACAATCTTTCAACTAATTCATAAATATTCATTTTATGTATGGTTTGGACAATAGATCGAAATGAGTACTCTCTTTATTTCAAAATGAGTTTCGTTTAAAGATTTTGTACATGTATTAAGAAATGCAATAATTAAAAGAAAAAAAAAATTATTGATCAAATTGTTCTTATTAACTAGTTTTTGATTTTCCACTATCATGAATGTAAAATAAAACTAATGTTTTGGATATTGTGTATATAAGGAGAATTGAGAAAAAATAATTAAAGTTACTTTGAAACTTGAAAATGATATTCATTGTTAAACAATTTTTATTATTAAAATAACATTCATTTTAAAAAATAGTATAATTTTCTTCACTTTTATAGTCGAAAGATGTATTCACTGGATATATTAATAATCAAATGTATATTATTAAAACTTGAAAAATTGCATAACTAAAAATAAACAATCAATTTTGATCGAGAAATAATAAATAAATAAAAATCTAGCACGCAGTGCCACTCAAAAAGGGGGAAAATATTTGGCCCACCATTACATGAATAACGAGACCAAATCAATAGATAAAACCAAAACTGGCGAAAAAAGTACATGCAATAATCGAAATTAATACTCAATGGAAAAACTCGTATATGAAAAAAAATTTGACCATATGTTTATTGTTTGTATGAGTAAAAATAGTTGACGATACTTTTAAAGAAAAAAGTGTTACTTAAGATTAATATTAACTTTCACACATGCTTTTTTAATAAATTGATCAACGACAAACTTTTATTTATTTATTTATTTATGTTTTGTATAATAAATTATAACTAATAAATTAAAATTGTTCTTATTTATAGTGGAAAATATTGAAAAAAATATATACTAGTAATCAAATATATATTATTAATATAGAGAGAGAAGACAATGAAATGAGAGGAAGAAAAAATAAAGGAAAACAAAATACTTTCTCTGTTTTATAATGATTGTCATTTTAGAAAGAAAGGGAGTAAAAGAATAAAATGTGAGATTGGCACAACTTATGAGAAAGAAAAGAGAGTATAAATGATATTTTTTTGGGAGAAAAAAAAAAGAAAAAAGAAAAAATAAAAAATTGAGGAGAAAGAGCTAAAAGACATAATTAATTTAAAAAATAATAATGAGTCAAATATTTAAATATAGATAATTTAGGATTTTTATTAGTAGTTTGTTTTTATAGATATATACAATAGATTAATCTTTGATAGAGCCTTCCCAATATGTTTTCTCAGTTAAGTTTAGTGATAGCATCATACGGGAACCTAACCCCGCATTTTTTTTGAAGTCTTTTGCTATATAATGTGGATTCCAAAAGAAATCAATTAATCATGTTCTTTGAAAATTACTAATCAGATAACCATTGCAATTAAACCAATTTGTAGCTTTTGTAAAATCAGACTGGCCCACCGTGTTTTTGAAACACTAACAGTTATATCAGACCTATAATAATGCTACTTGACGTGTGAATTAATATATTTCAAGGACTAATTTGTTAATAGACTAATTTAATTTATGATTCTACCCACCCACACACATATTATCCATCCATGCCATAATTTGATACTAGTGATAGGTAAACTAACAACTCGTTTATTATTACTATTGAGCCAAGTTCCAAAGTCCAACTAAGTCATAACAAACAAATTGAAAATGAAAAGAAAAGATACTCCAACTCCAATATGGCCTACAAATTATCATGAAAATGTCCCCCTATTAACAAAAATTGGAGAAAATTACCCAAAAGTGTGAAGGCTATTTTTGTCCTAGGCCTTTTTGATAGCAACTGATCTTGCTTTCAGATTCAGAAAGATTCCCCTGAAGCAAGAAAGTAAATAAGAGTTTCATTAACTACTAAATAATTCATACTCCACATGTTGCCCATCAACAAAGCTTACTAACATGCACAGTACTATTAGTCAGGTAATTTCATTAAATAAACTTTCAATTCCTGTTTTTCATATAGAAAAAAAAATGTTAGCATTAGTCACATGTTATTATTCCTTAGCTGCACAATATCAATGATTAGGATTCAATTGAACAATCGTATCAATCAACATTTATTGTGTTTATTGCAATCCGAGCGATATAATTTTTGGATAAACCAAGGCATCACCGTGCGATACGGAGACTAATCTCCCAAGGTAGTATGCATCAGCCAAGATTGAACTGCTGAACAACTAATTAAGGGACCTAGGTATTTACCACTTGTGCCCACCATGTTGGTAGTGTGATATAATTAATATAAAGGCACCAAAATCACGAATTCAATATGATATCAAAGCAGGTTCTGATAATGTCACAAGTTGTTACATTATCAGTTGCCATATGTTGGTTATAACTCACACTAGCCTAGCAGTTATCATGCTTAGTTTTAAGTTTTGTGTGAAAATGCATGGTTACAGAGAAAAGATTGAAGTACATGCACCTGGCAGAGGATGAAATATGCTCCAAAATAATGAAACAAGATACGTTACAGAATGATCATTCCATGCTTGATAAAAGTAAGAGAGTAAATCAGTACAACTATTTACAGAGTAAAACGTCATTTTGAGTCTTGAAATCTTAAGCGTCAATCAATTTAGGATCTCAAATTTACGAAATATCAAACTGCTCCCTCAAATTGTCTAACGTTAGTCAAAATACTCCTCGAAATAGTTGACAAAAGGAGCATTTTGTCTGACTTTAAACAAATTTGAGGGAGCAATTTGATATTTTGTAAATTTGCGGTCTCAAATTGCACAACATTTACAATTACTGGACCCAAAATGGTGGTTTACTCACTATATATATGATTTGGCTATGCATATTTTTTTAGTATGATCAAATGCCGATGTATATATATAAAATCAGAACCACCAAATACTGCAATTCAAATTGAAGGAAACAAGAACAAGACAAAATCTTTCCACATTGTACCCTCAAAATATTTGCTTAAGCAATGAATATGTAGAAAACCAAAGCAATCAGTGTGCATTGCACAATACCTTCATTAAAAAGTAAAAACCTATTTATACAACTTAACTTTCATGCTAAAACCATTTGATCATATCTGGTTTCAGAACTTATAGATGCAACATGGTAGCTCTTGCAAGTTACAAAGTCAACAACATTTTCTTTACAGTAAATATGGAATTACTCACAAAGGAACCTTTTGTAATTTATATTGCATACCTATATCTCGTATTGATGCTTATTCATTAATGTTGGAACAAAATATGGGAAAAAATGAAGACATAATTGAAGAGTAATAATAAACATAAAGTTGAAAGATGCTGGAACTAACCAGCATGAAGCAGCAAGACTGTGAAACAAAACGCGAAACTGCAAAGGTATATACTGGTAGTTCAACCAACCAACGATAGGCCAAAACTGCATGTTTAAATAACTAATTGATTTAGTTACATTACACCTTTCAATAAAACTATTCAAATTGATCCCTTGGCGATTTGCTAAAAATAGAAGAGGGTTGACATTGCCATACCTTCCATGCAGTCAACTGGACAGAAGGAAAGTCCTTTTGGACTTTGTTCATGACTATTTTCCAAGGTCTTCCTGCAAACCAACCTCACACTTCAATTACTAAGCACTAAACAACGAGTAAGAATTATTTAGTATTTTTCATTTGAAAAATGATTTTGTTATGTAATAACATATGTTTGATGTATTATCCATAAACTGAAAATGTTTTCGGGGCCTCCCTACATACATATATGGCATAGTCTATGAATAAAAATCAGAGAGAAATATGAAGTGCGTTTTCCAAAATCATTAAACTTTATCAATCATTCAACGTATCTCTTTGGTTAAATTAGGCAAGAGTGATAAGAAACCTACAAACAATACAATTTGTTTGTGTTTTATCTTTTCCAGACCGTTCACTATTTTGGTCTGGTCCTTGTGAAGTTCTATTTTTGCTAATTTATTGTTCACAATATCATATTAATGTATAATTTTGAACTTATGATTACATATACTGACTTCGACTGCAACATAATAAAAACTGAATCAAAGTTAAGAATTAAGCAGCAGCAGTGATCAACATCCTGCAATTGCATAATAAACATTTGAGGAATGTTAGCAACACACTCTCTATGGTGAAGCACATATGAATTTCATCCAATAAAAGAGAGTATGCTACTAGCATTTCTCTAAACATTATATACATACACATGAATATTTAGGAATTGGGGGAAAAGGAATTAATGGTTTCTATTTTCTAGGTAGGAAGGTGGAGTAAAACAAAGGACGCTCAGTTACAAGTTACAACCAAATATATGACATTAATCTTTATTCATGTACATATTTCAAAATCAATGTGTCTAAACTGATGTCTACCGTACATACGTGATAAGAACTATATCAATGAGCATGAGCATACCTTCTATAACCAAGCCATAATACATCATGAAGAAAAAGTTGTTCCATGGTGAGCTAGTTATTTGTTCAAGAATCACCTAGTAAGTAATAGGACATTTCATTCATTAAAGTTTTAAATAAAAAACAAGTACAAGAGCCAAGGAAAACATTGAACCTAACACAACACAAAATATCATCATCCCTATAATTTAAGGGACAGAAGACAGACAAATAACACACAATTTACTCAACCATGTACCTTCTTAGCAACAGTTTCATTGCCTTTCTTCCCCTTGAAAAGTTTATCCATCAATTTATGCAGAAAATGTCCAAAGGGTCCTGCATAGGCAAAACCGTAGAGCTGCAAAATAATTTGATTTTAAATTTGTAATGACCTTCAAAATTCAACTACGTGTATGTTAGGTTTCGCGGTGGTATTGGCGAAACTACGGTGCGCCACTATGATTTTGCAGAAGCTAGCTTTGGCAAAACCACGATGGCTCAATGTAATTTTGCCAATCCCACCATAAAACCAAACATGCACTACGAATAAATTATAACTTGTACTTCATCAGTGACATAGTAAGCATGCAATATTTTTTTGGTTCATAATTTGATCAGTGATTGAAAATCATAAAATGGTATAGAATAAAGATCCTAATTTTATAAACATGATTACATTGAAAATTTAAGAAGAAGCAAAGTTCAATAATAGGCATACCATGAAAAGAAGCAATCTTCTGAACTGAAGTTTGTTGGCCCCAGCAATCTTTTGTGCCACAGCATCACTAAAACCACCTAGAACTGCAGAAGTAATTGCCTATACAAGTTTGAATTTTTCAACAACCCTATTAGACATTAGTCTCTTTCAAAGTTAAAATGAAAAACAACAATAAATTTGAATATAGAAAAGTAAAAGGAGAAAAAGTGAGTGAAAAGAAGAAGAAACCTTGGTTCTGAGAGGATGAAGCTGAAGCTGAAGGAGATATTTTCTCCAAACATCGTTGACTGCGTCGGACATGGTGATTGATTGATCAACTTCGGAACGGAAGGATCTTCTCTGTATCCGAGATTGTATTTTGTGGTTATTATTATAATACTTATAAACAATATAGTTAATCTTTTTGACAAAAGGTGCTAGACGTCAATTACGACTCGTCGCCATTAAATTAACGTTAATGTGTTCACCGGATATTATTTTGTGATAGTTAATGCATTTAAATTAATAAAGAAAATATGAGAAAGAATGGTGAAGGAATGCATGTCTAAGAAGTGGCATTTGATTAAGGAAATTTGGCAAACACATTCGTAAGGGTATATGAATATTGTGGCAACATAGAATGCGAATTATGCGTTCTAGCAAATTTCTATTTTGCAAATTTGGGAATAATTTCACATATTAAAATGTTTTTGTGTAATTATTCTCTTCTAAGATTAGAAAAAATATTTGATATTAATATTGGGTCATTAGGAATATCTATTTGATTGTCTTATAAATAGGACTAGCAGCGAGTGTAACGGAAACAATACAAGAAAAAAATAATGTTATTTATTTTCTCTTTTTTTTCTCTATCTCTCGTTTATCTCTACTCTTCTAAATCTTGCAAATTTTTCAATCAGTTTACAACAGGCTATCAACAAACGCTATAAGAATTTATTAAGAATGTCTAATCTATCAAAACTTGAGTTTGATACCCTTGACATTTCGGGAAATAATTACTTGCCTTGGGCTTCGGATGCTGAAATTCATTTAGTGAAGCAAAAAACTGAAAATTAGAACAATTGAAGCACATGCAATTGTAAATTAGAACAAATGATAATAAATTTGTTGATTTGCATGACCGGTGGAGCCATCGTGGGTTTATAATTATGCGAAAAATAATTGAAAATTCATATGGTCATTGATTGAAGAACGATAAGATTCTTTAGTCTAATAAGTTCTCATGTATCTCTTGTTCATAAGGAAAGTTAATAATTCGACAATCACCAACAAAAGTTGGAAGTGAATCTCTAAATTTTTTAGAAAGTATACACGATGATATTTATGGGCCAATACACCCACCATGTGGACCATTTAGATATTTTATGGTTTTAATTGATGCATCAACTAGATGGTCACATGTTTGTTTGTTATCAATTCACAATCAAGCATTTGCGAGATTACTTGCTCGACTAGTTCGAATAGGAGCTCATTTTCCTGATTATCTTGTTAACAGAATACATCTCGATAATGATGTTGAGTTTTCATCTCAAGCATTTAATGAGTATTGCATATCCATCGGGATTGATATTGAACATCTTGTAGCACATGTTCATACGCCAAAATGAATTTGCAGAATCATTTATTAAACGTATAAAGTTAATTGCAAGATCAGTCTAATGAGATGCAAACTCTGGATTTCTATTTGGGGCCATGCCATTTTGTGTGCTGCAACATTGATTCGCATCAGGTCAATAGGCTATCACAACCATTCTCCTTTACAATTGATTTTTGGTCAATAACCTAATATCTCACATCTAAGAGTTTTTGAATGTGCGATGTATGTTCCAATTGATCCATCACAAAGCACCAAGATGGGCCTTCAAAGAAGGTTGGGTATATATGTTGAATATGAAGCTTCGTCTATTATAAAATATATTGAATCAACAACATGAGATTTATTTACAACTAAATTTGCGGATTGTCATTTTGATGAGTTAAATTTCCCAACATTAGGGGTGAGAATAAGCAATTAAACAAAGAGATTAGTTGGAATGAATTATTATTATCTTATTTTGATCCTTGAACCCAAAAATGTGAACTAGAAGTTCAACTTATAATCCATTTGCAAAGTTTAGCAAACTAACATTCAAATGCATTTAATGATCCAAAAAGTGTGACTAAATCATATGTACTAGCTACTAATGCTCCAATAGGAAAAATGACTAAATCAATTGCACCTGAAGTGTGGTAGATTCCAAAGATAGAAAACCTCGAACAAGAAAGGGATCTAATAGAAACAATGACCTAAATGAGGATATAGAAACTCTACAAGAGTCTTTTGACTTAATTGACATTTCAGTCGCAGAATAGACTAATCAGATACATATAATTTACAAAAATAAGGTCTATCAAAGAATGATAACGAGGATCAAGAACCAAGGTCTATCAAAGATTGTAGACAAAATGAAAATTGGAAAAAATGGAAAGATGCAATTGAAGCACAATTAAACTCGCTTAACAAAGCGAAAGGTTTTTGGACTTGTAGTATGAACATCCAAAGGTGTAAAACCTGTTGGATACTAATGAGTTTTTGTATGAAAACAAAATGAGAATGGTGATATTGTGAGATACAAATGGAGATATGTGTCTCACTAGTCATACACGTCGTGATATATCATTTTCTTATGTAAAGTTATTATCAAGATATACTTATTCACCTACACGAAGACATTAGAATGACGTTAAGCATATACTTTATTACCTTAAAGGTACAACAAAAATGAGTTTATTCTATTCCAAAGCACCCATACTAGAATTAGTTGGTTACAAGAATACATGTTATTTGTTAGATCTTCACGATGGTAGATCATATATAGGTTACTTGTTTATAGGTGGAGGTATAATCATATAATGGAGATCTGTAAAACAGACTATAATGACGATTTATCAAATAATGCAAAACTTTTAGCACTACACGAGACAAATAGATAATGTGTTTGGTTAAGGTCTTTGATTCAACACATACAATAAAATTGTGGTTTATATACCAGCACAATAGATGTAACAATTATATATGAAGATAATATTGCATGCATTGCTCAGTTGAAGGATTGATATATTAAAGGAGATCGAACAACACATATTTCTCCATAATTTTTTTTCACTATTGACCTGCAGAAAAGCGATAAGATAAACATTTAACAAATTCGTTCATGTGATAATCATGCAGACATGTTCACAAAGTCACTCCCAAATAGAATATTCGAGCAATTGGCACCAAAGTCCTCCGCCGTTTTCAGATATATTTGTATGGTTGAGTGGAGAAATAAATACACCATGTAATTCAAAAAAAAGTAGTGTACTCTTTTTCCTTCACTATAATTATTTCCCGTTGATTTTTTTTAGCATGGTTTTAATGAGACATATTATCGATGAACATTCAAGGAAAGTGTTGTGAAAATTAGACTAATTAGTGAATGTTCATTTTCTTGTATCTATAAATATAGCTAACAGTGTAATAAAAACAACAAAAAATAGAACAATATTATTCACTCTCTAATCTTCTAAATTATATTATTGTATCGAATAGTTCACAACAATTTTCTTGCTCAAAATTAGACAAGATCTTGTGTTTTTACGAACACCAATCAATATTAACACATAAAGAAAGAGTTGTAGTCGGTTTTGGTGATTTTTTATAGATGAAATTAGATCTAACCTTAACGGATATTTTCGTTGACTTTTTATTTTTGACTTAAATACATTTTTGCAACTCTATTTTGTCAAACTTTAATCTTTAATTTTTTATCTTTTTGTCTATAAATGAGATAATATAATTACCACTAAAAGAAACTCACACACCACTGGCTCGAGTTCTAAAACCAATTTTTTAGTCTCTATTAACTAATTATTGAAATTATTTTGGTCAATATTTTTATTACGTGACTCTCTCGTTAATGATGTGACATTTATGTGTCATTTTTTACTTAAATAAAATAAATTTCATGTCATTATTATTTTAACTAATTTTATTGTTTATTTTATTTATTTATTAAAATATTAAAAATTACATAACATAAATAAATATTTTAAATTCGTGTATAGCTATATATTTTATTTTATATATTAATTTTATTATTTATTTTAATATCTTAATAAATAAATATTAAATAATATTATAAATGTAAAAAATTTAAATATAAAAAATATTATACATAAAATTTTACATATTTCATATAAATATTTTAAAATTTAAATAATAATAATAATAAGTTTAATTAAATGAAATAAATTTTAAATAAATAAATAAAAAACAAATTTAAATATTTTAATTTATAAATATTTTATCTAACTCACAAATTTCATCTAAATGTCAAGTCATTAAAGAAATTGTCGTATCCTCAAAAATTATGAGAACAATTTATAACTAATATTTTTAATATATTCGCTACTTATCTCGTTATTTCTCAATTTATAACTAATATTTATTTAATCTTTACTACATTGATTAGCCAATTTATTTATAAACATTAAATAGTTTGCAACAAAATCAAATTAATATAATTAATATTGTATAATATTTTTTATTTATAATTAATGATAAAGTTAATTGATTTAATATTCATTGAGACAATATTAAATTTATATAAAATTTTATCGGTTTTAGAATATTAAAACACGATGAAAAAGTACAGAAAAAGCAGTTGATTTATTAGTTTCAGTTTTAGATCGACTCTGAATATCTAATACTTTTTTTGGTTTGATCATACAAAACATATATGAGTGCATTTTCTTCTATCCAGTCAACATATTACAAAACACGAATACATCTAAATTTGTTAAACACAGAATAATCAACACTACATTACATATGACTAAGTCATACAATATTATATTTATAAATATTTTATATTGAAAATTTGATTTTAACAAAAAAAAATAGCAATAGAATTGAAATAAATGCGTATATTTTCATTAAAAACAAAATTAAGCGAAAAGAAACAAGCATTGCTATCAATAGAGGACACAACAAAATAACAATAAATGTTTGAAGAGGATTGTGTCAAGTATGATGTCACCGATAAATCTGATGGACATTCTTTTTGTAATTACACATTTTTAACTCTAATGTTTTATTTATTTATATATCTCCTTTTCCATTGCATCATTCATTACAATATATTTCATATTTAAAATTAAATTAATTGAAAATTTTGAAGGGTATATTAATGTTTGAATTGATGGATGATTGGAGAGTACTTTGTCACATAATTTCTATATATACATCAACGCCTAATGTTTTCTCAATATCTCTTCTTCTATCATATCACCATCCATGGCAGAATATTTAGTATTACAATAATTTGAAATTAGACTAATTAAAAACTTTGAAGAATACGTCGTTTGAATTGATGGATGATTGGAGAGTATCTTGTTAAACGTGATTTCACCGATAAAGTTGAGAGTTATTTTAGTCATTTCTATGTACACGTCTAAAATATTATCACCATAATTCATCTACCAGATCATTCTCTATTTCTTTCACTTTCACTCAAATGTCTTATCAATTTTTTTTCAATATATTATATAAATAATAATAAATTTGAGATAAATTAAGACAATGCATTGTGAACTGAATTTCTTTATTATAAATGAAAAGGAGATATCGTCACTATTACAAAAAATTAATTAATGGTTAATGGATCAGCGAAACATGGTGGGAGGCATTTGAGGCGGAGGAGCATTCGGTGGCCCAATCCAACCTACGTATATCAATACAACAGTTTGACTTTGACTTATACATATAAAAGAGAAGATATTATCATTGCAAATGTATAAAAATTAAATACCTTTGGAAGGGTCAAAACCTCTTGCTTTGAGTTCAGCATGTTCTTGGCATAAGGCACAAAAATCACAGCAGAAATGAACACAACAGTCACAACAAGGTTCAGCTGGTAAACCAAACTTGGCTCTTAATTTCTCTCTGTAGAGACATGAGTACAGCCAGTGACACGTAATTGACATCAGTAGTCCGTACACACATCCTTGTGCAACACAAGCTGCATTCATTAAGAAATTCAAAAACCACACAAGAGATAGTATATGTTAATTAAATATATATACTACTTATATTGTACTTACAATTACTTCCTTCATCCACAACTTCTGCAATTTGGCCAAAGGTGATACATGGTAAACAGCAAGTAATAAAACCTGCATTTAATTATGTTATATATCAATCAGTTACAGATAGTCAATACACTACAATATCTATAGGCTATATGTATAGTATATATCTTAATTACATGTTGCAGGATTTTCTCCACAGTCACATAATTGAGCTGACCATTTAGGTGGGGAAGAAGGACCAAAGGTGTTCATGTTAATTGTTAGCAGAAAACTAAGACAAGATTTTATTTAACTCAATTAATTTGTAGAGTATAGTGTGCTCCACAATAATTTCCATTGGAAACATAGGCTATTTATATATCAATTACTTTCAATTTCAACATTATAACAAAGCCAAGTGTTTTTCGCCCCTTAATTGTTTGTCTTTTTGCTTCAAGTGTATATCTATGCCGGCCCATCAAAGAGAATAGTCACAACATTAATGTACACACAAAAAAAAATAAAAAGTTTTAAAAAATTATTATATCATATATTTTTAAATAATTAAATATTATGTTCTTTTTTGTGTGTATTTAAATGAAAATTATTTGGAGTCATGACTATGTAAATCTTTTTCACAATTTAATTACTAATAAATTGACTTTCGCTATCTTTATATATAATTTTCTATAATGTGTAGTTGTTGGTATCGATTTTATTTTTGTTTCTTTTAATTTTGAGCAATACTTCTTTTCATGTGATTACACCTCTCCATTGTTCGATCGACGATTGAGATCTTTCATAAAGTTGAATTAACTGTGCGGTTTGAACCTTTCAAGCTGAAATCAACAACTAAGATAAAAAAAAAAATAAAAAAAAATTGCGTGTATAACTACTACAAGAAAGCGTAATTCCTTTTCCTTTATCTAACATGTGGAATATTTTTTTTATAATAAAAAAATTAGAGCAAAAAAGTATCACAGGGCCACCTAGACACCCAACTACACTAGCACCAATGACATGTAAAATATTTAGTCAATGGAAGCTCCTTACAATTTAAATGGAGTTTAATGTAAGACTTTCAATATTAAAATCAGATATTTTAGCTACTAATTTAAGATATTAGTTAGTTAGTTAGTTAAATTTGGTTTATTAGTTAATTGGTTGAGTTTGAAATATTCTCTACACATAAAACTATTGCATTCATTATATTTTTAGTTGGTTTTGGTTTTTCTCTAAAATATTAAATCAAATCAACTTGTGACAAAAATTGATTCAAACATAACACCTTTTTCTTTTCTAAATAGCTTCTTATTGAAGTATTTTTTAAATATTTATTATTTAAAAAAAATTGTAGCAAATAAATAAAATATTTAAAATAATCTTTTAGGATAAACTATTTAAATCCATTACTTATTTAAATTTTACTTCTAAAATTATTTAAAAAAAAGAAGGTAAAATACTATAAAAATTATTTTCTAAAAATATATATATTTAAGTTCTAACTATAGACAATTATATTTAAAGAGATATATCATCTCAAAATTAAATTAAGTCTAATACAAACTACAAAATTAACTTTTGAAATGAGAAATATATTTTATTTATAAATATATATTAAAATTGTATTTCGTGCAATACGAGACTCAATCGATTTTGTCTAAAACAAATTCGTTTATGTGATAAGAGGTGCCAAATTTTTTGACTTATACAAATTACTTAATAAATTTTGTTATAGAACATAATAAAATTAATCAATTCTATTATGATAATATATTATTGTATAGCTATCAAATTTTATATAATTGGAGCTATTTCTATTAATTTTGTCGAAAACCTAATGATTTGCACTGGTTGATTCGGTATGCTACCTGGATCTAGTCCACAACTTGGTTCGTTTGTTGTATCCTCCGGCTCGGCCCAAAGTTTGATAACTTGTTTTGTATGTGATTATGTTTTTGAGATTTTTGTTTGTCATCATTGACTAAAAGTAAGTTGTCCAAATATTTACCATTAAGTTAAATATTTATGTGACATTTACGACCCTCTAGCTTTTGAGGGGTTTTTTTAGAATTTGGTTGGACCTTATTCGATCTCTACAAAACTAGCTTTTGGAATATAAATTACTGACTATTTAAAATATTTTATCGGATTTTATCTTATTTAATGTTAAATTATTAATAAGGATATCAGACGCTATTGGGAGGATGCTTCAATGCTTCAATTTAGTTAATTGAATTTAATTCTATTAGGAGTTAGTTTTCCTCTAATTGAATTAGTTATAGAATTATCAGATAGTTACAATATTAGTTTTGCTTGTTTAATTTGGGCTAGCCTATAAAATGGCAGCTTGTATATTTGCCTCATTTGATTAATAATGAGAGATTTAATTATCCAAAGATAGAATCTTCATGTTTATTTTGTTGTGTTCAAGTGTGAACGATTAAATTTCACATCGATTATGAACGTGGTAAATGTTAGATATATAATAGTGGTGTTTCATATACCTAATGCCTTCAAATTTTTGGTTGATATGGTGTCATTGGTGGTATGTTGTTTCTCCCGCGCCCTCAAACTCTCTTCAAGTGGTACTAGAGCAATTTAAATAACAATCATAACACAAGAGTGACAAGAAAAGAAAAGAAAAATATTTTGGACTTGGGCAAATTATAATAAAAAACTAAGTCATATATATTAAATATAGCATCGAGCTCTATCTTCCTTTAAAATTTCAAGGAAAATAAGACTTTTTCAAATCCTCAATTTCAAACAAACCTAACAATTTCTACTTTGATTGAAATTGATGCATATTCAACTCTCATTGTGTACATTGACAATCATAGTTCAAAAGAATTATCATACTCCACCATAAAAAATATACTTCAATTGAAGTTAAATCACTCTAAAAAATTTCACTTAAAGTCAAACCACTCGAAATTTTTTTTCTACTTGCTGAAAACCACGCTGAAATATATTATGCAACTTCTATGTTGGCTTTCTCAAAAAGTTCTTCAGCAACCGACATAATTTTCATAACACATATTGCATCATTGTCAATCAACACTTTGTGTTACCATGATTGTATCAACACATCATTGACTTGATTTTACTCAAGGCAAAATTGTTTCTTCCTTCAAATTTCTCTATGTCAAACTTCACAACGGAACTTAAAATATTATAATCGTGCACTAGGTAGATTCGTAGAAAAGTGAGGTGAGTCGC
The DNA here is from genome assembly GCF_000331145.2 of Cicer arietinum. NCBI lineage: Eukaryota > Viridiplantae > Streptophyta > Magnoliopsida > Fabales > Fabaceae > Cicer > Cicer arietinum. Next base: position 3,026,087 of record NC_021163.2, read on the forward strand.
AAAGGACCACTTAAAAACCAAGTGTTTATGTAGCCATAAGATTGCATAAACAACGTTTCTAGAGTATAATATTTCATTTATGGTATGAAAGATCAGACAAATCTACAACCACAAAGCATACTAAGAACTATATTTCCCTGAACCATACCAAAAGCGTTAATACCAGATGTTGAGAAAATAAAACAAATAGAGAAATTTAAATAACAATTACATCACAAGAAAATAACATGGAAATTCAAAATTTGGAGAAAAAACTCCGACTATTCTCTAATGACAATTGGAGAATAACACTATGTGAAAATTATTACAACATATATGACCTCTTGTACACTCACCTCTCCAAAGCAAATATTAAAACTACATTTTACAATACTCCAGCACAAGAGTAGAAGAGAAAATAAAATAATTAGAAACAATCTTAAAGTGTTTCTCATTAATGCAAATCATAATAAAAAAACTAATCTTATATATATAGGATTGAATTTTCTCTTCCTTTATAATTCCAAACAATGATAGACTTTAAAAAAAAATCAATTTTAACCAAACCTAACACTCTTAAATTACTCCGAGATACAATACTTAAAGAGAAATCAAATAAATGTCTTAAAACTCAACTTATATATTACTTTTCTTTATTTTTATCAAATCGACTTCAATCAAATTTTTGTTGTTAAAGTTTGAATGATTTTAAAATATTGGTCGACCATAGATTGTTTATCCAAGTGGTCATCAAAAAATCTGCCAAAAATATTTATTGATAAAAAATAATAATTATGTTTTGAGAGAAATACATGGAATTGGCATAAATCTTGATTAAGTTCATTGGAGTCCCCACAATGCTTGATTGGACAGAGTTGACCAAAGAGTGAGACAATAGCTTGCACACTTGAATTGCGGACGGGGAATTTAATGTAATGGTGAAATGCCAAAAGTCTTTTTCAGAGTTGTGTGAGCAAAGAGTACTTGTTAAAAGTTTGTATGTAGATTTTTTTAAAGTATTAGAAATTGAGATATTTTATTTTTATTCAAATTTTTTTATTAAATTTTACTTTGAAATTATATATTAACATATATATTTTTTTTATCATCACAAGAAAGAGATGCGATCATCTGATTTTTTTTTCTTCAATTACATATTGGAGATATGATCATCTATTATCTGTTATTTTTATTTTATTTTTTACAATAAATGATAAATGGTTATTTTAATAAATAAAAAATTATTAAAAAAAATCAAATTATATTAATAAAATAAAATATATTAAAATTAATGTGATTGAGTAGATGTCTCAAAATAAATAGCATGTTATATTATTTTAACAAGTTTATTCTATTTTGCATGCTATTAGACTGCAAAGTTGGATGAAGTTATTGAAATAAAATGATATTTTGCATGCTATTAGGGTGGAAAATTGGATGAAGTTGTTAAAATAAAATGCTAAATTATTTCTTTTGGCAACAGAATAAAGTTATTAATTTATCGCTGCAAAATAGAAGGTAGATGTTACAATAATATATATATATATATATATATATATATATATATATATGTATATAGCACGTTATTTATTTTGACACATCTATTCAACTATGTATTTTTTTCATTAAATGTATTTGTTTAATTTTATTAACATAATTTTATTTTTTATTTATTAAATTAAAAAAAATATATTAGTATATAAGTTTTAATATAGGATATAATGTAGAGTTTTAAATAAAGAGAAGATATAAAAAAATTAATTGTATATTTGAAATTTTAAAGATTCAAAATTTTCATTTTTTTTTTAAAAAAAATACTACTCTTGTTCGCATGACTTTTTTAAATTAGCACTCAATGAGGGTGATATTTATGCTTTCCCGTAAAATAAAAAGTATTGCTTTTCTGTTTCTAAATATCAGATCTTGATTTTTTATTTTTTATTTTTTAGTTTTTAAATTTTCAACTGTATTAATTAATATTTTATTGACACAAATTTAGTTAACTTGTATTTTTTTTTTGCAATCAATAATAAATATTATTATAAAAATATATTTAATTCTCTTCAAAGATAAACATATAAAAATGATATAATTCTTAACAAATTTAATATTATTATCCAATTTCTTTACTACCGTGATTTAGTCAATAAGGTCCTATATTTAGGAATATAAATAGTGTATATTATTTCATTTATTTTAAAATAATTGAGTTATTTAATTATTTTACACATATTAAGAAAAATATATAAATAAAAGAGAAAATACTACTCTTATAAAATTATTCTTGTTATTGGGGCATTATCCATATAAATGTATAGTTGAAGTTTTGTATTCGAAATGATATAAGTAATATTAATTAAATAGTACAATTAAAAAAAATATGTATTTAAAATTAAAAAAATAAATTATTTTAAGACAATTTTATTTTTGTTTTTTGCAGATGAATCATTTGTTTTGAGACGTAGGGAGTTCATGATGCTTGTTTTATTGAATTGATCCGTTTTTTTTACAATAATTAATGTTAGTAATTAATTTTATTAATATTATTAGTTTTTGCCAAAGGTATGGATGAGACCTATCAACCTGTATCACTCCAATAAGACAATGCACATACATTTATAAACTAGTTATTATAAGTAAAAAATATATCATGTTTAGTGATGTAAAATATAAATATATTTTAACTATTTTATTATTTTTAATGATGTTATTGCTAATTAATACAAATTTAGATATCTTTATTTATAATCTAAATTGGACGTAGTTATGAGTTAAATCTAAAAAGTGAGGCTTACATAAATTAAAAAGTTTTTGATAGAATATATGTTATAGTTTTTGATAAAGTTTTTTTAATTTAGTCATTTAAATATGTAAATATATGTTCTGTTAAATTTTTATTTATTTATCATTTTTCTATTTAATTTTATTATTATTCTTCAAACTCATTGATATTTTTGAGTTTTTAGGTTTTCAAATTCAGAAATTGCTCAAAAGAAAATTAGACTTTTGATCATCTTAGTGAAAAAAAAATATTTTTAACCCAAATTGGAGTTAAAAAATACAAATTTCTCTCATTCTTTTTTTATTCTTACTTCGAAGGTATATGTTTTAAATATATAAATTGAATATGAAAATCCATTTCATTTGTTTATGGATTAGATTCTAATTAGTGCAAACGAAAACACATTTAAAAAATAAAAGATTAGTAAAATAATGACAACGACATATTTCATACAAATTTATGACAAATGCTTTCAATTTCTAAGTTTAAATTCGATTTTTGGATGAAATAACGTTTGATTTCAATTTTTCAATGTGTTACGTATACTCATAAGTTGTTCATGAGCTAAGATTGAAACTTTGAGATGTTTTTTTCACAAAAATTGTCAAAAACCTCATTTTCTCTTGAGGAATTTAAGTTTCAAACTTAAAAACTTATAAATATTGATGAGTTTAAAGAGTATTGACAAAATTGAATGCAAAAACTAATTAAAAAGTATAAGGGCACAGACATTTACCGACTCAAAGGACTAAATTGTTTTTAAAAAAATTAAAAACTAATTAAAAATAATAATAACTTAAACAACCAGCACATGCATTTAGCCTAATAGATCAATATATTTAGTTGTGCTCTTCCTTCGACTTTTAAGATTGATGGAGTATTAAGATTAGAAAAAGTTCAGTGAAGTGTTCACTAGTAAAATGTCGTGTAGTAAAATTCGCCAAGTATGTCAGCTCTTGAACGATAGTGTATTGTCACTGGTTAGGGATTCATATAGAAGAGTTTAACTAAAAAATAAGCTTATAAATTAAAGAGTTCTTCCACATGTAAATTAATTTTTTGGGTTGAACTCCACTATCATATTACACTAATAAGATGAGATTACTCAATCAACGCAATTAATAATAAAATAGTGTCGTCCTTCAGTCTTAACTCAATTGACAAATATCGATATTGTTAGGTTGAATATCTTGTTTTAGATTCAATTGTGTTGATATTAATTATAGTAAAATCTATTATATTTTTTAACATAAAAAATAAAATAAAATAATCAAATAGTGTTTTTTGTAAAAGTTAAAATATATTTTTGGTTTTTAAAATTATTTTTAGATTTTGTTTTGATCTTTTAAATTTTATTTGTTTTTATTTTGTTGTTTGCAATTGTTGGACATTTTTATTTTCAATTTTTTTTTCAATTTTTTTAGTGCCATAAATTATAAATATCAAACATTTAAATTTTCAAATTATAAGGTTTAATCACTTTGATATCGTAAATTATAATATTAAATACTTTTTAAAAAGACAAAATTATATTATATTTATAATTTAACAGACCAAAATATTTTATATTTATAACTTAAGTGATTAACATAAAAAATGAAAATAAGTTAATGTATCAAAGTGATTTATAACATAAAAAGACTAAAATAAAACCAACTTAACTTAAATCGATCAAAGTGAATCTAAAAATAATTTGAGAACAAAAAAGTACACTTTAGCCTTTTGTAAAAAAGTTGCGTGATATGTATGCCGCCTAACTTCTTAATATAAAAATAATAAAATCATTTAGTCATTTAAACATTTTTCATGTTTTTGTGGCTGTGGCTTGAATCATTTTGTTAAATGGATTATGAAATATGATTTTCCAATATTGTCACCATTTTTTTCTGCACTGAGCAAACCAAATTTGATTCAAATTCTTTTTCCACAAAGTACCTACCACCCTGTATTCTCAAGTCAAATTATCGACTAAAAACAACTTTTAACTACATCTGGAGCAATATCTACAAATCTTAATTAGGTATTTTCTTTAAATTATTCTCATCACAGAAAATTTTAGATATATTCAAAATCATAATCATTTATCCTTTCACTCATAAAGTACCAAGAAAAATATTAACAAGTATTATAAAGACTTTATTTAATAAATTTAAAATATTAAGTTTTCATCGAAACTTTTGCGTTTAAAGCATTAAAAATTGATACATTTAACTTTTTCAACAAATTAAAACAAAAAAGAGACAGATGAAGGAATGGCATCAATCAAGTAGTTTCAAAAATAATTTGGTGCTCATATTTTTATTTTATTTTAAAAAAAGCAAAATAAATATCTTTATTTGATGCAGCCAATGAACAGAGTAGTAGGGTGTACCAGAGTATTTGCAGCAGGAACAAAACAAGGGCAATTGTAATCACTAGCTTGTAGAGTGAGACTTTTTTTTGTTTTTTTTTTTTAAATTTCTAGTGAGACTATCTTTTTTCAGGGACTATTTATTAATATTATTTGTAACTTTTGAGTGGAATATTTAGATTTGTAAGGTGATATTTTTCAAATTAAGATAGTCTCAATTAACAGGGTAAGATGAGATATACGCATTGATGTGAATTTTCATATTTTTACAAAAATTATAGTCTTGTTAGTGAGTGTGAAAATTTTATTGAATTTTGTTGTTGTGAAAATAAGCAAGAGGTGCATACCACACAAATGAATTCTTGGGTATTTTATTAGTATTTTATTTGTGTGATGTGTTTTGTTAGTATGTGTTCTCATATCCAATTTTTAATGCTTGTGATCTTTTCTCAAGAAAATAATTAATATAATAACCCGTCATTTAAAACATGATTAATTTGAAGGAAAAAGATAAGCAGCCACCCAATTGGACACAAAACAAGCCACCACTAAGCATGTTATTAGCTACTACTTAAGGTAAAAGATGGATTTGGATATTTTGTCAAAATTTAGTGCACTAACAATGTTTAGCACTAAAAATGAAAATTATGAAATACGCATCCCTTGTGGCCTTTTGCAATCTTTTATATAAAGTGAACAGAGAGTATTGTTAATTATGATACCAAGATAAATCTTTATTAATAAAATTTTAATAATAAAAAAGGAAAAGTTTAAGCCTCATGAATCATGTTTCTCAGCAGCATTAAAAAAATTCAGTATAGGAATCTACATCAACTGAATTAATACTTGCAAATTTAGTCAGTTTATGAGTAGGATGTGTACTTAATTTATCATATTTAACAAATCAAGAATATTATAGTAGAAGAGGGCATGGGATTATGCTACCTCATCCAAACTAGTTTCTTGCCTAGTTGATGCTCAATTTCTTTCTGCTATGCATATGAGGTTAAATGCTGGCCACTAAATGCAATATTATGGCACTCACTCCTTGTCAATGCCCCTCCACACAATTGATCACACACTAAGTGTCTTGTCCTATTACTAAACTATATAGTACATAGTTTGATACTATAATAGTAAACTATTCTTATATGGAGCAAGTAATAAACATAAGAGAGGAAAAAGAGGGAAAGGAATGAGTGGCAATGCACTATAATATTTTGATGATAAAGTATACACTTGACCTAATTGGAATGTTTTGTTGTGTTGCTATACAAATTGACAATGATCTTTGCTCCATTGTTGAAAGCAAGCTAGCACTCAGTAATTTAAACTATTATTTAGGATACCTTAATTAAACTTTATGATTCTAAAACTCTTGAAACTCAGAAAAAAATGTGGGTTAAATTAGTTTTTTTAGTGCTTTAACTTATTTTTTTATTTCACTTTATTTATCTATTTTTTTTTTCTTTTAGATTTCTTGACTATACTTTTGTTGGTCAAATTGATCATTTTTTATAGTTTTTGACAAAACAAAATAAAAAACGTTAAGTTTTGTCGTTTTTTTATCTCACTCATCTTCAAATTCATAAACCTAAAACTTTATAATATTTTTCAATCTAAAAAATAAGAAAATTCATCAAATCCCTTTGAAACTTATACATTTCAAATCTATACCTTCTAAATTCAATTTCATAATTTTTTGCACCCATTCTTTTTCCAAACTTATGAGTTCCAACATTTATTTTTTTAAAATTTTAACCTTCTTCGAACTAACCAATCTAAACGGGGTTTATTCGAATTGACAAATTTGGATATATAAATACTTATTTAATTTTTTTATAGAAATTTTACACCTCTAAATTAGTTTAAATCTATAAAACAAGTTATTAAATTTACATTTAAAACCTTTTGATTAACCAATTCGTAATTTTAAAAAATCTTGAAAAATTACAAATTAGTTTTAACTATCTAAATTCACTATAAAAAATCTCTTATAAATTGGTTAATTCGAAGAGGGCTAAAATCACAAGGAAAAGATTATAAATTGGAAGACTTTGGATAATGTTAAAGGGTGGGAGGAGACTTTTTTTTTTCAAAAGAGTAGAATTTTTTACTTTTTATTCGTCGACAAGGAGAAATTCTTTAAAGATGAATGTTCTTACTGCCCTTCATAATTTTCTGCATTTTATTAGATTTTAAGACTTGGTAGTGAAAAAAATTGAATAGAGACAAGATATAATATAAAACTGAATAATAATAAAATATGATATTATAGGATAGTGACAAGATAAATATTATCATATCGAATGTTTGATAGACACGTGATAATCAACATGATAACAATATTTTATTTTGTTATATATTTGTTACACATTTCATCAATATAATATATATTATATTTTAATAACAAAATTACTATTGTGAACAATTACATATTAATTTTTTTTTAAATTAAGATATTATATTTTAAATATTATAAATTAAAAAAACATACTACAAAAAATTAAATAAGTAATTAAATAATTTTATATTTAAAACTATCCATTAACACTACTAAATAAACACTTTAATTTTTTTTTATAAAAAATCACGAGTAACTAAATAATTCTATTTTATTTGTTATAATATAAATAAAGATATGATATATATTATATGTAAATGGCAGAAATACCCTTGTAAAAAAATATATTTATTTTAAAATTTTAATTAATTTTCATATTTTTATAATTTCGAATACTAATTTATTAAATTATATAAAAAAAACAAAAGTGTCTTTGTGATAAAATCATAAACATTTTTTTAAAATTAATTATTAATATTTCACTTATAAATTTAAGATAAAATTCTACCGATTATTTTTATATTTATATTTGATTAGAATTATATTTTTATATTTTAGATTATATTTTATAAATTGCTTTTATATCTATATTTCATTATATTTCAATTTTATATTTTATAAGGATAATTGAAAAAATTATTGTTCTTATCTTATCCTATTAGTTTCTAACTCAATTCATATTCATGAAAAATTTCAACTATAGAATTCTGAATTAACTTATCATATATTCTACTAGTTTATCAAACACTGGATTTAGAAGGAATATAATAATTTATTTCTATCATGTCTCTTATTTACTCGTGTCTTTAAAATAAATAATAACTGCAATACTTTTTTAAAATCATTTATCATATTTTATTGTAATGTAATAGAATTATAGTCATTTATTTATTTATTTTTGTAAAAAATTAATTTTTTTCCAGTCATAATTATTAATTTTTTATAGTTATTTTCATTAAAAATAACAAATTCTGAATTTAGTTTTTTAGAATTCTTTATCATTTTCATCAACTTCTGCTTCATCTTTATCAAATTAAAAATAAAAAACTTAAATTGATTTTTTAATTAATTATTATCATCTTCTTCAACAACAAAACTTAAAAATTCCAAAGTAAATTTCTTAGAGTTGTTAAAAATAAAAATTTGTTATTTAAAATACACATAAAACACAGTCCAAAAATTTTGAGTTGGAATAACGCATAAAGTACAACTTAATAATTGGTTTGTTACTTCTTAGTGTTATAGGCTGGAGAAATTTACCTCTTACACAACTATATATAATTTACTTCTTCCGTAGTTATTTTGTAAAAGTAATTTGTCTCAAAAAGATTGTTAATTTTTAATTGTAATATTTAATTAATATTATATATCACTTTTAAAAGTTAAAAACAAAGGTGTGACTTAAAAAGTTAAAAACTTAAAACCCTATGGTATACTGTCCTAACCTTAATAAAAAAAAGGGTCAGTATCCAGCAGTAACCCACCCATCAAATTAAAGTGTTATAATATTCATCCCCACGCAGCAATATTGGGCCTAACTTTTGGTCTTTAAATTTGGCATTCACAGAAAGTCACCCTGCTAAAATCCCATTAACTTTTTAGAAAAATAATAAATTTAAACTACTATTTACCTAATTATTAAGTTAGATATAATAAAAATTAAACTATTATAAAAGTTGAATCGTTGTCTTTCACCCAATATCGTAAAAAAGAAATTACACCGTCTTAAAAAAATGCTTTTGAGAGACAATGTCTTAGTGGAAGCAACATAATTTTGTAGGCATCCAACGTCATCCACACTCAAAACCAAAAGTGCTGTTGGACTAATTGCCTCCACGATTACAAGCCCACTAAAACAAACTTCTGCCACTGTAGGAAACAACTACCCAATAGTTTAAGATCCTCTTCAAGACACCCTCAATTGATTTTCCTAGTTGCAATTTTTCATCAATGGGTGTATAGTGTATACTCTGCCAAGGAATCTTTACACGTGGAGACTCACCACTACTAGTGGTTTTGTTTGGCTTACCATGTTAGGTATTGATTTGTTAATTATAGTTAAATGAGTAAATATTTTTCCTAATATTTTTTAACTTTACCTCTCAGATTCCGAGTACCAATTGGATGAAGTGATCCAAAATTTTAGGTAATTTAAAATTTTAAGCAATTTAAATATTTGAATTGTATTTTTTTATTTATAAATTTTATTGTTATGATAAAGGAATTGTTTATTTAAAACTGTGTCATTTTTATAAATTTTAAAAGCTTTGAGATAAAATTGAAAATAAAATATTCGGGTTGAAAATAAAATTTTAAAAAAATTGGAGACTACTTTGAAAATTTTATTGGGGCAAATTTGTAAAATTTAGAGACTAACTTGCAAAATTTTAAAAATTATAGTGTATATTTTGTGAAATATATAAAGTCAAAGTTATAAAATTGAAAAAATTATAAGAACTATTTTATGATTCATATATTACAAAGTAGAGAGAAAATTTAAAATTATCAATTTTTCGGTGATATTTGAAATTATCTAAATTTAATTTTGATAAAATATTTTATGAAATTCTTTTATTTTGAAAATTATTCAAATTTATTATGAAAAGGTAATTTACTTTAAAGAAATTGATTTCCCCTAAAACATTACATACTCTCAAAAAATTCTCATTCAAACACACTAACATATAATATTTAGTAATTTAAAATTCGATTATGAGGTTATGTAAATTTTTGTCAAAGATTATTTCAATTGGAATTAATTTCAACTCAGTATTCTCAGTTAAGTTATTTTCAAGTGAAACTTGTTATCTCCTGAGTCTCCATACATTTGTTTTATTATCATTTTATCACTTTATTTTCATAGTTTTGATAAAATTTTGGCTAAGGTTCCCCACCAATATGCAAAATAATTTGTTGTTCCCGCTCTCATAGAAGATGAAATGTTCCAATATTGTAAAGTGCAGAAAATAGGCTTTGAAGAGAATGAATGACACATGTAATATTCAACGGTCAACTAAATATAAGTTTATTAAATAAGATCTACTATGCCACATCATCATAAAATATATTATTCATTTTTTACTCTAACGGTAAATTCAACATTTGTTCATTAAATGAAGTCTATTGTGTCATATTAGATCCCACAACTTTAAGTTATACATTAATATTTTATTTATATTTAGTTTTATTACAACTTAAAATATTAATTTTAACATTTCAATTAATATTATTATATATTATTTTAATTTAAATTTAAAATAAATTTGAACTTAAATTTTTATAACAAAAAATAAAAATTAAATGTTAAATACATTTTATAAATAATTAAAAAATAATAAAAGAAATTAATAAAAAAAGGTAACGGTTATGAAATCATCGTTCCTTCGTGAGAGAATCGTTATGAGAGTTTGACACAACTTCAACAGTGAACTTATCAAAAACTTAATTTTACGTAAATACACGCTCACAGACGAATTTATTTGACTACTGTCGGTGATACTCAGTGTTTCGAATGCTTTTGCTTAAAGTGACCTATGATTTGAAATTCATGAATATGCATGTGATAATGACGGCTTCATTTTCTTTACAAAAAGAAGATCGCTTCCTAAAAAATCAAAATTCTGGTTTGTACATTTTTAGGTGTTGTTGTGAAAAATATTCTTCAGAAATGGCTTTCTTCTTTAAATTTGTTTATTCTTCGTGAAATGGTTTTCTTCTTTAAATTTGTTTATTCTTCGTAAATGGTTTGTATATATTTTCAAGTATTGATGCGATAAATTCTTCACAAATGGTTACTTCTTTAAATTTGTTTGTTCTTCATGAAACGTTTGCTTTTTAAACCTTCTAAAAGAGAGAAAAATATCTGTACAGGAAAGCTACTTTTTTTAAACGGTTAACCATTTATTTTTATCAAAAATCTTTTTAGATTGAGGGGATGTGTTCTAACCCAAAGTGAAGAATATCTTAAAGTTCAACAAGATTTACAAAAAATTTACATTTATCTACCTAATGATTAATTTTTTATAAATTATTATTACAATATAATTTTTGAAAAATCAAAAAATGAAACAAGGGTTGTATTGTTCATAGGTAAGCGAATCCTTTAAGTATGTGATCATGAAATTGAATCTTTATTGTTGTGTATGAAAAAAATACTTGTTAGAAAAAGTCTCTTAAATTAATCTTTGTACTTTGAAACATTAGTCTCAATTTTTATTATATTTTTTGGGCAACTAAAGAAAAGGATAAAAGAATGCTAACATAGATATAAACATATAGATCTATATGACTAATATTGTGTTGAGTTATCGGAGAAACTAAAATACTTAAAAAGAGCAACAATGATTTGTAAGAAACATCTTTACCAACAAATTTTATAATATTTAAATTGTTCGTCTAGGTTAATTTCAAACAAATTACTATTTAAAAAAATTCACCTTCTACCTTGATGTCAACTCAAAACTTTATTAAATTGTAGTAACTTCGTATTCTTATTTTTATCTTTTTATTTAATTCACCATAAATAATTGAAGAATTAAAATATAATCAATAATCTCAAACCGTTAAATTTTCTTGAATTAGAGTTGATCATCGTATCTTTTTGCCTTAAATTTGTTTAGTGGCGAAATTAGTGACGAGTTTCATTTTTTTCATCATCACTAAATCATTTCTTTCTTTTAACATCAGTCTTACCCAAACAAAAATCTTATTACATTTTGAGAAAAGCTACAGTAGAAGAATAAATGTTCAATAATGGTAAACAACATAATTTAGCGCAACATAACAAGACTTAACCAAGAATCCCCTCACTTAGTAATGCAACTAACACCACTTAATTACCATCCTGCAAAATTAATGGCTCAATACTTTATCAATAAAACAGCAAGTTCATCTTCTTCACTATGGTTAAAGACATTATTCCAGTTGACTTAACAAATTTTATTATCATTCATAGAAGGTTGCGTTGAATGTACATCTTTATCCATATAAAAATTCTTGAGTGTTATATGCTCCATTCAAAATAAGATATAAATAAAAATAAAAATTGAAAAGCTGAAATATGTGATAAAAAATATTATTTAGATACAATAATTATTTGCGTACTATTTTTATTTATATTTTATTTTAAATAAAATGTAAAAAGAGAAGAAGCACAGTTAAATATTACTCAAAAACACAATTAATTATAAAGTTAATTATAGAAACCCTCCCCCATAAATAACTAGCGTCTTTTTAAATTGAAGATAACCTTTTTAATGTAGTTTGATAGGAGTGAATACATTTAATATTATTTTTCAAATTTGTAATGATACAACTATTTATATGTAATTTTGATTATTAATATGCTATGAATTTTTCTATATCACGTAAAAGAAAATGAATATAGAACCAACAACAATAATTTTGTAAAAAAGCCAACTAATGTTGGTGGCAAATACAGATGAGATGACGATTAGTTTTACGAAAATGGAGAATCCATCTCAGATTCTAACTTCAATTATAGATCATATATATAGTGAAATAGATAAATACCTTTTTGTAAAGGTATACATTATACATTTTAAGAAATAAAATACGATTTATCTCCTTTTATCCAATTTTACATATGCTACATCATATTTTTAATTATTATATTTATACAAAAAAGAAATTTATATATTAATTATTTTAACATAAATTTAAATTAGAATATTAGTCAACAAGTGAAATTATTTTCATATATATAAAAATAAATTTAATTCTATTTCATTTTTCATTAAAAGTAGGCTTTTATCATTTTTGATTTAATATAAAATAAAATAACTTAAAGCTCATAAGTAGACACTAGTGAATGATATTACTTATTTATAATTAACCTCTAATTGATCTCCACACGGCTCTTACTCTATCTATATATAAAATCTATATGATCAGATTTCTATCATATCATATCACACAAACCACTTCAAATAACCTCATTCCCACTTTAATCATATAAATAAAAATGGTGAAATTCTCAAAGGAGCTAGAAGCTCAACTAATTCCAGAATGGAAGGAAGCATTTGTGAACTATTGGCAGCTGAAGAAACAAATAAAGAGAATCAAACTCTCAAAAATTCCAAAACAAAATCACCATGCGGATGGAGATTCCATTTTCAATTCTCTTTGTTTTATGGTTAAGAAAATCACCAGCAACTTTTCACTTGGTACAGACCATGACAATATGAATATAATTAAGGTTAGTACTTTTGTCGTTTCCAGCATATAATTAGTTGTATGAATGATTATTAATTTCTTGCAACCTAGCAAATTGGTACGCACACGGTGAATGCTTAATTTGCGCGCTTTTTTGCGTGTCTCATAATTTTCCCTGTTTTTGTCGTCTAGTGTTTCATCAATCTGTTTTTCTTAGTGCATATATATAGCTTAAGAAAACTGTACCCAAAAAATAAAAACGATTTCATTTTCAGTTTTCAGACAACAAAATATTTTTCAATATAGTTAATAGGGATTGCAAAATAATATTTTTCATGTTTGCCAAAATTAGAATATTGTATTACTTATTTTTATTTTATTTTATTATTTGTACTTTTTTACCATACATCATTTATCTAAATAATGTGGTGTTAGAGAGTCTAATTAAAGTGAGTTTAGTGGGTTTCTTTTAAAAGGGAAGGCTTTTTGTTGAAGTTTTTGAATCTGTGACGAAAGCAAGCAAATAAAAAAGGATAATTTTGTGATGCGTGCAGGTGAGGAAGAAAAGCATAAAAAGCAGCGGAGAAGAAATATACGAAACAGAGCTTGTAGAGTTATTTTCGGAAGAGGATGAGGTAGGTTTGTGAATAATTAGAATTTGGAGTTAATTAGATGAATAAAAAAATAAAAATTATGAAATGACAGGTGAGGGTATTTTTTGTGAGGCTGGATGAAGAGCTAAATAAGGTGAACCAATTTTACATAAAACAAGAGAAAGAGTTGAATGAGAGAGGAGAAACACTAAACAAGCAGCTTCAAATATTGTTAGAGCTTAAGCAAATTATAAATGATCGGCGACACAAAAATTATCGCCCAACAAAGACTAAGACAAATCATTCTGATACTTTTCCCCGTTCTCCACCTACGGATTCCCATTTCTCAGGTCACTTCTCTATCTATCCCATCAATACGTTTTTCTATATATTTTTTTTATTAACTTAAGTTTTTTTAATTACTTTCCTTAGTTTACTTGTTGTAATTAATTCTTAATTCAACTGAAAAATATCGATATCGTTAGATTAAATATTTTGTTTCGGGTTTGAATTCGAAACTCTATATAAGTTTATAAATAAAAAGAGAATATTTTTATAGTCTCTTTTAATAAAATTTTGGTTTTTTTTTGTATAACATGAATTTTAATATGATTGTTAATTTAAAATTTTTAGACAAATATATATTTTTTAATTTCCTGGAAAAAAATATCTTTAATTTGATGTATAATATTATATTTAATATATATAAAAGATTTTTTTTTAATTATCTAATTTTTAGAGAAAGAGAATTAGTCTTTAGTATTATGAAGTATGGCCGAGATGTAACTAAAATATAAAAAAAAGTGTTTTAGTTAAAATTTGAATTCAATTTTTTTTAGTTAGAATTTGAATTCAATTTTTGTATGAATAATTTATCTTTAATTGAAACTCATGATCAACTTGAGCAAATCTATTTCATTTGACTACTAAATAATTAATGATTGATTTATTACATTTTTTTTAATAAAAAAATAAAAAGAATAAAGAAGATAGTATGAATGTAAAATTATTTTATATTGATATTCAATAATAACTTATCATGACAATACATAACTAAATAAAATTATAATATAGATAAAAATATTTTATAACAAATATCAAAAATGTCATTAGTTTGAATGTCATAAACTTTTAAATTAAATAAGTTATTATATATAACCTATGAATTATTGAATATAAATATGAATGTTTCTAATAAATGAGCCCGATATCTATGAACCTATAAGAATTTTTTTCTTGGATGAAAAGTCATATATAGACTTATTTTTTTTGGTTGAAAATATATAAAGTTGTTTTGAATGAGAATGTTATATCTCTGATCATAAACTAAAAGTAAATAGCCTTTATTTGTATACTATTAGAGCATCCATATTGAGCAGCTTAATTATATTAGCTAGTTTGTGCAGAAAGTTTTGGAGAATCGGACGATACAAATTCAGAAATTTCACATACAGATGAGATAATTGCAAGTTTAGAGAGAAATGGTGTAAATTTTGTGAATTCAGCAACGAGGACAAAAACAAAGAAAGGAAAGCCTAAAATGGCAATGAGAATTGATCTTCCAGCTACCAATGCAACTCGTGCAATAACAGCTATTACTAGCATGTTGTGGGAGGATTTAGTTAACAATCCAACTGGGGATTTTATTCATAAGAAAAAGATTCAATGTGCTGACAAAATGATTAGAAGTGCATTTGTCGAGCTCTATAGAGGCCTTGGCTTACTCAAAACTTACAGGTTTTTATTTATAATATATTGCTCAATTTTTTTGAAGAAAAGTGAATATTGATTTTGTAATTAATCCCCTATGTTACGGATTATAAAAATGACTTATTTAATAACATTTAATAATTTATAAAATATTTGTTAGATATTTTTTTTAAGAAAATATAAAAATTGTTTTGTATTTGTTTATTGTAGTAAAAATTACTTTAAAAAATAATCAGATATAGAAATTTATTTTTATGATAAACTACTTAAAATAACTTAGTTTTTAGATTATTTTTATATTCGTGTTGTTTTCTATAAGTTATGACAAACAGATAAAAACTCTTAAGAATAATTATATTTAAAAAAATATGTAATAAAGAGAATTTATATCTTAACTGAAATCCAAAATTAAATAGAGGATGATAAGGTTGTTGTACCATCTAAATCAGTTAAGCTTTTTTATTAAGTGAATGAAGTGCCGGAGTAAAAGGGTCAGTCAACATTATTGTACATGACAAGAAAAATAAATATTAGTTACAAAAATTTAGAGAAAAAGAATAGAAAATGTTTATTTAAATTTAGCAACTAGAAAATTTGTGTTAAATTTATTTTTTGTTAATAAGTTTCCCCTAATTTTCCTTTTTTAGTCATTCATTAGCTCCAAATTAAATTATTATTAGAATTTCTCATATGAGAATTTAATAAATAACCGTTTTATTAAATTATTCTTATTAATAATTAATTGAAGTATATATTAATTTTTGATATAACACATGCATAGTCAAGTATACTCTTTTCGATGTACAAAGCCATCTTTAAAGTAATATTGTTTATCTCAACTCATGATAAATTAGTAACAATAATATCCTTATTTATTTTCAATATTTCAATTACCTTATACACACACATAAATATCAAATGCTGTCAATATTTTAGAAAGAAAAACTAAATATAAAAAATCATAAAAATTAATAAACTTTGTGAGTTAAAATACACCAAAGTTTTTAAAAAATAGCTTGTGATGTGGTGTAGGCCTAATTATCTCCCAGCTATAAACAAGTATTCCATGATTATGCAATGTCTAATCACATATTCTCTATCTTTGGCAGCTCACTGAATATGGTAGCATTTTCAAAGATACTAAAGAAATTTGATAAGGTAAGGCTGAAAACATCACATCTTCTTTTTATGGCACACTACGTACATGTGCAAATATGTTTAGGCAAACAGAGAGAGACATGAGTTATTCTATTTCATGTTTCTAGAGTCATAATTTTGCTATATATTCATGAAAATTCTCGTGTTCAGATATGTTACACTAGGGTAACATAACATGCTATCACATTTTGTTACTAAAGATCAAAAAATAGAAGGTCTTTTGATTAATTAACGTACACCAGAAAATTTTTACGAAGATCCCAAATTCAAATAAAAAAAATTAAAATAACTACTAATTTTTATTAATAATTTATTTATATAAAAACAAAGTCAAGTATATCTGTCCTTTGACTAGCTTTGTTACACATTACTTGCATAAGTTGAATACAAATGTTAATCATTGTCGTATCAATTATTAATATAATTTTTTTAAAATGTTACATACCAACACACAAAATTAATCACTCATATCAATTATTAATATATTTTTTTGTAAAGGTAACAGACGCTCACACATACAAGATAAAATCAATATCAAGTTAACATAATCAAAAAATTGAATTTATTTAAAATATCAAACAATAAATTTGATTATTCAAAAAATTGAATATATTTAAATTATTAAACAAGTAAATTTTTCTGTTTTCCATTCCTCTTTTGGGTGATAAAACATAAACAAAGACAAATCATTAGAGATTAGATAAAAGATATAATAGATACTCTCCCTACCCTTAATTATAAGCAATTATGGGTTATCAAATATATGTATTTGGTCCAATTTGATCAAATATATCAACATTTAATGATCCGAAGTTACTTATATTTAATGTGGTGGAAATATATCACATTATTCATTATCTTCCATATAAATGTTTACATAAGTGCTTATGATCAAACTGTTCAAACCAAATATTTGCTTCTCATTGATCAATTTTTAATGTGCATTCAAACCTTTTACTATCTTAATTGTATGTCAAAATTGTGAAGAAAAAGAAAATCACACATGCATGTACAATTTAATTTGGTGTATTTACTTGGCATTGATAATTTATTTTATTACTACCTTTAATTAAGTTAGCATTTCTATCTTGCAAGTTTAATTGAATACAAAATGTGATACAAAGTGATATTGCCATGTGATCAAGCAGGTGTCTTGTCAAAAAGCTTCTACAAGTTATTTAAAAGAAGTGAAGAGATCTCATTTCGTTAGTTCTGATAAGGTATATACGTTGGTTTCTTTCGAATATTCCATTCATTATTTTCAAAGCTGCAGGGGATGAAAAGAAAAGGTAAAAGAAAGACACAAATAATATGGCATTTATTTTTATTTTGGTGTTCACAAATTCTTAATGTACATGTATAATGGGTTATATGATATTCTAATATGTTGGTATTATTATAATGTTTGTTTTATATAAGGTTGTTAGACTAATGGACGAAGTGGAATCCATATTCACAAAGCACTTCGCCAACAATGACAGAAAAAAGGCAATGAAGTTTTTAAGACCCCAACAACATAAAGATTCTCATATGGTCACTTTTCTTGTCGGTAATATAATGCTTCTCTCTTTTGTCTCTCCTTAATTACGGGCACTTTAAATTCACTAACACTAATATTAATGTTCCTTTTCGTTATTAAAAAAATAAGAGAGAAAATTAAACACATCTACAGTTAATATAAACGAGTTTTATCTGATATTCAATAAAAATTGAAAAAATAGTATTTTTTTTTAAGTTACAATTTATGTAAATATAACAAGATGATTAAGTCGTATTAGACTGTAGTATAAAATTATTTTATAAAGTCAATTTATGACCGTTCCACTCAAAAAATAATAACACTAGTACTTTTTTTAAATGCCAAATGACTAGGATTGTATATTTTATTTTATCCATAATGATTAATGACAATACCCTCACTTGAAATTGCAATGAAATATTGAGGTGAACATTACAAGGCCAAGCAAAATTTTGGTGTCCTGCTAGGCAATGTCACTTTGCCACTAATTAGTTTGAAAAATGTTTGTTGTTGGGGTCAAATATAAAATATTTTAGTTTGCTGAAATATGATACGAAAATAATTTGAGTTTAATTAACATGCATTGTTAATATAAAATAATAATAATAATAATAATAATAATAATAATAATAATAATTGTTTATACGGTCTCATAAGTTAATTTTAGATAATATTTTAGTATTTTATCTTTTTTATTTTATTTTTTATTTAATTTTAAGTAATAATTTGATCCTTTATGTCTTAAAAATAATTATCATCTTTAATATAATGCAAATTTCATCAAATTCATAACTCAAATATTCAAATAAACTCATATTTTCATTCTTTATTTGATGAATTTGATGTTGTTGGAGATGAAAATATGAGTTTATTTGAATATTTGAGTTATGCATTTGATGAGTATATGAATTTTCTTGAAATTGGTATTAAATTTTATGGGTTTTGTTTGAATATTTGATGAATTTTCTAAGTTTTTGTAAAGAAAGAATAACATTCTTCACATTGTAAGATATAAAGCATTAAATTGTTACTTAAAATTAAAATAAAATAAAAACTAAATCGAGAAAAAAAAAATAAATAATTGAAGTGTTAATTGAAATTAAGTTAAGAGACCGCATAAACAATTATGTCTATCAAAAAATTTATATTATTTGCACATTATAACTATTTTAAAGATCTTTCTTTTAAGATATAATTTTGATAAAAATTAAATATCTTTAATAATTTAACGATTATAATTGTTTAATATAAAAACTTTTTACGGTGGTATATAAATAAAATCCAAATACTTTTTTCCTTGAAATATTAAATATTACCCGTGTTTTGAATTAATTTCCTTTGTTACTGTCTGTGCAGGGTTGTCTACAGGTTGTTTCGTGTCGTTGTTTTGTGTATATGCAATTTTGGCTCATTTATGTGCTATTTTCTCTCCTAATAATGAGTCGCCTTATATGGAAACTGTCTATCCTGTTTTCAGGTTCTACTTCTCATTTTCATATTTTGACATATTTCAGATTTCACGCCTCATTTTCAGATTTCATTTTTTTCATATTTGTCTACTATCTAGTGTAGTCTTTCTCAAACACCAGACATATTATCATATAAATAAATTCATTTCTTTTTTAAAAATTAACTACATTTTACATGTTACATACTTCTCGTTTCTATAACAAACAAATGACAAAATTACACATATAAAAAATACGTTTTAATGAGATGATATTAAACTTTTTCTTCAAAAATAACGTTAAATAGAAGTTTAGTAAGTAATACACTTAGTTTGCTGAAATATGATACGAAAATAATTTGAGTTTAATTAACATGCATTGTTAATATAAAATAATAATAATAATAATAATAATAATAATAATAATAATTGTTTATACGGTCTCATAAGTTAATTTTAGATAATATTTTAGTATTTTATCTTTTTTATTTTATTTTTTATTTAATTTTAAGTAATAATTTGATCCTTTATGTCTTAAAAATAATTATCATCTTTAATATAATGCAAATTTCATCAAATTCATAACTCAAATATTCAAATAAACTCATATTTTCATTCTTTATTTGATGAATTTGATGTTGTTGGAGATGAAAATATGAGTTTATTTGAATATTTGAGTTATGCATTTGATGAGTATATGAATTTTCTTGAAATTGGTATTAAATTTTATGGGTTTTGTTTGAATATTTGATGAATTTTCTAAGTTTTTGTAAAGAAAGAATAACATTCTTCACATTGTAAGATATAAAGCATTAAATTGTTACTTAAAATTAAAATAAAATAAAAACTAAATCGAGAAAAAAAAAATAAATAATTGAAGTGTTAATTGAAATTAAGTTAAGAGACCGCATAAACAATTATGTCTATCAAAAAATTTATATTATTTGCACATTATAACTATTTTAAAGATCTTTCTTTTAAGATATAATTTTGATAAAAATTAAATATCTTTAATAATTTAACGATTATAATTGTTTAATATAAAAACTTTTTACGGTGGTATATAAATAAAATCCAAATACTTTTTTCCTTGAAATATTAAATATTACCCGTGTTTTGAATTAATTTCCTTTGTTACTGTCTGTGCAGGGTTGTCTACAGGTTGTTTCGTGTCGTTGTTTTGTGTATATGCAATTTTGGCTCATTTATGTGCTATTTTCTCTCCTAATAATGAGTCGCCTTATATGGAAACTGTCTATCCTGTTTTCAGGTTCTACTTCTCATTTTCATATTTTGACATATTTCAGATTTCACGCCTCATTTTCAGATTTCATTTTTTTCATATTTGTCTACTATCTAGTGTAGTCTTTCTCAAACACCAGACATATTATCATATAAATAAATTCATTTCTTTTTTAAAAATTAACTACATTTTACATGTTACATACTTCTCGTTTCTATAACAAACAAATGACAAAATTACACATATAAAAAATACGTTTTAATGAGATGATATTAAACTTTTTCTTCAAAAATAACGTTAAATAGAAGTTTAGTAAGTAATACACTTAAAAGGTGTACTATATTTCCTATATTTAGTACTAAACAAAATAATTAAAATATCTTTTATAAATAAGATTGGAGGGAATACTAAATAGGACTTTAATAAGTAAAAATGGTAAAATAGGTTGAATCTTGTAGATTGTTTAAAACTTTGAATATGTCATGGTTAGTTTGGTTTGTGCCGCTTAATCCGCTAAAATGAAATAGTGGCGAGGCATGACGGTTTGATCCATCTTATCCAAATTTTTTTAAAAAAATTATTTTATTTTTATTTTTATTTTTCATTTTTCAATTTTCAATTTTCAATTTTTTTTTTATTGTTGGTCCATATGTAAGACAAAAGAAACTCATTTAATTTAATCACTTTAGTTTTTTTTTTAATCAAAAAGCAAAACAATTAGTAAGAAAAAGGAAAAACAAAAAGTTGGGGTCACAAACCTTACCCTAGAAAAACAAAAACAAACAATTCTCAAATTAATCAAGTTTCCTAAGCGCATGGGTGGCAAAATTAATCAAGTTTCCTAAGCGCATGGGTGGCAAAACAAGTCAAACTCGTCAGATTTATCGTTTTATCTGCCATTTTCGATCTAGACTAATAGTTCGAACTTACCTACTTAAGTTGATCCCCCATTTAATCCGCTGATAAAATGAGACAATTACGATGCAAGGCAAGGTAGGTTGGCCTACTGAGCTAGATTAAAAAAATTGCTATTTTTTATTTTATTTTTCTGACTTTCATTAGTTTTTTTTTTTTTCAGTTTTTTTCTAACTCAACTAAATTAAAAGATTAAAACTAACTTGTTAATTCACCCAACTCAAAATAAAAGAAATGATAAAAAAAACTGAATGATATAATATAAGTTCATCAACGATGAAAGTTGCCTTTATTTTATTTAAAATAAAAATATTTCTCGAGCGGGCTGGCCTGCAAACCCATCACCTCGCCACAGAGCTAACATGAGATGGTACTTTAGACTCGACTACCTAAGTTAGTCCTCTATGTACTTCCTCAAATTAGACCTCTCGCTCCACTCTTTGGCGAACTAATGACAGGGTAGGCTAGGCCATTTTATCATCCCTACTTAAATGGTATTATATAGTTCAATTTCCATCTATATATTCTTTTTTCTTGTATTAATAATCACTTCTGTAAAAAACTATTCATTAACTTTAGAACAACTATACAAATATCTAATAAGTGTTGTGTTTTCCTCATAATCAGTATATCTCCTATTTTTTTGTTTCATGATTTTATTATCATATTTTTAGTAATTTGTAAATTGTTGAACTCGTTAACATTTTATTTTGGTTGTATTGATGTCTTGATAATTATTTTGGATTTTTGGACGATGAATAATAGATGTCTCAGTGATAGTTTTCATATTTTTTGTGTACTCATTAGTTATATGTTTTAGTTTTCTCGAGTTATTATTTTTTAAATTGCTTTTGTAATTTTTTTAGTTAATAATTTATTTTAAAAAAAGTTGATTTGCATCTAGTGGTGTGGTACGGGTTGACATGTTTTCTCATCACTAAATATGTTTTTGTTTCATTTGTTTTGGATTAAAATTAAAACTCTCATGCATATTATGTTTCTCATTTTAAATATTGTTATCTCAAAATATTTGTCATTTTCTATTATCAATACATTATTTATTACTATTTCCAATATTACCTTTATTTATAAAAGTAATTGCAAGTATATGGTAGATAAATAATAAATGTAATATAAGAATATTTTAGTCTTAACATATTATTTTACAGAAAATTCTAATAAGAACTATTATCTACTATAGATCAAAATGTTTAAGTATTTGTATAAAGTGAACCATTTATGAAGGTAGTCTACCGTAAAATCAATCTTATGATTGAAAATTATTATAAGTAATCATTTTTTAAAAAAATGTGTCTATGTCAAATGAGACATATATTACGAGACAAATAGAGTAATTTAATAAAACGGAAGTAGTTGAATGTTACTGTATGTGATGGTTGTGTTGGTGTATCCGTCGTTAAATCTGACATTGAATATAAATTGTCACTGTAAGATAGTTTATGCAATTGAGAAGAAAATTAGGTTCAACATTTATAAACTAATTTCCCTAAAAAAACATTTATAGATTAAGTAGAAAAATTAGGTTGAAATGAACTCTTAGTAGATAACAAATTTTATCTTTTCTAACAGATCAACCTTTAAAACTATAAACCATGAATTAAACACACTAAATAAACAATGAAGATTTTGAAGAACTTCCCTAAAAAATAACTGCTGAAAATTTTAGGCAAAAATATCTAAAGTGTGCTAATAATGGTTACAATGATTTTGTGCAGTGTGTTTGCATTGTTAAGCCTACATTTGTTTATGTATGGATGCAATCTATACATGTGGAAGAGAACAAGAATCAATTACAATTTCATATTTGAGTTCTCCCCAACCACATCACTGAAGCAAAGAGATGCATTTTTAATATGCACTGCCTTAATGACAACTGTGTTTGGAGCAATGGTTGTGCACCTTCTTTTAAGGGCTGCAGGCTTTTCTCCTAACCAAATTGATTCCCTTCCTGGAATATTACTTCTGGTTAGTCTAATCACTACTTTGAACAATCAAAATCATAAAAGCTACATTTAACTTAATTAAAAAAATCACTTTTGGCCACCTTTGTGCTAACTTTGAAAATCATTTTACAGACTTTCATAGCTCTTCTCATTTGTCCATTAGACATTTTTTATCGCCCGACTCGTTACTGCTTCATCCGCGTCATTCGCAACATAGTCTGCTCTCCATTTTATAAGGTAAAGTTCAACCTCAGTTGATCCTAAGAACAATTGAATACATTGTAATACCACACATGTAGAAAACTGAACTTTGCATAATTTCATTTTAATTTGTCATTTTAACAGGTTCTACTAGTAGACTTTTTTATGGCTGATCAACTAACTAGCCAGGTGATGTTATATAATGCACATGAATTGATTATTTTTTCCATTTTTCACCTATACTTATTATGCATATTAATTAACATTAGATTTTATTTTATGGTTATGGCTATGGATACAGATTCCATTGCTAAGGCATTTGGAAACTACAAGTTGTAACCTTTTGGGTAGAGTTTTCAAAACACACCACCCTGAGACTTGCCATTCTGGAAGACTATATATGGAAATAACTTATATCATCTCATTTTTGCCATATTATTGGCGTGCTATGCAAGTAAGCGCCTCGGAAACATGTAACATTGCTAATTAACTTTCTTTTTATCTGTTGTATATTCAATCCAATATGTCATTGACTAATAGTACACATGCTTATTGAATTTTGTTACAAGTGTGCAAGACGGTGGTTTGATGATGGCGATGTGAACCATTTGGCTAACATGGGAAAGTATGTTTCGGCGATGATCGCAGCAGGGGCTAGAGTAACATACAGCAGACAAGATAACCATCTGTGGTTTGCAATTGTCATAATCACTTCTGTGATGGCAACATGTTATCAATTGTATTGGGACTTTATCAAGGATTGGGGATTTTTTAATCCCAAGTCAAGAAATCCATGGCTTAGAGATGATTTGGTTCTAAGGAGAAAAAGCATATACTATATGTCTATTGTAAGTTCTGTGTGTACCTCTTTATGATCTGAATGAATATAAACAATCATAGGTTTTTTTAATATCAGAAAGTGATATTGTATTACAGGCTTTAAACATTGTCCTGAGGGTGACATGGGTGGAAACTATCATGCATTTCAACGTCGGACATGTTCAGTCGCGGATGCTAGAATTTTTGTTAGCCGCACTTGAAGTTATTCGAAGAGGACATTGGAATTTCTACAGGTTCATTTTATCAAATGCTTGCTTTTTTTTGTATCAATAAATATGTTTGCATCAATAAAGAACTATTATCCACTTAATCTTTATAGGTTGGAAAATGAGCATCTCAATAATGTTGGTCATTACCGGGCAGTGAAGACAGTTCCATTGCCATTTCGAGAGACAGATTATGACTATTGAGGACTCAATTAAAATACATGTAAAGTCGACCTGCAGATGTGGCATGCAAAAGAAAAGGAGTCATATTTTATCATTTATCAGAAGCCTCGCAATGCAAAAGGCGCATCGTCGATGATATTTTGATGTCTGTCCTTTTGTTTATCATCTATTTCTTTTTTTGTTCAACTGGTTTCAGCAATAAGAGGCTTGTTTCTTTTTCATCTACTACAAATGTAATCAACTTAACTAGTTGAATGAGTACAAAAGAGATTATTTATAGACCACAGTTATTCCCAAGGATTAGAAATATATATATATATATATATATATCATATTATTGACATACATAACTACTTCTCATACATTGAAAGCATATACATAATGAGCCACATTGTTAGAAACTTTACATGGAAAATCACCATAATGTTGCTAATCACTTATTCATTGCATGAACAGCTTTATAATTCAAAGTTTCAAACAATCTATGCAACTATTAAATGAAAGGATGCTTATATTTTAGCATCAATCAATTACACAGGCAGGATATACTTGTTTGAAATAGAGAACAAAGAAAAAAGAAACAAAATAACTCTATTACATTCTCAAGATTACTGCAATTCTGTTGGCAATACAATATGCAACAGACTGAATAGTTATCATTGGATTGACACCAATTGCAGTTGGAAGCAAACTTGAATCACACACAAATAGTCCTTCAGCTTCCCAACTCTGTCCATTTTCATCAACTGCACCTTCCTTTTCAGTCACACCTACCCTACAACTTCCCATCTGGTGAGCAGAAGCATAAATACTCCAATTTTCTCCATGTGACATTGGTCCTCCTGTTGCATACACTGATTCCACAAATTTATTCAATTCTTTTTCATTACTTCCACTACAAGCAATTCTCTGTCCATCACTTCTATGAGTACCTACTTCAACCGCTCCGGCCGCTATTAGAATCCTCAGAGCCTGCTGCAACCCATCCTTGATGTTCTCTTTGTCGAATTCTTCATCTAACTCGTACTTTATCCTACCCTCACTCTTAACTTCTCCACAACTTTTGTCCTGAATAATTGTGATAAAATGAACCATCCTCGAATACCTTAGCATTCTTTCTTTGAACCCAAATCCGGATTCCCAAGGAAACAAGGTAGAAAAAGTTCCTGGAGCTAGAGCCGGAGTTTCAATTATAGCTTTTACTTTGGAGTCATCTGATAACACCTTGTGTATAGAAGTTATTATTCCTCCCTCATAGCTTCTACCCTTGAGATCAGATATCGAGTCCGGAAAATATCCCCACGTCATTAGCACCGGATGAAGATGAAGGTTGTTGCCAATGTTCTTATTCTTTAGTCCACTAGAGATCATTAAAGGAGGTGTAGAAAGGGCTCCACATGATGAGATTGTTGCTTTGGCTTCAACTTGAAGTCTCCATGTGATGTTTTCTGTTAAAAAATTTGCCATCAATCCTAAGCATTTCTTTCTTCTCACACACCCTTCTTTGTTATCCACCAAAATAAACTTTTTAGCTTTGCATCTTGTTAGTATTACAGCACCATCATCCACAGCATCAGCAAGCCATGTAACATCAGTCCCTTGTTTTTCTCCTTTCCTACAACCATAGTTACAAGATCCACAGTAATGATGTTGTGATGAATTTCTTGGAACATAATCAACTTGAAGACCAAGTTTCTCACAACCTTTTCTAAGAACTTGATTCTGAAGTCCTTCTTCCACACATGTATCAGTTACACCAATCCTTTTACAAACCATGTCCATAGCAGAAACATATTCATGGCTTGAAAAAAGTGGTAGCTTATGATTCTCTGACCATTCCTTGAGCACATAATCCGGTGTTCGAATAGACGCCGACCAATTAACAGCTGAACCACCACCAACTGTTGAACCTGCTAGAATAGCTATATTCCCATCACAGGATGCAAAAGTTCCTCCTAATTCATAAAGCTCATTCAAAGAAGGACCTTCTAGAGAAGAATAATCATTTTGAGTGAAGTAGTTGCCCTTCTCAAGAACAAGTACCTTAAGACCTGATTTTGCAAGAACAGCAGCTGCAACTCCACCACCACAACCAGAACCAACAATTACAACATCACATTTCACTTTGAGGATGTTGTTTTTAGCATCTATTTCAATTTCAAGACCTTTTTGAGAAAGTGATTGAGGTAGACTCAAATTATCCTCATTCATAGCTTCCACAATTCCCTTTTCAAGAGGCCTCTCTTTGTGATCATTGCTTGTGTTCTCGTCACTCTCAACTTCATAACCAATGGCTTCCCATGCCTGGTTTTCACCATTTTCATTACACTGCATATATACACAAGTAAAGTGAATATTCCATCACAAACACAACAACAAAATAGTTTAATCTACATACACTACTGAAAGTGTAAACTACTTTTATACATGCATCCAATCAAATCACACCATAATGTAAGTTTATTTAGGTTAGTTCCTGAAACATCTCTACAAATATCCACTTGGTGCGATTTGATTGGTTGCATGTAAAAAAAGTTTTATAATGGCAATGCATAAAAATACATCTCTATTAGAAAAAAATGTGAAAAAATATTGGTGAGAGTTTGTAAATGAAGAAAATGGCATTACCCGAGAGAAGAAAACAATGAGGCAAAGGACTTTGATGTAAATAAATACAAGTCTGACAGGTGTGAGGAACCGATGCTTCAACCATTTCTGAATAACCTTTTCTCTGTTTTCCAAAGAAATGTTTGAGAAGTTGTTGATGAAAGGCCATTTCTTATTAAGACAGAGAGATCCACATAGCAACAAAGTGCCCAACCTTGTTGATAGCATCGATAGAATTACTCTAATGAGTGTTAATGCTTCTGGTAGTGCTCTTTCAACTAACATCTCTGCAACCTATGCAAATTTTAGATTAATTTATTAGTCATAAAGTATTCTATAGCCGTATAAGAAAATATTATAAATTTGTTAGGAGATAAATTTTTTGTTATTAACCTTGAATAAAAAAATTGTCAAGCAATCAATATCGACCCTAAACTCATTCAACAACAACGTTCCTCCGACTCATGCGACTGGACTACCCTTTGAAGCAAATATCAGAAGTTCATAACCATATATGCAAGGTCATATTTCACTTACTTTATCCAAGATCAATTGTGGTGAAAACTTATTTTTAAACTTCAATTTTTATTTTTATTTAAACTTCAATTTAAAGAGTTGTTTGTTTGCACATTGGTAAGTAGATGTGTATCTAAAAGTGAAAATTTTAAATTTAAAAGTTCAAATTAAAATGGAGTTAAATATATTTTTAGTTTTTATAAAAATTGAAAAGAAAAACAAATTTGTTTCTATTAGTTTTTCTTCCACATGCATGTTTATGACATTTAAAACACCTCCCCCTAAATAAATTTAAAACTTTTAATAAGCGAAGAATTAAATTATTTTTTAATCGACAAAAAGCCAAAAACATCGAAATAATAAACATCTAGAATTTGAATTTTGAGTTTATTTTTTTAAGAGACTTCTATAATGCAAAATGTATTTGCAAAGTTTGATAGAATTATAATAAAAGCCTCAATTTATGTTGATTTTATTGAAACTAAAACTACTGACAAAAAAATATTGTAAGGATTAAAAGTTGAATAAAACACTTAAAGGAACTAAAACAAAATTTTGAAATTTATAAACACTAAAAACATATATAACCCACTAAAATATGATTAAAGATTATAATTTTAAAAAATACAAAAATATATTATATAATTTAAAAAACTTGCGTTCATACTTTATATATTAGTGAAGTAAAGAGAAACACATACTAATAATTAATAAATAAATAGAGTGAAGACACATTTGGGTCCCTGAGAAAATTTTCAAAATTTAATTTGGTCCTTATAAAAATGAATGCAATTTAATCCTTGAAAAATATAATCGAGACAATTCACTTCTTACATAAATCGCCATAAAAAATAAAAAAGAGATAACTAGATTCTTAATAATAATTAAAAGGGAATGATTTGTTCCTAACAATAATAAAAATAAAAATAAAAATAAAGACAATATGAATCTTATTACACACAAAAATCTCTAAATAATTTTTCTTAATATATTATCCTTTTTTTTTCTTTTCTAGCATTCAATTAAATATCAACAATGATCGGTAATTTTAAAAAATAATCGTAACATATCCAAATTTTTTTTAAAAAATCCATTAACTTCAATATTCAAAATTTTAAAAAGTCACAATTCTAAAAAGATATATAACATATCCAAACAATAGTATCGACGGTAAATTATTGAAAAAATACATGTTACTTAAATGATATTACAATGAATATATATTTGTAGATGGTGGTTGATTGATTGTTAAAGATGAAAAAGAATAAAAATGAAATAATTTGTTGAAAAATTAGTTATTTAGAAACATTTTTTAGGGCTAAAACATTTCTTTTTAATTGTTTAGAAATTAAATTGCTCCAATTTATTATATTTAAGATTAAGGTTAATATTATTTTTTTCAAAGAGTAAATTGAGTCGTCCGAATTTTATCAAAGGCAAAATGATTTTTCATTAATAATTAAATACATATACCGGGAAACTATTCGTTTTGAAACATGAAAAAAAAAAAAAAAAAAAAAAAAAAAAAAAAAAAAAAAAAAAAAAAAAAAAAAAAAAAAAAAAAAAAAAAAAAAAAAAAAAAAAAAAAAAAAAAAAAAAAAAAAAAAAAAAAAAAAAAAAAAAAAAAAAAAAAAAAAAAAAGAATATCATAGAAACAATTAAACGGTAAATTATTATTGTAGTTGCTATAAAGATTGAATATGTCAAAACATGACAAATTCATCTATCAATCAAAGTTATTTTTTTTTTCTTTCTTGATTTTGGTAAGGGATTATCAATTTAGACTAATAATGAACTCACAAACTTGTTGTTCCTGTTTATGCAATATGTTTGAAATTGATTGTCGTTTTTGTTCGTTTTACAAATGTATTACAAAGTTATTATTATAACAGTAATATTAATGGTCCTTTTATAACTTTTCCATACAAAATTTAAATTAAAACTATAAGTTATAACTATCATGAAATACATTTTAACATATGGTATTAGAGAGCTTTTGACTATAATTCCAAACTAAAGAGAAAGAATAACAATTTTATTAAATTACCTTATTAAATTTTTGCATGTTACAATTAAAAAGAAAAAAAAATAAACTTACATTGTAAGCTGAAAAATGAAATTCATAATGTTTTTTTAAAGGCTGAAAAATGAGATTCATAATACTTTTGTTTTGGGTAAAAAAAATATTTTTGTTAATTTTTTAAAAGCTCAAAAATATTTCTATCATATTGTTTTTTTATAAAACAATTTTGTTTTGTTAAAATGGCATTTGATGGATGGATTGCCTCCTGTAACTAACCAATAAATTTATGTTTTGAGTAGCTAAATATAAAATATACTTATTTATTAAAAAATTTATAAAAATGGATAACCAAGTTTATCCCATTCATATTTTTAAAGTCTTCGGGTTTTTCTCCACCATCATTTGTTATGAAGTAGCATTTTCATTAATCATGTTACATTTAGATAATATTTGTGAGTTGAATAAAATATTTCATGTCATTATTATTGTTATTATTTTAATTTATATATTAAAAATTAATTTAAATAGTAAAAGATTTAAATTTAAAAATATTTTATTCAAATTTTAAAAAAATATATTTGATTTATATATTAATATATTTAAAATTATAATTTAAAAATCTTTTAGTTAAATATTTAAAATTTCATTTATATTTAATATTTTAATATATAAATAACAAAATTAATTACAACAATAATGTTATAAAAATTATTTTATCTAAATTACAAAAGCATGTGATCTAAGTATCACATAATAAAAGTGTTACCTAATAAAAATGACAGAGACAAAAAAATCTTAAGAATTAGTTAATAGAAAATAAAAAAGAGACTAAAAATTTATTTTTGACAAATAAATGAACTAAAATTATATTTAAATTATTTATTTTTTATAACTTAAATAAAATAAAATCAAAATAATATGAGTGAACCTAAAAATTTAGCGATGAATGAAAATTTAGTAGCTGTGGTTTTTGGATTGGATCTGGTTTAGAATATGTAGCATAAATATGGTATTCGTGGATTAGAATCGTATAGGTAATAACATATTAACTAGGAATACAATCTGTATGTGGATTGATTGATTAATAAATGAGTTTTGTTGGGTGATTCTCTCATTACAGCTTACATTTAATTAACTACCTACATATTTTCCTTCCGCGGGTAAGACATATAATTAAAAAAAAAAAAGTTACTTTTATTTATTTATTTTACGTTGCCATGTTGAAATGAGTCCTTATCATTTGTGGTGCCTCGAATATTTATTATATAGATATTAGATAATATACAAATTATTTGTGGTCTAATATACGTGTCATATAAACAAAAGTTGAAACATATATCTATTATTGGTGGTCCCTTGAATATTTATTATATACGGACTATTAATATTAGGTAATACAGTGTATCATGGTCATATGGTAGAGAGGTTGGATTGACTATTCTCTCACTGAAAATTTGCATTCGCTTTTTTCGATTTGAAATTTAAGTCTTTAAATTCATTTGAGGTAGGTTTAGATTTTTCATATATATAAATAATAAATTTAAAAGTTATTTTTATTATAATTAATATAATAAAATAATTATTAATTATATATAATTAAATAATATAATTAAAAAATATTAAAATTATATTTTTATAAAAATAAAATTATAATTTTTAATATTAAAAAAATAATACATATATTAAACATATACATGTATATAAAATTTTAAAATATAAACATATACATGTATATAAAATTTTAAAATAACAATAATATTATTAATAGAGAGTTCAAATGCGGGGAGGGATAGTTCTCTTCGGATTTTAATTTCAACAAAATCTAACATTTGTACCCAGATCTAATGTGAGTTGTGATGGATATCATTATATGCGAGTTGTGTTCTCATCTCTATACACGTGGTTAGTAGCTAATATTAGAAAGGCTAATTTATTTAGGTGTATTCACTTCAAATTTTAAAACAACTCTTTTACTTAACAAAGTCTTACAAATTATAAAAGATTTTATAAGAATTTTGAAAAACTTTCGTAATTAAGATTTTGAAGTTTATACTTTAATAAATTCATATCTTAAAAATTTGAAGGATGTGAGGAGACATATGGATTTATAGAATTTCAAATAATTTAGGAAACATCCAAAGTTATGAGTGTGGATGAAATTAAATAGTTGAATAAAAATTGTAAAATCAAAATAACTTTTTTTAAAGATATTTAAAATTATAAAACAATTTTTTTAAGATATTTAAAATTATATTGTTAAATTTTTCATCATGTATTAAGAATGTTATCAATTCATTTTTATCTTGTGTCATTATCATGAGATGCATTATTTTATAGAGTATATCAGATCTTTCAAATTGAAATATCACACAGCTTAGAGTGGAGTTTAAAATTGACGTTATTTAAAAAATTTGAATTCCACTATTTATTTTTTTACTTATTACATATAAATATAACATGAATCAAATAATATAAAATTAATAGTCACATTAATAATTATAACATAACAACGAATATACTATCTATCAAAATATTGTTTGCCTAAGTGAAAACATATATTTTGATTATTTAATATGGTGTTTGTAATGATCCTTTAAAATATCACTTGAATGTATAGTAAAAGTAGAAATATAACAACAATTGTTGTAGAATAAGAAGAGGTGAAAAATAATAATCTTAAGAGAGAATAGAAAGATGTAAATGCATTAAAGAACTATAGAGGGAATGGAAAAATGCAAAATCAAAAGAGGATAGGTATGGAAGAAGGAGAGGGAGCTGAAAATAAAGAGAGATGAGAAAAATGTAGATTTAGGGGGAAAAAATGATAATAGATAAATTAAAAAAAAATGAAAATGCATATAAATCTCATGTGCTACGAAGATGTTGCGTTAATTGCAAATGAACGTATAACACAACTAGGACTATAATGGTTGGCTTGGAAGTTTTTCTCACAATTTGAATGCTCTTAGTATTTTGAGTTATAGGGTATTCACTTTGCTATCCAATTTATTCGTATTGTTTGCTTCTTGAATTTGACTCTGCGGTTGAAGTGAATCTTATCAAAAAAAAAAATTGTTCTACTACCCATATATTTGCGAAGTCATCGTTTTCAATTTCTCATATCTACAAAGAGGCAAACCAATGTCATTGACATGACTCTACTCCTCTATCTATATTTTCTGTAAAATAATTTAAAAAAATACTTTGCTAATACATTTTTTAAAGTTCACTATAATTAATATATAATATAAAAATTTAATATTATTTTGCACAAATTAATAAATAAATTTGACCAAACAAAATTTAAATAAATCTTGATTGAATCACTTAATCATTTGCTTTATTTTTTTATTAATTTGCTTTATCTTTTTATAATGTAAGTATAAAATAACTAATGATGTAAGAGTAGTATTAATAAAAAAAATACTCTTCATGTTTCACAACAATTGTTGGATTATTTCACAATATTAAAAATATATATATAAATAAAAAGAAAGAATAGTATTTCTACAATTATTATTAACAAGTTTTTGTGTATTCACTTATTAGAAAAAATAAAAATAAAAAATGAAAGATATTGACTTGAAAACGGTGCAACTTAATTAGATAGTACAATTAGAAAGGAAAAACTAATCAACATTACTTTAAAAATTAAAATTTTCATTTATTTAAAAAAATATTTTTTATAAATGAACCACTTAATAGAGAATTGCTACAGTAATTAATATAATCTTTGAATTTGAAAAAAGTATAGATAAAACGATAGTTAAAATTAGAGAATCGATACAGTAATTAATATAAGCTTGTAATGTTAGTTTTTAGAGACAAATTTTGTTTATTATTCTTTATATCTCACAATTAGTGTTGATTTTCTTTATTTTACACATTAAAAAATCATTATAAATAAAAGTAATATAATAATAATTTTATTAAATTCTTACCAACAATGGATGTGTTTTTTTTTTTGGCGTCTTTAAAAGTGATATTGATTTTGATACCGAATGAGTAGTTTCATAATGTACCCACCGAAAAGCAAAAACTAACCATATGATGGCAAGTTTCCAACCATCCACCCTCCTCCCTTGCCAAATTCGATTTAACCCTCTATCGCTAACTATAAACATTTCTTTCTTAAATCCTAATCATCTTATACTAAATTGTAATTCCCATAGCAAAAACAATTAATTAATAATCAGGTTAATTGTGACACTGAAATTGAGAGAAGTGTACCTGATGAGGGACAGAGAGATGAGAGCCAGAAAGTTTCCAAAACAAATGAATAGCCTTGTTTGTTGGTTTCATTCCCTTTTTGTCCAAATATTCTGACTCAATAGGAGGCAATAAAGCTTCACACATGCTTGCAAGTGCTTCCATATTAGCAGAAGAAAAATCATGTTTATATTTGCCTCCTTTTGTTCTTCCACCTTTCAATAGAGGATGACACTCTTTTCTTTCCATTTCTCTTTCTCTCTTTCAACACTACCAACAATTAATTAATTAATTAATTAAGAATCGTTGTGCTCTTCAAAAAAAAAAAATTGTTGTGTGTATGCAGAGGTGCATGCTTTTCTTGTATTTATAATCACATGTACAGGTGTGCAAACCGTGACTACGCACATACTAGAGTGTAAAGTACACTTAATAACTTTCTTTCTTTTTCAATAAAAAAATCATACTTTATACCACTACTAAATTAGGATTGTTTTATTTCCACCTGTCCTTGAGAGTAAGCAATAATTATCATTTATTTATATATATATTAAAAAGTAGATAATAAATTTTATATAGAAGTTATAAAATTCATTTATAGATAAGTTTAATTTTCACTTTTTTATTTTTTAAAATAAACTGGAATATGTTAATAAAAGTATATTTAACTTCCAGAAGTATTAGTCAAAAGTAATGATTCTACATTTTCACCGTAAGAAAGAAAACTTCATTTAGTAACAGTTGCAGTAATAAATTTTGAATTCGAACTTTAATCCATCAGAATTTAGGGATAAAAGGAGTAATTTTTTATGGGGATTTTAATTATTAAAAAAATGCAATCTTAATTAAACTTATGCTATATTGGGTCAATGAATTAGAATAAAGTTGCTTTGACATTAGGTTAACAGTCAATATTTTAAAGTTTTAATAATTTTCTTCCTTATTCACTGTCGTTTTAATAATCTTCTAACAGTGATATGTGACTATTAAAGCCTACATAATCATTTCTATTAATAATTAGGAGACCAATTATTTTATACTCAAATAGTTGATATCCATTTTAATCAAGTTAAGAAATTAAATTGATCATAATTGTACAATTTAAAGTCTAAAAGATAAATATACAAACAAATTCACAAGTTAATAGCAA
The DNA here is from genome assembly GCF_000331145.2 of Cicer arietinum. Taxonomy (NCBI): domain Eukaryota; kingdom Viridiplantae; phylum Streptophyta; class Magnoliopsida; order Fabales; family Fabaceae; genus Cicer; species Cicer arietinum. Next base: position 3,062,200 of record NC_021163.2, read on the forward strand.
AAAAAACAGCATAATATCTACTAATATAACAAATTTATTGTATTGTTGAATACGTCAAAGTCATTAACTGAATTTGCATTTGATCGAAATTTATTTATCAATTTGAATCAATCGAACACCTCAACAAAGCAAAAAAAGAAGGTCTCACAAAGACAACAAAATCACAGAAGAAAAATAAGATACGTGTAAAAATCACTTATTACATAAAAAAATGAGAAGAAAAAAAAAAACAATTTAATATGTGATTTAAAACTAAAAATTAACCTTAAGTCACTCCTCTAAAATGAATAAAATAAAATAAAAATTTGAGGGAGTCGATTGCTAAGGTTGACTGCTAAGTATGTATGGAAGGTCGATACAATACATATATGGAAGATAAAAATGAATTTTATTACGACATATTTTAAAATTTATAATCATATTTTAGTAAAATTATTATTAAAAAAATTATTAAAAACTAGTTATATA
>NC_021163.2:3063535-3088994 GCF_000331145.2 Cicer arietinum
TATATATATATATATATATATATATATATATATATATATATATATATATAATTATGTTTTACTTGTATACGGACCTAATTCATAAAACATATTGTACTCCTTTCTTTTACTTTTTAAAACTAATTTTTTTAATCTTTTTTTTTTAAATATAATTTTATTACTAAAATATTACTAATATTTGATAAATAAATAAAAAGTAATTAAAGTAATTACTCTTTTAAAATACATTAATAAGCAAAACTCTTATGATTCACAATATTAATTACAATTATTACTATAATATTTTATAAAATAATCGTATAAGAATACTATCAAGTTTATAGAATAGTCAAAATGATAACATAAATAAATATAACATCAATAAGTTATATTAATTACTAAATCACAGTAAATAAATATTAAATTATCATATCATAAAAAGTATATAAAAATAAAGAAATTAATAACAATATTATGAATATCTTAAGACAATTATTTATAAAGCAAATAATTAAAATAAGAAATAGTCTTAAATATCTAAAATATAACTATGCATACATTTATTATTCAATCAAACACACACAAAAATATCTCAACAAATATCTAATGCAAATCTACATGTAAACTCACTTAAAATCTTTTTCTCTAAAATACTTTTGCTAAAATACCGTTATTTTGTTTGAAAAATAAATTAAATAACTCAACATAATATTTTTAATTTATATTATTTATTAAATCATATATATATATATATATATATATATATATATATATATGATTATCAAACCATAAGAAACTCACACATATAAGGAGAAGTAATTAAAAAAATAATCAACATATATTCTAAAATAATTTTAACACCAAATTAATTTATTTAAAATCATATCAATTAATAAAATAGTTGATTATGATATTTGGGATATTACATTAAATATATGCATAGATCATGCGTCGTCATTAATAATTAAGAAAGATAATATAATGTTAAAATACTTAAAAATTTATTATAAAATATTGTCAATAAATTTTAAATAAACCTATTCAAAAAAATTATTGTATTTTACACATTTAAGTAAATTTTTGATACATATATGTTATTCTTTATATGTAAAAATAATTTATTAATATTTATATAGAGTGAGTTATGTTTTACGGATATAAAATATTCCCTAAATTTACAAATATTAATTCACGAGGTATAAAAATTTGGTCAATTATAACCATTTGTTTCATATATAATTTTACAGTAAATCATGATATTTTGTATTATATAATTTTTGTTAAATGTTTATCTAAGAGATATTCAAGAATAAACAAAGATTAATTGAAAAAATAAATAAATAATTAAATATATATTTCTCTCTTAACAAATTAATTTGTGATAATTTTTATTTTAATTAACATGTAAGTGAAAAATATGTATCTCTTATATAATTTATGTTGGAAAATAAAATTAGTTTTTTTTTTCAAAATTTATTTTTACATATTTATTTAAATGAATTGAAGGAATGATATCTTGAATATTTTGAAATGAAGATAGAACTTTATATTGTTATGTTGCAAAGTTATATTAATTTGAAGTTAAACGTTTGCATGAGAAACAACTAAGTTAACATTTTGTTATTTCTTTTTTGTCATTCTAAACTAGAAAATGAGGTTGGTTTAAGAAGATTGTGGGCTTAGTTTATTCAAGAGACAATACATATTAGTTTTTTTTTATTCATTAATTATTTAAAATTATTTATAACAACTTAACAATACCCTGAAGGCTAAAAATACTACCCATTAAATTAGAAGTGTTAGAATAGATTTTCTTCATGGTTGTATTTGTATAACGTATATATATTTATTATGATGGGTACATGGGTTGGTTTAAGTATATCAGAATGAAGTAAAACGGTCGTAAATAATTCAACGGTTTTACTCATATTCTCATAAAAATATAAATGACGAATACTTATAAAATATAAATATCTATCAAAAATGATGATTTACTAAATAATTATTTAAATATATAATAAGAATTTAGTATATTTTAAAATGATGGAGGATTACTTATAATTTTCAAAATATTTTTTAGAATGTAATATATTATTTGAGGTTGTGTCAATACACATCATTGTACGTCATTGTTCCTGAACAATTGTATATAACAAAATAAATTTTGAATATTATTATCTCTTTTGAAAGTCTTTACAAACACAACATAATTTATTTAACTGTATTAAATTGTATCAATTTTTCTATAAATAAAAATATTTTTTTAAATCATTTAACATGCATAAGAAATTTTTTCTATAAACTTAACGTTGAAAGATAGGCATCAACAATTAGTAAGTATGTTGTATATGAGTTTGTCTTGATTCACACAATTGTAATTATAATCTTCATTTATGCAATTTACAACTCTGTAAGTGACACAAACAATCTTAGTTAATGAATAGTCATGAAACTTTGATCCATGTATCCTATTGAATATATTCTTTGGTTATCGCAATATCTTTCTCGGTAATCCACACATTAATTGTGTCTTGATGATTTGTGTATGTTTGATCTAAATTCATATTGAACAATTAATATAATTAAATAATTTACACGCTAATTAATGAAGTATGTGATTCCCGATACAATTGATGATTCATTCATTCATGCAATTGTATTTATTGCAAAACATCATATTTAGTATTATGATTATTAACAAAGGTGATTTTGATTGTATGATAATTTGTAGTTAATACAAATTTGCATGTTTAATGTAAATATATATTAGACTAAATTATATCTATAGTCCCTTAATTTAATTTCAGTTAACGTTTTAGTATTTTTTTTTATTTAGTCATTTATTTTAATTTTAAGTGACAATTTGATATTTTATGTTTTAAAATTTCAACAATGTTATCGTTTTTTTTACAAAAATTCAAAAAAATCATCAATTTTTTCAAACAAAACCCATAATATTAATAATCGTCTTCAATATAATGTAAATTTCATCAAATTCATAACTCAAATATTCAAATAAACTCATATTTTCATCTCCAACAACATCAAATAAATAATGAAAATATGAGTTTATTTAAAGTTTTAAGTTATGAATTTGATTAAATTTGTATTTTATTGAAGATAATAATGATTTTTATTGAAAATTTTGATTATTTATTTTTTTGCAAGAAAAAAGGACAACAGTGTTTAATTTTAAAAATAAAATATGATATTGTCACTTAAAATTAAAATAAAGGACCAACTCGGAAAAAAAAAAAGATAAATGACTAAAATGTTAATTGAAATTAAACTAAGGGACCGCTGATATAATTTAGCATATATATTAACAATATATATTAACAAAATATGTTTTAATTCACATCTACCAATTTCATTCCTTTAGAGCATCCAATTATGTGTATCATTACCCATGACAACTTTGATTCATTCATAAATTTGATGGAAGATATTTAATTTTATGTTGATAACCATGCACATGGCTTAGACTAAATAAATGGACAGAAAAATATATTTGTAAATGATTCAGCAGTGTTAGCTTAGAATTATAATTTTTAGCTGCAAGAATTAACATGGTTTAAATATTATAGAATTAAATTAAACTCTTACTTTTATTTATATCTAGTTTTCCTCTTTTACAAAAAAAAAAATCAAAAAATTTATCTTTGTTACTTTTCTCTTTTATATAACTAACACTCTGTATTTCTTTTTAAGTGTTTATTTTAAAAAAATTTAAAGTTTAAATTAGTATTACTTATAATTTTCTTAAAATTTACCCTAACTATTGATTGTAGTGAGAGAAATAGAAGAAACAATTACTCTCGAATGAATAACATGTAAAAAGAAATAAGTTACATTTATTAAAAAATATTATTGTTAACCACATTTAATCTTTATAATTTTAATAAAAAATTAAATATTTTAAATTATCCTCGTCAACTAATAAATTAGATCATTTAAAATGTAAAAAAAAAAATATTAGATGAGGGGTTTATAAATCGTATAAAAAAAATGTGATAAATTATTGATTTTTACTTATATTTATATGTATGTAGTAGCGATGATAAAAATGACAATAAAATCACACATTATTGTGAAGTTTCCATAATAAATTGTTCTATATAATAATATTAATATTTGTCAATTCAGTTATGATAGATTTGATTTTTGAAAATTGTTTAAAAATTAATCTATATCATTGAAAATATTATTGGATTGAGTTGCGGACTATGTTCTCTCTTTAAGACGTTTTGTGATACTGTTCAAATTGTACAAGACATACTATCGACCACTAAGTCCCCATGATAAAACAGCTCAGATTCATTGTATCAAAATTTTATTGCACCATACAAATTTATTCTAGAATTACACCCTCAATGTGACAATCTAATGGCTACCAATCGGAATATGGTACTACGACCACTCGAAAGAGAGATAAGAAAAAGAAAGATATGGGAGAAGTAGAGAAAAGTATCAGATTTTGGAGAACTTTTGGTGTTTTTAAACTGAGTAGAACCCTCTATTTATAGAGGAAATATGCAATTGGATAAGAGAAAAATGTGTGATCCATCAGAACAGATCCACATAAACGTGCACTCCGAATTTGTCTAGGTTTTTGACAGAACAATGAACTGAATCGTGAGTCCACAACATAGCGAAAATAGCTAGGGTTTGACGGGGAAAACTGATGTTCGAATCGGGGGAAGGAATAGATCATATCAAATGTTGAAGGTTGACTCAGTAGAGGGCATACACGTGTACATCGTATCAATGAGAGAAAAACGCACGCATTTCTAAATAATAAAAAATAAAAATCAATTCTTCGGATACTAAAAAGTAATACACCACTTAGCCCAAGTCGGGTCGGACAGACGCACCACGGCGGCGCGCACACGTGGTGGTCTATTTTCATGCGTTCTTCTTCATTCACAAAATTGGAATACCCCTTAGGGCACACCTAATTATTATACATCTACTTTATAAAACACTACTAGTGTGTCATCCCTCTTCTGTATGACTTTCTTATTTTCTCAATGCACACCAATTAGGCTTCATTGATATCACTGTCATTTCCAATAATTTCTCATTAATATCATCATCATTTTCAACAAGTTATGACTTATTTTTAGTTATATTTTATTTCTAAAAATATAAACTAATTTTACTTATATTTTTATTTCAAATGAAGTAATAAATATTACCTCTATCTCTTATTATAAACATTCAATTGCTTTTTTCACTTTATAAAATGTTGGTGGGATAGTTAATAAATTCATTTTATATGTTTGTATTTCTAAAATAATATTTATAATTAAACGTGTTAAACTTGATTTTTTATATTTCAAGATAAATTAGTAGTATCAATTAAAAATATGTTAATTTTTTTTTTTTTGATATATCTAATGAATTAAAAAAGTATTATCTCGTCTGATGTCGTAGTTAACACACTTACAAGAATAGCCACAAAATATCATAAAACATAAAAAAAAGAAAAAAAATAAGTTAAATACTTTTCTTAGGCAACATTTAAAACGCCTATTAAGAGCAAGGAGTAAATAATATATTAATAAATTAAAAAAAAAATATGAATTAAATTAGTTGATTTTTTTATTAAACAAATGATATTAATTCATTAAAATTGGTATAATTTACATCAATTGAAAAAATAAAATTCAAAATTATTAAAATAAAAAACAATAAATTTATGAATAATTTTATAATCTTTAAATTAATTACATAAAACAATAAATTATTTATAAATGTAATAAAATTTACAAATAAAATATTACTACATGACAAAAAATCAAAATAATTTCATTTTAAAATGACAAATAAAATAAACCGGTTGATTAAACTGTCTCAAGATGAAAAAAATCAGAGAGGATAAAACATAAACCGGCAAGAGAGAGGCGGTTGAGAGGTGGCTAGATCTCACAAATACTTTAAATTAGTTGATTATATCCTTTAAAATTGTTGTTACAATTTTTACACATCGGTTTCAACTTGTGGTATAATATCAGCTACAAATTGATTCAAACAAATTCTACATTTTTAATCTCAATTGTAGATGTGGTCTGCCTAAAGCCTCATAAAAATAATATTTTTATTTTCTTTAATGCACGTTTTCTTTCCTCTTCCAATCTTTGTTTATGACATTAATGGTAACTACCTACTACCAACCTTATGTTTAGTTGGCATGGAACTTGTGAACGTAACATGTCATTCCATGGAGCTCTTTCTTCTTGGATAATAGGCAATTAATGGAGATGAAACTCATTTTTTTATTTATAATAAAAATGACTCATTACTAAATAAATTTATAATAACCACTAAAAAGTTTTGATACTATTATTATAAGAGAAAAAAACTCAAATCATATCACTATTATAAACAATTCTTGTTTACAAAAAGTATTATAATTTTTTTTAATTATATTCAACTATTTAATAAAATTATGTTTAACATATCTCTTTTGATTCAAAAATATTTAATATAGATAATTTAATTTTTTCATCTATATCTATATCCACCTTTATACTATAAACAAATATAATACTTGATGATTCCTAATTTAAATTGATGATTGTATACTTGATGATTCCTAATTTTTTTCATCTCTAATTTAAATTGTATACTTGATGATTCCTAATTTTTTTCATCTCTAATTTAAATTGTATACTTGATGATTCCTAAACACTTCTTACAGTTAGGGTTGTTCATGGTTGGTTTTTTTTTTAAAAACTCAACCATATCCATTTATGGATTTAGAAATAAAATCTCTAAACTCAACAATTTTTTCAAGAAATAAAATCTCAAAATTAACAAAATATTGGTAGTGGATAAAAACCAAATCTAAATATAAAACATAAGTGGTTATGCAACCGGTTTATAAATAAATCAGATTATAACGATATAATTTTAACCGGATATTTAAAATGGATTTGGATCCGGTTTTAGATTTGGACCTCATAACCGGATTTTTTGCACAACCCTACTTACAGCACATTCATCGATATTAAAAATGATATTAAAAAAGTTAATATCTAATTAAAAATTAAAATCAAATATATTATATTTAAAATACTTTTTTGTTAATATATTTTATTTCAGAGTAGTAATATGTATTCAATTATTCAATCAAGTCATGATTAAAATTATAATTGATATCAATCAAAATCAAAATTTAATTATCGTTAAAAAAATTAAAATTAATTAATAATCATCGATAAAGGTGAGAATAGACCGATGCGAGTTGGAAATAGGCATGTGATATGTGTTTTTTTTTAAACTTGAATCTAACCTTTATGAAAGTCGGATACAATCTATTTAAAAGTCTATTACATATTAATATTTTAAAATAAATAATTAAATATAATTTTTAATAAATTAACAAACTAATTGGTCAATAAAATTAAGTATTTTGTTAAAATTTAATATGACATTTTCAAGAATTTGACTTTATATGATATCATATTACAACTCTATTTTTATAATAGTATATTTAAATATGTCAAAAACTAATATAAAATAATATGATTAAATTACTAAAAAAGTTAGAAAATTTATAATTTAATATAAAATTTAAAATTGAATATAATAATAATAGCAATAAAAAATATTATTTATATTAACTTAGTTATGTCGGCCTAGTGAATATAGAACACTATTTTTTCATGGATTGTACATTGATATTTTTAGTCAAATAGGTTTTAGAAAAGTTATGGCTTCGTCTATTTTAAAAAAGTCTGATTTAATTTTAAGATGTAGTAAGTTAAACTATAGACATATGTTGCACAATCAAACTTATTTCCACCTCTACTGACTGAATGATATACTACAGAAATTAGGTCAAATATAGGTCTAATTTGTATAACCTGGGTAAATTTTTATACGCATGTGACAGACGAAAAAAAAAAACTTCAACGTAGTCCCTTTATCAGCTCTGCAACAGACAACTGAGAGTATTGTCATCTCTTAGCTGTCTTTTATTTTTTTATTTTTTTATCAATAACCTTAATTTGTAAATTAAAAATACTAAACTACTAAACTATATACTAAAATATCATTTTTTTTACTAAGTTACAAGTTATCTTTTCAAATTGATTTACTGATTTAAGAACTCAATTTGTTTGAAATGATTGATTTACTGATTTTAAAAATTCATTATCTATTAAGATTTAATACGATGTTAGGGTTTTAAATTTTATGGACTATTTACTAATTTTGTGATTTACGATGACACTATTTGATCTAATAAATTGGGATGCTTTTGATTCTAAGATGATTGATTTTTTAATTACGAAATGTCTTAGAAGATATTTTTTCATTGTAAAGGGTTCTAAAGATAATTCGAAGAGACACTTCATAGCTAATTGATAAATACCAAAGTTTTATCAAATAGAGAGAAGTGCAATAGAGATTGACTTGTTTATTCGAAAGAGTTTGACATAAAGATTAGTGAAAGACTTAGAGGGCATGACATAAGCATGAATCATGTTAAAAATATGACCACTTGATATGAGTTGTGTCAAAAGCTGAAAATTTGGTCAAACTATTGATAAAATGACTCAGACAAATTGTGAAAGAAAATGAACATTGGAAAAATATATTAAAAAAAATTATTTCAATACTAAAATTCCTTGCTAAACATAGGTTCTAACAAGAGATTGTATGACATAACAATGAATATTTTTGGGTTTAATTGAAATGTTGGTTGAATTTGACTCAATTGTTCAAGATCATGTTACACGTTTCATTATCTTAGGCATAACATAGAAAATAAGTTAATAAGTTTCCTTGATTTTACAATTAAAATGAAATCCAACAAACAAAGTATTTCTCAGTGATACTTGATTATACATCTGATATTAGTCGACCAAATATCTTCGATAATAAGATATGTTGATGTTTCTTCAAACTCTTGTTACTATTGAGAAATCTTTTTTATGAAGACTTAGATTGTTTTTCTAATACAATTATTGCATATAGAATTTTGTTGACTATTTTCGTGACAATTGCTTTTGTAGAAATAAATTTTTCAAAATTGAAATTGTTGAAGTCTTATTTACTATTTACCGTCTACCATGAATTAACATTGATAGCAATTGAGAATGATAATTAGGAGACAATATAATATAAAGAATTGGTTGATGAATTTGTTTCAAAAAGTGTTAAAAATGATTTTTTTAAATAGAAAGAAGATTAATATTAGTTTGATAGTGTTAATTATAATTTACTTATTTTGATAAATTTAAATAAAATAATTTGAATTTTTTGTATTTTATTTAATAAAAATATAATATTTTAAAATAATTTATTATTATTTTTTTAATTAAAAGTCCAATTAATTAAATTCATAGAGATAACCTCCAAAAATATTAACACAATCTTCATATCGATGATGATTATGAGGCCACCTTTTATAGATTTAAAAGAAGTGATTATAATGAATCTAGCTTAAATTTGTCTACATTTAAATCTATTAAACACTTTTTTTTTTAATATTTTATTTGAAAATAGTAAATACTCTAAAATAAACATATGAAACACTACTATAAAAAAAACTTGTAGTAGCTTAGTAAATTAAAATGTGGTGAATGATGTGATTGAAATTTTATAATTTTTGAAATAAATATTAAATATACTTTCATTCAATTAAATTGTTTTTGTTGTTGTTAATTCTGTTTTTTTCCATAAAATAAAAAACTGTTACTATTTATGTATAGTCTGCCAATCTAACTCAAAGATAATCTATCGTATCAGATTTTGTCACATCCGATCTAATTCAACCTAAAAACATCCCTAACAAGAAGCTGATGTAAATTTTCAAAAATATTTTTATATGTATATATATAAAACGGTTATTTTACCCACAAAAAACTGTAACAATTGCAGTATATGAAAGGAATGAAAGCGTAATGGGTAAATACCTTAGCTTCTGTCATAAGTGATACCCATATTATTGTCCACTCTTTATTCACATGACGTCGTCAACATGTCACCATTATCAAATACTTTGCAAATCCCTCTCATACGCCTTGGCCCACATGAGATTGAAAATGTTTTTCCTCGGTTTAGGGTCTTCGGATTCCTATTTTTCTGTTTTCCAGTTCTTTTCATTTTAATATTCTTTTTCTCTTCGGATTCCTCCTACACCACATCTGCATACTAAAATAAGATTATTTTTATTTGGATAAAATTAACTAACCATTGTAACATTTTTTAATAACTATGTGATTAGCATATTTACAACATTTTTATTTAGTTTAATTGTCTTTAATATTATCGATTCGCAGAAAAAGTTCATCTATTTCAAAAGTTTATAGTTTTAGTCAATTTTTTATATTTTTAAATTAAAAAATACAGAATTCACGTAGTTTTAATAACGTGACATACAATTCTATAATATATAATCATATAAATATATTAATTATTTATATATTATTAATTAAGTTAAAATATTAAAAAAAAATCTAAAGTTGAAAGCTAAGTTTTTACTATGTTTTATTTAAATTTCATTAACGTTAATTATTTTACATTATCGTATCATATGTCGTGTTATTTAAAATATTTCATCGTTATTTTTTAGTTAAAAGATCAGAAGAAATAACCAAAAAATGAACTTTTAAGATAGATGACCAATTTCGTGAATCAATAAAAACATATAGACTTAAATTACAATTAAACTTTTGTATTTTTTATTATCATATAAAAAAAATGGCATCGTACCAAATATCAATCAAATTAATTTTTATTTCAAAATATATATTTAGTAAAACATCCAATAAAATTAATAAATATATACATATATAAGCTCGTTCACTTTGGTTTGAGCATTTCTTAAATGTTTTTATTTTAATTTAACTTTATAATTTGAAAACATTTTCAATTTTGTACTTCATAAGATAAAATCGCTGAAGTGGACGGATTTTGATGTTGTGTCATGTGTGATTAGGTTTGCTTTTGCTCATTCATTAAAATGCATTAATAACGTTTTTTTAGTTATGTTTTAGAAAAAAGAAAGAAACCTATATAATATAATATTATAAAGTTTATTTTTTTCTTTGACAAATTTTCCATTTGTCATTTTCTGTAAAATTATATTAAGTTGCTATTATTAATAGTAATATGTATTTAATTAATAATTAATTATTTTTTAAAATTCTGTATTTAAATATATATTATTATTATTATAAAACTTATGGCAACAAATTTTTTCAATAAATGATATACTATCAATTTTAAATATTTATTTAAAAAAAAAATTAATTCCGTTTGAAAAAAACAAGGCTATTCATTGAGGAAAAAAAAAATTAATTAGAACAAGGTTGGTTCATTCCCTCAATCACTGATTCCATACTCCAAGCAAAAAAAAAACATTCCCCAAAGCAAAAAGATTCCATATTTTTGAGAAAAACCACAATTTTAATTTATCTCTAGCAACCATAGTTCCAATTCTACATGTTCTTCAATTTTTAATTGTTCATGCACTCTTTTAATTTAATTTTAAGTATTTTAGTTTTTTATCTTTCATTTTTCTTCTTAATTTAGTCATTTATTTAATTAGAAGTAATAATTTGATCATTTATATTTTAAAATATCAACAATATTATTATTTTTTTACAAAAAATTCAAAAATTCATTGAAATCTTCAAATAAAATCCATAAAATTCAACACTAATTTCAAGAAAATTCATATATTCATCAAATGTATAATTCAAATATTCAAATAAACTCATAATTTAATATCTAACAACATCAAATAAATAATGAAAATATGAGTTTATTTGAAAATTTGAGTAATGAATTTGATGAAATTGCATTATATTGAAGATATAATTAATTTTATGAGTTTTGTTTGAAAAATTTGCTGAATTTTTTGAATTTTTATAAAGAAATGATAAAATTATTGACATTTTAATAAATAAATGATCAAATTGTTATTTAAAATTAAATAAAAAACTAAATTATAAAAAAATAAAGAACTGAATTGTTATCAAAAATTAAGTTAAAGAATCGCGGAAGTGACTTCTTTTTGTTTATTTGATGCATTCTTGAACGTTGAAATATACAACTATCTATCTAATGTTTACATTTATGATGTATTTTCTATTTTTTAGGGAAAAATACAAGCACTTAATGTTTACAATTGCATTTTCTCTTCTTTAAGGTTTAATAGGTATAAATAGCACCCAATTTTGAGTCTCATCTTCTTAAATAACTCAACTATTTTAATTTTCCTTTGTTTATTTCATAATTTCATTTTGCCTTTATGTTTCCATGTAAGTTTTGTTGTGGCTTTGAGAAGAACCGATAAACATGTTTTAGCTATTTTATTTCTTTGCATTTTAGTTTGATGGTTTGATTTTGTATTAAACTTTGCAACATGTTTTGGCTCAAATTCTGACTATTTTGATCTGATTCTTGCATTGTTATAGTGATTTTACCTTTAATTTGTGTTTGGACTTCATATAAATTTTTAATATTGATTTCACTTTTACCATTTGAAATTGGCAAAAGAATTGATTTTCTATTGATGTTGATTAAATGCAATACAAATATGCAAAAACCCAATACTATATATATATTTTGTTAACAAAAAGTCATATCTAATCATCTAATTTATATATTTTTCATCTATTTTTTCAGAAGTTGAAAGATTGTGTAGTACCCAAAGTTGATAATATGAATAGTGAATTAAAATAAGCAAGATACAAGATGGAACATAAATGAAGAATGATTACTTAGTCTTTATATAAAATAGAAAATATATATAGTGCATTCGTGTCATTTTCTTTTACTTGTATTTTGAATATGTAAATATGATTGAGATATCAAACTCATTTGAGTAATATGAATGAAGTTTTCAACTTCTAAACAATTCCTTATTTCCTATATTCATTCATTTATTTATTTTTCTTTAATTTAGTCTTGCAAAGTATTTATCAAGAATAATTTATTTATTTTTTTTTTCATTTAAGAGGTTCTACAATGTTTATCCCAACAAACTTTGATTACTTAATCTCACAATGGTGTGCAAATCTACTGCATTGTACACTACAAGAATTGCTGGAATTTGTGGCGGCCAAAAACCCCTCACAAAGGAAGGAAAACAGCCACAACAGAGATATTTGTGGCGACTTCAAGCAGCCACAAAACTTTGTGGAGGTTAAAACGCCCATAAAATCTGATTTTTTTTGTTACCATTAAATAAATAGCTTTAAATAAAAAATAAAATAAAAAAATAAAATATAAAATAAAAACTTACCAAAATTCAAGAGACAAGGTAGAGAAAAAACTTTGAGAAATAATATTTATAGAGAGAAGGTAGAGAGAAAATTTAGAAAAAAAGTTTAGAGATAAAGTAGAAATAAAAAATGATAGGAGAAGTGATATTTATAAAAAAATCTTGATCCTTTGTGGCGGCCAAAGCAGTCAGAAAATCCAAAGGTAACTACAACCTTTGTGGCGGCCTAAGCAGCCACAACTGGCAACGGTCCATTGGACATTTGTGGCGGCCTTTACAGCTACAACAGGTAACAATACACTGATTTTGTGGCGGCCTTCGCAGTCACAAACGATTTGCCTTTGTGGCAGTCTTTATCCTCATAAAAGGGTGATTTTGTGGCTGAAAAAGCCCTCACAAAGAATTATAATTTTAGAACGTTTGGATTTTGTGAGGACTTATGCAGCCACAAAATCCAGCTAAAATTATTGTCTTTTGTGAGAACTTTTTTGACCACAAATAACGAACAATTTGAATTTTAGTATTTGTGAGGGTTTTTTCGATCAGTAATTTGTGATAGTTTTTTCCGGCCGCAAAATATTTATAAAGTTGACAACAAAATGAGTGTTTTCTTATAGTAATATTGGTTTTGTTAGACTATATATGTGAGAATATAAAGTCTGGTGTGTGTTTGGAGGATTTAATATTGGTTGAATAAGTCTAATATGAATAGTCACTTAAGCAGTTTTGCTAATATGTAGGAACAATAGTGTGAAGTAGAAAGAGGATTAAGGTGTGTTGTCTCGCTATATCAGCTTCTGCAGAAACACTTAATTTCAGCAATAGATTGGTTTTTGAATTTGTATACAACATAGCTGAAAATGCGAAAATTTTTGAAACTTTTGAAATTTTTTAAATTTTTGAAATGTAATTTTTATTTAAAATTTTCTAGATTTGGAAGCTTTCCAAATTTTCGAAATGTAATCCTTATTTTAAAAATTTCTAGATTTGGAACCTTTCAAAACTTTACAAATTTTCAAAATGTAATTCTTAATCCAAAAATTTGAAACTTCTCAAACTATCAATTATGAAACATATTATAAATGATTAAAAGGGTAAAATTGTCTTTTCACGTGTCTGGATGAAGTGACATGTTTAGGAGTGGTAGTGCCGATGGAATTCTCTTAAAATAAATCTAAAATTTTTTGGAAGAAAATATACATTTCGAAAACACCTTTCATCTTCTATTTATCATAACTATTTTTTTTCCCTTCAAATTATTCATTATATTTACTCTTATGGTTTATAAATGAAAATTGCTATAAATAAAATTTTAATTTTTTATGAATTAAAGTTAATGTGTTTCAAATCTCGACAATTTATATAAACTAAATTGTTTTAAAATGATATAATTTATATATACCGTTGAAAAAAAAGATAAAAAGTGCTTTAAAAGATTAGAGTAGAAAATTTATGAGTAATCATTTTAATAAAAGACGAAGAAATTGATAAAAATGATATCACTCCGCTGAAATTCTAAGTAACTCTAACAAATTAATATAATTTATATATCATAAAAGCCTCTTTTCAACTCAAAATTGAGCATATTACCATTTTAACTTTGAATTATAATTGGTTAAATTACACTTAAAAGATGTTGGAAAAAGCCATAAAAAAATCTACCCGAAAGCTCAATCAAACATAAGAAACTAAAAATATAATTTAACTTTTATAATTATTATGAACATGTGAAAATTGTGATCTAAAAATAGAAAATTGTACTACAATAAAGAACAAAGAAGTATAATATAACAAACTTAAAACAACTAAGGAACTACTTTTGGCTTCTCATGTTTTCTCAAAAACCTCCTATTTTTATTTAAATTAGACAATCTGTATTTTAAATGTGTGAATAGACTAATTAAGTAGCCCTTCATATTATGTGTCTCATTAGTATGACAAAGAGAAAAGAATGCAAAAGGTGCATTGTTACAACTTCCAACTCCCCCTCCCTAATAAGTTTAAACTGAAAAGTTGAGACACAAGAAAACATAAGAGACAAGTGATTCAAGAAGAATGATGGAGTAACTTGGAAGCTTGAAGATGTGAACCAAGACGACTATACCAACGAGGTAGAAATTATATAATTAGGCAGAGTCAAAATCATGGAAACTACTTTCAAATTAATTCATACCTGAAACAATATATATGAAATCGTAACAACCTTTGCAATATTTGAATCAAGAATTCCTCATATGTTTGAAATATATATTACCATCTTTTTCGTCTTTGTGATTATGGCATTCTTCATCACTATCTGAATTGTGTACTGTTTACATCTTCATCTCCTTCAATATCTTAATAAATGAAAATATGAAGAAATCGACATGATTTCTCCATATTTTTCTCACCATAAAATTAACGTAATTTAACTAATTATTAATATTTGTTTATAAAAAAAATACATGATTGATTTCAATTTATCAAAAATATATATATTTTTTCTAGGATCGGATCATAATCCGTACAAATTGGACCACCTCTCGTAATCTCAAAATTTTAAGACCTCAGAATATTAATTAAATATTTATAATATTTATAAATTATTGGATATTTTGCGATAGATGGATGACAAAATACAACTTTTCATAGATCTTAGGATCGATTCATGAATATATGTTGAAAAATGAAAATGATATGAAAATATCAAACGAAAAAGATAGTTTAAGTCGACATAGAAAGAGGTGGAGTAAGAAGATTTTGATAGAACGATGTAGGAGGGCATTACGTGTCACATTAGTAAGCGGTGTGAATGAAGTTACTCGTCTACTTTGTTGTCTTGTCTTATTTTCTCGTAGTCATACATAAATCTCGATCACATACTCATTTTACACAATAATCTCTTCCATGGCTTCCCTCAATCTCCTTCCTAACCCCTCAACTTCTCTCTCTCGCTCCCTTCCATTTTCTTCTTCTTCTTCTCCTTCTTCGTCTTCTTGTTTCTATCCAAGAGGTTTTGTTCCTCGTCGCAATTTCCACGCTTTCACTCCAAAAGGTAACAACCATCTTAAGCCATTCCTCGTTGTCAAATCTGCTGTTGATGAGGCCCCTGTCGCTGAACCTCTTCCATTTCCTTTTGGGGAATCTATCTCCTCCTTGAAGCTCAATCTTCTGGTAAAGTTTTTTTTTTTTAATTATCTTCTTTCGATGTCGATTTTTGTTCTTTATACATTTTTCTTATTTTATATGTACATCTTTTCTGAATTTAGTTAGTTATTTACACATGCTCGGCACTTTCTGCATGCTGATGGGATAGTGAATGAGTTGTTTCAAACTACCTTGTTGATTGCTGAATAACTTGAACTTCTAGAACTAGGTCTTGTTTGGATAAACAACTCAATTAACCATAAGGGGGTTTCTTGTATAAGTGCTTATATTATCTATTTTTATACCAAATGGTAAATAAAATGAAGTCAATTTTTTTTTTTTTTAAGCTGGAAATTGTTTTTATTAACTATCCTATAGAGCTTATAGAACATAGGGCCTGCTTGGATTGACTTATTTCAATATCTCCACTCCTGTCATAGTCACTTGTGACTTGTGAGACCTATAAAACAGCTTATGACAATGTTCATGAGCTAATTTCAGCTTATTTCCATAAACTCTGTAGGAGAATTTTCAGGATAGGTTATGAAAACAACTTATAGCTTATATAAAAATAATTTGACTTTACTTTATATCTTATTATAAAAATAGTTTATACATATTCACTTATTATATAAGTGCTTATACTATAATCACTTAACCTAGTTGTCTATTCAAACAAGGCCATAAGCTAAAAACAACGTATAAACATGTCATAAGTTGTTTCCATAAGCTCTCTAAACAGTCTCACAAATGCTTATATTAGTTTATAAGATCAAATAAGTAAGTCAATTCAAACATACCCCTAATATCATGTTGAGTGTATGATTAGTTATTATAACTTAAAATGTGGAAAAATAATGGGGAAGTATTTTAGGTTATAGGTTGAACTTAACTATTTGACTTCCATATTCAGATGTTAAAATGCCAAAAAAAATTGAGGGCAATACTTTGTGATCATTATATTAGGTTACTAATAGTTTTAGTCTTAGCAAAAGCTAATTAATGCACACAACTTTTCTACCCTTTGGGAGCATTGTTATATCTCTGGTCATAGATTTATATGGATGGTCTATTTAGTCAAGATTGTCAAAACTACATAAGGCAATTGCCACACATTGATTTGGATTTTGGAATGGTGGCAAACTTATGATAATGATTTTCAAAATGCTTTTAATGAGTTTTTTTTTTATTATTATATTTCTCCGAAACTTGTTTCTCATGTTTGATTTGTTAATGCAGAGTGCTGTTTCTGGACTAAATAGAGGTCTCGCTGCAAATGAAGAAGACCTAGAAAAGGCAGATGCTGCTGCTAAGAAACTTGAAGCTGCCGGAGGATTAGTAGACCTTGGAGATGACCTAGACAAATTGCAAGGAAGATGGAAACTGATATATAGCAGCGCATTCTCCTCTCGTACTCTAGGTGGGAGCCGTCCTGGACCTCCCACAGGAAGACTCCTTCCTATAACTCTTGGACAGGTTTGGTACTGACTTCATTTGATGATATTGTGATTATTTAGTTTTGTTTGATTGCATTTTCTTTAGAGCAGGAAACCCTCAAGTTAAAGATGATGTAATATTTGTGCTAATTGTGCTTAGCTGCTTAACTAACTTTGCAGCAGAGCAACTTGTTAGATTATTACTAGTTATGATCTAATCTGATTTCGGTCCTATATATCTGCGTTGATCTTCAAAATACTATTCAATAGTAAGTTTATCAAATTTTTAGTAATTGTTGAGTTGATGTTTTTTATTGCTGTTAGGTTTTTCAACGAATTGACATCTTAAGCAAAGATTTTGATAATATAGTGGAGCTTCAGTTGGGTGCTCCATGGCCTCTACCACCGCTCGAAGTAACAGCCACATTAGCTCACAAATTTGAACTCATAGGTTGGTTTTATTTATTTTTTAATTATCTGCATATGCATAGTAGCTTTTGCATGATTTCTTGAGATTGCCTCTTCATGGTGTGTGGTTTGTGATGATTCAGGATCTTCAAAGATCAAGATAATATTTGAGAAAACTACTGTGAAGACAACTGGGAATTTTTCACAGTTGCCACCATTTGATGTACCTCGAATTCCAGATGCATTTAGGCCATCGTCTAATAAAGGAAGTAGTGACTTTGAAGTTACATATCTCGATGCGGATTTCCGCGTCACCAGAGGAGATAAAGGCGAGCTAAGGGTCTTTGTGATTTCATAAGTTCTTGGTTTTTGATCCAACTCCGGTGCCTGTCATCTTTTTGTTTTCGCTTTTCTGATAGTATTGTCTTGCTATATATATTCTTCAATATTGTAACATCGATATACCTGACCTACACTATGGAGCTCCAAGGGAACAGTGTACTTTTGTTTTAGTACAACATATTGAATCTTAAAGGAATATTTGTATATAGGTCTTCGTAACATATGGATGATGATATAAGCTGTTGAGAGAACTCCTTTTCAGTTTCGGTCTCCAATTCCTTTGAAATAAAGTTCTATTTTGAGATCTAACACGGTCGTTTATGTGTCTTCACCGTTAAACTTAAATTTCACTCTTTTTGTTTCGAATTTTGAAGTGTGGACATATCAAATTTCAGTATCATTTTTAGTTTTTTTTTTTAGTCTACTTTGCATTTTAATGCATTCATCTTGAAATGGCTGTTGTGTGATTCCTTGAATTCATTAGAATTTGAATGCCATTCTTTCTTGATGAAGAAATATTTTTGTCTTGGATACTAATGACTATTTTTATACCGTTTCTAAGGAGATTTAAACTTCGTTTATTGTAGTTACAAGGTTAAACTCTTAAGTATGATGAACTATTAGCTTGCGATATTCCTGTGCATGAAAACCAAACACCTTGGAACAAATTAAAATGCAATATTCTTGGTATTAAATGCTATATTGTTATTAGGCAAGCATATACTTTTGCCTTTTATTTAGAGGAGTTTGATGAGGCTGTGCTTTAGAACTGCTTTATATGATTGAAGGTTACAAATGCAGTTAAGGCACAAAAGTTATGCATGAATTTTCAGGCATAATAATCTTTTGAATTGAAGAGTAAGTGAAGCTCTTCAATAAAACGATTTATCTGTTGCAAATCAGTTAGAAAGTTAAATATTCTTTTTATATATACCTTTGTTTGTTTAAAAATTATTTTGAGTCACTAATGATATTTTTTTTTTCAATTCACACTAATAATTTTATGATTTTCAACATTATTTCAGGACATTAGGTAGGTGAGCAGCCTGAACATATGTCTGCAAAACATTTTTTTTATCATGAAAATGTACTAACAACTCTTTGGACTCCTTGCATAAGGTATAAAGTTTCAATGGCGTAATGGGAGAGATAGAATTTCGGTTCTGTAATCAAAGTGTTCTTGCATAAGGAAGTTTTAGGCAAATGGTAATTAAAGAACTCACTTTATATTTTGCAATATATTTGAGTTTTTAAATAAATTGACAGAAGAATAATATAACAAATGGTTATATAATATTTAAATTTCACTTAATTTATTTTAAGAAATATTTAGTTTTCTTAATTTGAAAAAGAAAAATAAATTATTTTCTCTTTTTCCATCTAAAACCCTACTCCTAAACATATCCTAAGGTATGTATTAATGACTCAAATACAAAAATATTATTTTGAAAGTAGTGAGTTTAATTTTTTTTAAATTTGAAAATTGTCTTAAAAATTGTGTATTTTACCTAAAATTTCTATTTTTTATTTTTTAACATGTGTTGGTAGAAATTTGTTAACAAGATTCTTAATTTTAGACCTAAAAAAGTTTATGCATGGGAAATCCATAAACTCAATAAATAAAAAATAAAATTTATGAGATTAATTTTGATATGATATTAGTGTAAAATTTTATATTATTAAAAAATTACAAACTTCCATTTATATAGCTCAAGCAATAAATAAAAAATAAAATTTATGAGATTAATTTTGATATGTTATTAGTGTAAAATTTTATATTATCAAATAATTACAAACTTCCATTTATATACCTCAATAATTAATGTAAAATATTTTTAGTGATTCAAACGATTGTGATTAATTAACGATGTAGAATATTGTTATTATGTGAGTGCATATAAATTAAATTCAATATTCATATTCATTTTTAATAGAGTTTAAGAGTTAAATTGTTATGCAATATTGTTGTAAAAAGTTTTATACACAATTATATAAATAATTATGATAAAAGTAAAATATTTCTAATGTGTTTAACGGTTGTGATTAATTATCAAAGTATATAAATTAAATTTAATGTTAAGAGTTCTACATCTATATGAATTAAATTAAATGTTAAGAGTTCTATTGGATGAGGTATAACCTAAAAATATGTTTATGTTTTGAGAACACTTTTCCCTTAACAAGTTGTTCTAAAAAAAAGTGATTGTTCATATAAAAATTATTATCAAATTAATTTTTTTTATAAATTCATGAATCTAATTTTTCACTAATATTTTTTTATTATTAAAATTAGATAAAATATCACGAATCGTAGAGGTAGAATTAACTATCGAAAAAATAAAAACTTTCTATAACATCATTCCTAAATTATATTATATGATCCAATTAAATTTTACCATTGATTAAAAAAACGCATCTAAAATAAAGTGTAATTGAAAAAAAAAGTTTTAACTAATTTATCAAATATTAAAATTTGCATAAAGATTTTTAAATTTATCATTATATATCGTGACTCCTACCTTTTGGAATAAACATATAGACGTTGGAGACTGTAACGGCTACATTTTGGTTAAACTTCAAAACCCTTGTTTCCGTGTGTGACTCTTTACTTTCTCTCTATCTCTATCTTTTTCTTCTTCTTCTTCATCCACTTTCTCTAAACTTGGTCGCAGATTCAACACAAAAAGGTTCAATCTTTCCTCACTTTCTTTTCTGGGTTTTGTTTCACGTTCATGGCTCCCACACCTTCTTCCAAGCAAATCCACTCGACCCTATTAAAAACTCCACAATCAAAGCATCGTCTAAACTTCAATGGCTTCAAAGCAACACCATTTCCATCTCCAAATCCCAATGTTGCCACCAACAAAGAAACCCCTCCAGAACACCCAATTGAAGTAATTGCCAGAATACGTGACTACCCAGATCGAAAAGACAAACCTTTATCGGTTCTTCAGACCAGTTCAAACACTAGATCTATTAGGGTTCGTGCTGATTTTGGGTATAGGGATTTCACCCTTGATGGGGTGTCTGTCTCTGAAGAAGAGGATTTAGATGTGTTCTACAAGAAATTTGTGGAATCAAGGATTAATGGTGTGAAATTGGGGGATAAATGCACCATTATGATGTATGGTCCAACTGGTTCTGGAAAGAGTCACACTATGTTTGGGTGTTCAAAGCAGGCTGGGATTGTGTATAGGGCTTTGAGGGATATTCTTGGAGATGGTGATGCTGATTCTGATGGTGGTGGAGATGGAAGTGATGGTGATTCTAAAGGAACGTGTATTGGGTTGAGAAATTTTGTTCAGGTTACTGTTTTGGAGATTTATAATGAGGAGATTTATGATCTCTTGTCCACCAATGGAGGAGGTGGTGGTGGAGGATTTGGATTTGGTTGGTCTAAGGGAAATTCTTCAAAGGTAATAGAGTTCACATAACATAACATGTTGCATCATTACTTGATCTGTTTTTTTTTTTTTTTTTGCCGTTGATTCTATAGGTTTTTGTTCTTCAGATCATATCTGAGATTTTGCTTTAAGATTTGTTATTTGGCTAAGTTTCACTATATGTACTCATGAAGTTTGCATGGTTTTACTTATTTTCATAATTTGTACAAATTTGGCTCGCTAAATTTACTCTTTTTTTAGCTCAGTTTTCTCAGGATAAAAAAGGTTATCTGATTGTGGACTAGTTATACAAATCAATATTAAAAATTAGATGTTAATTTGAAGTGCTAACCGAACAGTTTCCTTATTAATTAATTTTGTATGTGCTGAACATTTGGATGGCGACACTTTCTTAATTCTGCAATCTGACTTGTAGGTAAAACTTGAAGTGATGGGGAAAAAAGCCAAGAATGCTACCTATATATCTGGAAATGAAGCTGGGAAGATCTCGAAAGAAATTCAGAAAGTGGAGAAGCGAAGGATCGTTAAAAGCACACTTTGTAATGATAGGAGTTCTAGAAGTCACTGCATGGTATAGTTGCTTTGGAAGGTGGTTCTAATAAAATTTATTAAGTTTCTTTGATTGGTAATTGATGACTTGTTTTCGATTCTGATCAGGTAATGCTTGATGTCCCAACGGTGGGAGGGCGGCTAATGCTTGTGGATATGGCAGGATCAGAAAACATTGAACAAGCTGGTCAAACTGGATTTGAGGCTAAAATGCAGGTTATTTTTCTGCCATATTGTTTTTCTTTCGGTTCTCTACTAAATAGAAGCTATAGCGGCGTTGTACTGCTATAGTGTAGCAGAATTTGAATAAATTGTTATTGTTCCACATTATGCTATTTAATACAAACTGCTATAGTGTAGCAGAATTTGAATAAATTGTTCTTGTTCCACATTATGCTATTTAGTACAAACTGCTATTTTTTGCGATTGATAACAATGTTTGTCTATAAATTTACAGACTGCAAAAATTAATCAAGGAAATATAGCACTGAAGAGAGTGGTTGAGTCCATTGCAAATGGTGATTCGCATGTGCCTTTCAGGGACAGCAAACTTACCATGCTGCTGCAGGTAATGATAGTTGTTCAATTGAGTGAATTGTTGGACTCCTGTCCCATTTATTCCAAGTTTTATTGATTATTGATGCAAGTACTATTCTATTTTTCCTTTTTTAGGATTCCTTTGAAGATGATAAGTCGAAAATTCTAATGATATTGTGTGCAAGTCCCGATCCTAAAGAGATACACAAGACAATCTCTACACTAGAATATGGAGCCAAAGCAAAATGTATAGTTCGCGGCCCTCATACCCCAATTAAGGAGGAGGAATCTTCTTCTACTGTCATTTTGGGATCAAGAATTGCTGCAATGGATGAATTTATCATGAAGCTACAAATGGAAAACAAGCTCAGAGAGAAAGAGCGAAATGAAGCGCACAAAAAGCTGATGAAGAAAGAGGAAGAAATTGCCGAGTTAAGAGCGAAAGTGGAAACAGCTCCTGCAAGTGAGGAGGAGATTAACCTAAAGGTAAACGAACGAACCCGCCTTCTGAGACAAGAGTTGGAAAAGAAGCTGCAAGAGTGTCAAAGAATGACTAATGAGTTTGTTGAGTTGGAGAGGAAGAGAATGGAAGAAAAGATATTGCAGCAGCAAGAGGAGGTTGAAATCCTGAGAAAGAGACTGGAAGAAATCGAGCTGCAGCTGTGTCATAGTACTTCAAGGCAAGAAAGCTGTATCGAGGAAAACGAAGTAAAAGACGTGGAGCCAAGTGGATTTATGAGAAAGCTACTCCGCGTTTACAAAAGCGAGGATGATCCTGGAATGGTGAAATCAATGGATTTGGACATGGATGATCAAGAACCTGTTGTTGTCGGCGGAGTTACGTGCAAGAGTGGTTACAATGTTATGCAAGATGTTTCTTCAAATCAACCTTGTCCAATTACTTTAAATGGTGTACAAGAAGAGGCTTATGCTTGTGCACCATGCTTTGGTCAAAAAGCATGTCTAAGCACAGTTTATGAAGAAGAAGGTGAAGAAGAGAAGGACTATGAGGATAAAGTGGAAGATGAGGAAGTTGAGAAAGAAGTGATAGAGGAAAAAAGGGTATGCATTGTTAGCCAAAGTCCAAAGAGAGAGGATCATTGTTTTAAAGAAAATTCTGATGCCGACAAGGAAAATAATGGTTCCTCTAGACTACTGAGAATTCAAAACATATTCACTCTTTGTGGAAACCAAAGGGAACTCTCCCAGTTTGGAACACCAATCCCTACAAAAAAGAGGTCTGATGAAACTTTTGATCTCAAATTCTCTCCTGTGAAGTCAAGTGAGAAGAAGGATTCTGTTTTAAAAATGTCCAACAAGGAGAACCTGGAACACTATGTTGTTGGAAATTAACTTCAATTTACATGCACTGAAACATGAAAAAAGGTTGTACAATTTTATTGATTGGATGTGTTTTCCTTCCTGGAAATGTGATTTGATTTACCTATTTTCTTATTAATACTACTATTTGTTTCTGTGTTGAATTGTTATACATTTGATAATTGATTATTGTATTTCTCTAGCAACACATTGCAATCTGAGTTATGTATCAATGTCAATATCGTGTGCGGTATCCATATCATTACTAGTAGTGCTTCATAGATTCTTATCTTAGGGAGCAGAAACTAATACAAATTTACAAAGAATAATGCCAAATAAATTTTGAATCACTTGTAAACTTGTTTTTGGAGTATCATAAATTATTTAAATATGACTATTAAATCCACATGGATCAAAAATAAAATAAAATATAGAAAAAAAAGATGGAAGAAAAGTAGTGTGATATTTTGAAGTGAGAAGACCAAGTAAAATAAGTAATGATGATACAATGTGATTATAACAAGAGAAGAATAAAATAGATATCCTGCTCCTGAAATCTCTCTCTAAAACTGAATAATTTATTTATTTATTTATGCCAGCGCACACTATTAAATCAAAGTATGTGTCTACTGGACGGAAGATCCAGGCCCAGACCCAAGATCCGTGAAAGATACGTCAGTTAAGGAATCAGCTTTGGACGACCTTCGGGTTCTAGGGCCCTTCTTAGTGGAAGAGTCCTTATCCTTGTCCTTGTCCTCAGACGTCGTCGTTTTGGACTTTCTACGGTGCGAGGATTTGGTAGTTGGAGGCTTGTTGCTATCTTCTTCTTCAGTGGATTGACGTTGTTTTCGAGAAGATTCTGAAGAGTGGTGTCGTCGAGAGGTCTTTGAGGTGGCTTCCTCTCGTGGTGGAGAGTTCGTTGATGATTGGCTATCTGATGAACGTTGCCTTGACCTTCGATTATGGCTTTTCTTTCCATCTCCTTTTATACTATTTGTATCACTATTATTACCACTATCTGCACACACTTGTATTCATTAGGCTAATTCATTTTAACTATTTCAAATTATTTAATTATTTAATTATCAAACCTTCACCTTCACACGTCTTAACAG